>NC_056523.1:248649703-248790348 GCF_019175285.1 Sceloporus undulatus
GCATTTTGAGATTACTGGTCAATGACCGAATAAAATTTTACTACTACTACTAGGCGGCGCGGTCATGACATCATCATGGCAGCCCCCTTGTGGAAGGGGAGCCGCCATTTTGTACGGACTCAGTCTGTAGTAGGGTTAGGGGTGTGTGGAAGCACCGCACCTTCCTAACCCTAGTTCGGACTGACTCCGTACTTTAATGGCAGTGTGTAACCCGCCGTAGGGTTGCCTGAGTAAAAACTGCAGTGGGCTCTTATACCTTTAATGGTTGTGTAAAAGAGGAGATTCCAGCAGATACTGCTTCTTACTGGGTTACATGACAAGCAACACCTCCTGAAATTTCCTCTTTGCCACAACCATTATGGTGCAAGAACCTCCTCCAGTTTTCACTCAGGCAACCCTAATCCTAGGACTTAGAAGCAGAAGTTAGCGTTGCCAGACTGGAAAGCAGAAAGGGCTCCTGTACATATAACTGTTGGATAGAAGAGGGAATTTCAGCAGGTACAACTTGTCACACAACCAGGTAACAAGAAACACTTGCTGAAATTTCCAGTTTTACACAACCATTGTAGGTACAGGAGCTTTCCCTGATTTTCACTCTAGCAAACATTACTCATGTGCTTTTAAAAATGAATAACTGAATATATTTTGATCCCCACTGTCACTTCTGGATACTTTAGATCAAGGTTTGAACTTCTTATAATATTGTAAGTCATGTCAAGAGACAAATTTGCTGAATGTGGGCAAGCTATAATATATGAATGGAACTGCCGAGGATTTTCATCAGTCATCAGAATCAAGGCCTACATTTTCCCATTGTGTATGTGTCAACATGAGTGTAATTCACTTTTAGAAAACATCAGATTAGCTAATCTTACATTTCTGTGGTTAAGAGGATGTTCTGTTGCTGAACCTGCTCTGGGATGGATTAACGTTGAGAAGTCAAGTTTTCAATCTGTGGTTTCTAGGCCATGTGAGGTTAAACTTATTTCGTTCATTTCAACCAAGGAGAGAAGTGCAAACCAAAGAAAACTTCACCTTTTAAAAACTTAACAGAAGAGGTTTCCCACATGAAAAAGGTCAGTGAAGCCATTGGTGCTCCTGAATATATGAAAACTGATGCCCCAGATGAATCTGAGTTAAGAACTGGTAACCTTTATTAACCATTGACTTTAACAGAAATTGTGTGGTTGCTTCCTTAACCACAATTCCAAAAATGCCTTCCCACATATGTGGATAGCTTTGTAAAAGTTGCATAGACATCCATTTCAAATCTAGTTACTGAACAATTTTGGTCTTCATTCTTCAAAAGGGGAAAGACAAGATCTGAGGATATTTTTCCCTATGGATAATTGCCTAGTTACCTTTTCTTACCCTATTCTCAGAATACAGAATGTATTATACAATTACTTACTTATTAAATTGCATTTATTTAGCTGCATAAATACATGGAAAATTATAAAGAAATATAATTATGATGAAAACTAAATGCAATGAAATTATTGCCTTTGGCCTGGGACAGACGGCCCTTTTGTGGTGTGGCGGTGTGTAGCTAGGGTTAGGGACTGCACAGCAACCGCACGGTCCCTAGCCCTAGCATGTACTGGTGGCACTGTGATGGCGACGACCCGTGTACATGGGTGCCACCATTATGATGTAATAGATGCATAGTGTCCGCCTGTTGCGTCGCGTCAGTTATGTCACAAGTGCGCCATTTGTGCACTCGGATGTAACTGGCGCGGTGGAAAAAAACCTGCTTTTTGTGGGTTCCTTTTCCTGTGGAGGGAAGCCGCATGGTTTGGTGGCTGCAGCTTCCCTCTGGAGGAAAAAAGGCCGCCGCCAGCCTGACATTTTCCAGGTATGTACCGGGCCTAAGTTAACGTTTTCAAAAAGTAAAATAAGAGTCTATAGGATAAATTTTAAAAAGATTGAGCCTGTATTTCATTATTTCCCTAGATTGAATCCTCCCTCCCATTGTATCTTGGTGTTAGTTGTGGTTTGACAACTTTTAAGAAGAGGTAGACAGGTAGAATCCCAGGAAATTCTACAAGAATCACTGTGAAGTAGCCTTCAGTGGATGGGTGGATGTGGGTGAAGAACTACATTAAAAAAAAAAGCCTTTAAAGGAAGCACCATTTTTTTGTCCTGGGGCTTTTATCTTCACCCTGAGGTTTTATTCACCAAACTAATGAGGAAAGGCCAGTAAGGGGTACCATTTGATGGGGACAAGTCACTAAAAGCAGAGTTTTAAAAAATACAGAAGTCTAAGAATTTAAAAAAAATATTTCTCTAGTTAAAAAATTAAGTTGTACAAGTACTTCCATCAAACAGGGGATGGGGTAGGGAAGGAGATCAAACTTTTTTTCCAGATCTGTTTTTAATCTCTTTGTGAGCATGGCTTTTACACCCACTTGAGACTGGTAGCCCAGTCCAAGAAAGTTTTTCCCAGCTCTGCTTTAACCATAAAAAATCAACCTTTTCTCAAAATTATTTTTAAAATGTTCAGTAACAGTGCTTTACCTGTTAAAGGATTCTTTCAACATAAATGTGATATAGTGTTTGCAAAAGCGAAAAGGAAGAAAATCAACTCATTTGAAATGTGGTGCTAGAAAAGAGTTCTAAAAATACCATGGATTGGTAAAGAGACAAATCAATAGGTCCTAGAACAAATCAAATCTAAACTCTCCCTAGAAGTCAAGATGACTAAACTGAGACTCTTGTACTTTGGCCATATCATGAGAAGACATGAATCACTAGAAAAGACAATAATGCTTGGCAAGGTAGAAGGCAGTAGGAAAGGAGGAAGACCACATCTCTGCTGGATAGATTCAGATCTTGTCAAGAGGAGAGATATGCACCAGACATACCCTAGTCCTGGTGCAATCTGTTCAGGCATATGGATAAATCCACAACAAAACCACTGTTTTAAGCCATTAATCTGTTTTTAGAAAATCCATGCTTTACTCTGGAGTTTCTAGGAAACTCTGGAATGACTCTGGTTCTTTTGTGGTTTTGCTCTCTGGACAGCTGTATTGGGTTCAATTCAGCCTGATCCAGTTGTCCAGACAGTAAATGCAGTGCCATTTCCCTTACTCCATAATGAGCACCTCACCAGCCAAGCAGCTCCCTGGGAGAGCCTTGCTGTCACTGTCACTTCTACTGGGATCAGAATGGGGCACCTGTGTGATTAACAAGGAGGGAGTAGAGCAACCCCCTCTTTGTTGATCACATGGTGCAGCACTACATTCTTGCCTCAGCAAAAGTGATAGTGACCACCAGGCTCTCATAGGGATCTGCATGACTGGCAAGATGATGGTAGTGGCAGCACTGGGGAGGCCAGGTCACCAGGGCCAATGCGGTATTGCCCAGCAGCATGCCTAGATATGTTTGACCTGCATCATGTCAACCCAGGGCAGCTCTGTAGCATAATATTCCAGATTAAGGGGTCCAGTGCTAATGCACCCTCAATGAAGGAAGCCATGGCCCTGAATCTGCAAGACCTGAGCTGGGCTGTTGATGACAGGGGGACGTAAAGGTCTCTCATTCATAGGATCATAAGTCCGTTTGACAGCAGTTAACAACAAAAAATGTGGAAACATGCAAAAGTCTGATATATCCCTGTCCAACCAATACTCTTCAGCACAAGTCCATTCTTCCTTTCTCAGATGTAAATCTGAAAGTCTGGCTCACTCTTAGTCTCAAATTTTAATCTTGTGGCCTCAGTCCCATTGAATTCATTGGGATTGATTCAGAGTAAAGATGGATAAGATTGTGTTGTTAACTATAGTGATAATAGGGAACCCAACTATACTGAAATACTGAAAAGCAGGAAAACCAATATAAAACTATGAAGAATGAGTACCAGCCAGCAGATTAGGTTTAGATTGCAAGTCAGTGTTTTGGAAAATGGCCAACATCTTCTTAGACTTACTTAGAAGAGCATTGATCCAAGATTTGGAAATCTAATGGTTTATGGTTCCTATTGACTTTTCTCTGAAATAAAAAAAAATGACTATAACTTTCATTTTGGCAGCCACAGTAGCCTCCTAGGAATGGATGACATCTGCTAAATTGCAGACAAATATGTGCAGGGAATTTTGTATTATATGCTCTTAAATTTTGATTTTAGTTTTGAAAACAGTTTTTTGCCATCACCTCTGCCAAAAAAGCAAGCAGGCAAACAAACAAAACAAAAACAACCCCATTTTCAGGGGAAATGAGCACCACAGCATGTGCTCACAAGCCTAACTCTCATAGCCTTAGGATGAAAAGCAGTTAGGGAGGCTGTAGTCTGGGTATTCTGATGGTTTACTTTACAGCTGGATAACTGTAAAGTGTTTGGAGTATTTTACTGCTAAAAGACTCCTTTATGGAGCACCAACTATAGCAACATAATTTGGGTTGTTATGTGCTCAGCAATAGGGGCCATGAAAGCATACATGGATTAATCCACAAAACCATATTTTAACTGTTTGACTCATTCTAAACAAGAAGATATAATTTGAATATTTGAGCCAGGAAGGTATACTTTGGCCTAATATGCACGGCAGAAATAATACTGCCATGGCTTCATCCTATGGAATTCTTGGATTTATAGTTTTGTGGGATATTTAGCTTTCCCTGTCAAAGAGCTCTGGTGCCACAACAAACCACAAATCCCAGGATTCCATAGGAAAGAACCATGACAGTTAAAGCAGTGTCAAATGGCATTTTTCTGCAGTACAGAAAAATGTTTGTTTGAGTCACAACACTGTAAAGATAAACACTGAAATTTGAAATTGCTCCTATAGAACAAACTGGGCAAGTAAGGGGAAGAAGGAAGTATTTAAGTAACTCATATCTTTCTTCCAAAACATCATAATTTTAAAATGTGCCCTAGGATTAGAAGGAAGGCTGACAGTCAACCATATTCCTTTCTTCCCACCCCCCCACCCCCCAAACCAACTTTCTCCCCTGCCCCATGTTTCAAAGCCCGAGAGGATGTAGAATCCAATTCCAGCTCTACTCTCATCAGAAGAAAGCCAGCTTCATCTTTAGAAGCACCAGAACCAATCTGATGGGATCTAATGAAACTCAGACTTTAAGCTTCATTTGAACCCGATACACATTCCTATTGTATTTGCCATAGACTACAACTAATCTTTTTGTTTTGTTTTTCTTTTGTCTCAGTGCCTGTGTTGTTCCTATTGGTATTTCTGTTAGACTTTTATAGATTTTTGTGTATAAAACCTCAGTCTATATTGGAAGAACAAGCAAACCCCATCCTCTCTCACTGTCCTGCCTTTGCAATTCTGCCTCATACAGAATGGTTTCTAATGCCAATCAGTTGATTACACATCGGAGTAACAAGTCTTGCCCAAATTAGCTTAATAATCTTAAGGGAAACAGGGTTGTACAACCCTGCTGTGAATAAAATGTCTTTAACTTTTTTGGTGTTATGTTTCAGAGGCAAAGCCTTGGTGATCCTACAGTTCCGCTAAGCTTATATTCTGTGTAATGCAAACCGCTCAGTTGGCTGATGCTTGATTACTCCAAAGGGTAGGCTATTAGTAGAGTTAGGAGGAATAAAAAGTAAACAGCTGTGATTAAGGCCAAAGACATGGCTTTCTATATGACAGGTATGTTTTTTTCCTCTCATAAGAAGGTGGATTAAAAACTAAACAAAACTGTAATGCTGTGATTAGCGAGAGTAGGAATGCTGTTTCCATAAAAGTTTTTTATTCCTCTCCCCAGTTCCTTCGAGGGATGAAATTTTTCATTAATTTCATTCCTCAAGGAAGCAATGAGTAATTTTAGCAATTTTCCTCCCAAACCAAGAATGTCTTTTGAAATTGTGCAGTTTTCAAAGACTATTGCCAGTTTGGGACCAATTCTGTGCAAAATTTGCACAGTATTTTAATTATGTTAAACTAACACAATTATTTTCTTTTCAGAAAATGCAGGTGCCTGTACAAAAACCCATTTGGAAATTTTGCAAGGAATATGAAAGGCAAAAATACTAATCAGTCCAGGATTCTTTTTGTCAAGGAAATTTACACTTGAAAAACATGTTTTTCAACCATTTTTTTTAAAAAAAAATCATAGAATCATAGAGTTGGAAGAGACCGCAAGGGCCATCCAGTCCAACCCCATTCTGCCATGCAGGAACTCTCAATCAAAGCATCCCTGACAGATGGCCATCCAACCTCTGCTTAAAGACCTCCAAGTAAGGATACTCCACTGTCTCTTTGTTGTTTTTATATGCCTTCAAGTAAATGCCAACTTATGGCGACCCTACCCAAGGGCTTTTTGTTGTTGTCGTGTGCCTTCAAGTTGTTTTTGACCTATGGTGAGCCTAAGGTGAACCTATCATGGAGTTTTCTTGGCATGTTTCTCCAGAGGCTGAAGATGTGTCATATTCCCAAATCACCCAGAGGGTTTCATAGCTCAGTGGGGGTTAGAACCCTGGTCTCCAAATTCATACTCAAACACTGAAACACCACACAGGCTCTCACCATAGAGCTTACTTGGCAAGAATTATTCAGAAGTCATTGCTATTGCCTTCCTCTTAGCTGATAGAATATAATTTGCTTAAGGCCTCCATCCCTAATTCCTTCTGAATATATCAGTCTAGGACAGTGATTCCCAACCTTTGGTCCTCCAGATGTTTTGGACTTCAGCTCCTATAATTCCTGACTGTTGGCCAAGTTGGCTGGGCTTCTGAGATCTGGAATCCACGACAAATGGAAGACCAAAGTTTGGGAACCACTGGTCAATGAGGCTACATAAACTCCTATAAAATAAGGTGTGCTTAGAGGTAACAACTTTTCAGTTGTTGCCAGGATTTCTAAATTTTTGAAGACTATTCAAAGGATGGGAGGTAAACGTTGATTTTCTTGGTGTTTCCTTCTGCCTCATTCTTCAAATTTTCTACTGAACATGATGTGACATTTTGAGTCTATACTGGAAATGGCAGTTTTTAGAAAGAGTGAGGTCCCCTTCTCAGGGAGTAGATGCTGAAAGACTGGGAACCAGACAATGATATATGTATCACATAGCCTGCCCTGTATCCCTACTGTAACCTGGAACTTTATCGCACCTGTTTTTTTTACTGTTACAGGTACGGAAAGAGGACGCTCGTGTGTGCATGCAACCAGTCAAAACTAGATTTTATCGCATGCCAAAGCGTCCTCAAAAAGGTCCCGTTCCATCCCCTGGCGCCAAGCCATCCCCGTTCAGTGCTGACGTGCGCCATTTTCCTCGGTTGGAAGACTTCCGACCAGAACATTCCTTGCACCTCAGCACTGTCACCAGGGAGAGGAACAGGGCCTTTTGGAGGACGCTTTGGCATGTGATAAAATCCATTTTTGGCTGGTCATGCGTGCACACAAGCATCCTCTTTCCATACCCATAACAGTGAAAAAAACGGTACGATAAAGTTCCTGGTATATTCAGCTGCAACTATAAAGGGTACATCTCTTTCCAGGGTAGAAATACGATTCCACTATCAGTCCAGTTGACTTACCCTTTGCACAGGGTAGCAGTAGCATTGGAGGGGGAGTATGAAATTAGTAAAAGCTGCTTCTGAGATCCTTCAACACCAGAGGCTTCTGCTGGTTCAAAGGCCTTTTCTGAAAATTGAAGGTCAATTTAGGATGATCCAAGCCATTAACTTAGGTAGCAGCAGCCATCAAGCTTGGAAAATTACTGATCTTCCTGAGTATAAGTGTCCCTTAGAGTAAAGGATATGAGTGAAACTGAGTGTCTGTTCTGGGGAAAAGACATGATCAAGGAAAGAAGGAAAGAAAGAAGAAATGAAGAAACTAATAGATATAACTCATTTCCAAAAGTCTAGTTTTAAAGACATCTGGAGAAGGCAATGGAATTTCATGGCTTCTGATGCCACTGCTTCAGTCTTTCTTGCCTTCTGAAGTGGCAGCCCTACTATGAAGAAGGAGTAAATGTTTCAGCTGAACAGTTGGAGAATTTCAAATCTTTCACAATCAATTCACTCTGCTTCTGTAGATGTGTCATGTGTGTGTCACCTTTCACCTTTTGTTAATTGCTGCCTCTAAAAAATAGTCTAGAGCTCCTGGTATTCATTGGTGGTCTCTCATACATGCTATAACCAGGGCTGACCTTGCTTAGTTTCCAAGATCAGACAGGATCTGATGCCATTAGGATATCTAGGCCTCTTTCTGTGGATGTACCAGAAGAATAAAGCTTTGAGGATGTGTGGTTCAGGGATGGAGGAAGCTCACTTTGCTCTTTCACTTCTGCTCCTCAGGCTGCTCACAGTCTCCACATCTACCACTTTACTCCTCTCTAGTGGCCTTTTAATAATATTTTAATATTTCCTCTCTGTGTCTAATGTTGAAATATATATGTGGGAAACTGTAATGTTCCCCCACGTGTGAATTGTGCCAGCCTATCATGTGTAATTCACTGCCTCTGTTAATTTGCACCGTTTCGGGGTAGTGGCAACCAATGGGGCAGAGTTAGGATGTGGCCCGATCTGGCCTTTCCATAACTCAAAAAGGGAGCTGCAAAAAGCAGTTTCTTTTTGCACCCTGCAAAGGGTGCGATAGCCATGGCACCATGGCTTTAAGGTGCTCCTTTGGTGCTGCGTCAGAGAAGCGCAGTCATGCCACATGCCGTGTGGAGTGGTGAACAGCATCATGCCGTTATGGGTACATAGTTGGGGCATGTGTCGTATGGATGCCACACCCTGACTCCGTCCCCAGGGTGGCCTTAATGGCTGGAGTGCACAACCCCTAGAACACAAACAAAAGGATGCAAATTACAAAACAAAACAAGAGAGAGAGAGAAAGAGAAAGATGATTTCACTTAAACATTAAGGAGAACTTTAGCGTAAGAGCTGTTCAACAACGAATGGACTTCCTCAGAGGGTTTTGAACTGTCTATCTTTGGAAATCTTTAAACAGAGGATGAACATCTTTTAGGAGTGCTTTAGCTGTGCATTACTACATGCCAGGGATGGATTAGATGCCCCTCCAACTTTACGATTCTATGACTACCCTTTCTACTTTTATAAATGAGAATACTAGGACTTAGAGAGACTGACTTGCTTCAAGGCATCCAGTGAAGTTGCTAACTGATCTAACTGCAGAATGATCTAAATGTTTTTTAGATCCAAGATCCTGCCCAATGATCACCACTTGGAAATGTGGCAACCTGGTAATGCATAGAGCTCCCAAATTAATTCTGGGACCTTTTCACACTAACAATTACAGCACTGTGATTCCACTTTAGCTGACATGACTGAGATCTGTGGCATCCTGGGGGTTGTAGTTTGCTGAGGCAGTAGAGTTCTCTGGGAATTCTGAATAACCTTTCCTAAACTGCAAATTCCAGGATTCCATAGGATGCTGTTGTGGCAATTTAAGGGGAATCCTAAAGCTATATAGACTCAACCTTTAAATCCCTTGCAATGATTGGTGAAAAATGTGTGGAATGACATAGGAAACTGCTTCACCCAAATAGCTTGTCATGTGGAGCAATGTCCACACAGCTGTATATTCAATTAGCAACTTCATCCTTGTTTGTATGTTTAAATTAAGGCCACAGTAATACCCACAGGCATGAAACTTGTACAGCTATTTATGTTGCAGACTGAAAAGAGGCAGGTATTTCTGGTTTCCTTATCACTTTTACTAAAATATTATCCAGTTAACATCTGAATTTTTTAAAAAAAAGAAACAGTCCATCGCCATCTGTAAAATATGCAGATATAATTCATATTGGCAAAAGTGGTTGAGCAGGCATATTTTTGTACATAGAATGTATTTCTGTGACAGTAACAGATGCCCATGTATAAAATGCATCTACAAGCATCTTGGCTCAAGAAGGGTTTCATAAATTTTCTGTTATTTCAGTCCATCTAATTAAATGATACACTGTTCATGGGACTGGAAGGGATTAAGAGGCCTAATAATACTCTCGGTGGCTACAGTTCAGGGTCCTTTGTATAACACCCTCTTACAAGTCAGTAGATAGCAGAATCCACATGACATTGCTGGCAAGAGGTTGGCTTGCCTGTTGCTTATTTAGTTGTGTTACCACAGTCCACATGTTCAGTTCATTCATCGAAAAGAGGCTCTTCTTCAAGTGAGCATATAAGAAGATAGGAAACTAGCCATACCAAACTATCCAGCCCAGTCTGCTTGTTGTTTTCAATTGTCTTAAGAAAATAATATGGTAAGAAAACTGAGAAAGGGGCTATCCTGGACTGTTTTAGCATGGGCGTACATGCATTGAAATCAATCCTAGTTAAGCCTTTGACATCTTCAACATACTAGAACCCATATTTAGGATAGTTTGGAATGGTTACCAAAATATGAAAATCACTTATGGTGATACAGTATTGGGTAGGACTTTCTCTGCAGTGGCCACACAATGAAGTAATAATTTATCCACAAGCATATATTTCTTTCTCAGTTTTATACATTTTGTGGGGCAAATTACTGGAGAAGATGGGCTTTTTGATGGAACTCAGGACTGAAACAGATGCCTAAAAATGGTGGATTGGGGCTGCTATGAAGCCACACACTGCGGCACCACAGCAACTCCACACCATGGCCCCAACCCTGCATTTTCCTGGCACAAAAAGAAATGGCAAAAAGCTGCTGCTCTTTTTTTGTGCCAGGAAAAAGGTGCTTTTGCCACCACAGTGGTGGCTTTTAGGTGCTCCAGCAGCATGTGCCGTCTTTATGCTGTGCTGCCAGAGTGCCGAAAAACTGCCACTGTGTGGGCTGTGGGGCAGCTTCACAGCACATTCCTGGTGTCTTGGGGGCATGTGCTGTACGTACACCATGCCCCAAGCTGCAGGGAAGACACTACATTTTGCTGTTTTGTTTCCCCCCTTATTAAGGCTTACCTTATAGTCTAAATGCAGTTTGGATGGTGTGTTAAGTAGTTGTCAGGACTTTCCCTCAGGAGTGGCAAAGGGAAGAGCCTTTCTGTGTGACCTCTCTTTCCTTTGCTCTTCTGGCACCCTCCACTTCATGGCTGCAGAAAGTGGATCATCTCAATTTCATTTTGGCTTCTGTGACAGGTCATTCTGTCCTTTCCACCATTCAGCCAGCTGCAGAGCTAGTGTATGTGGCTTTCCACAGCTTTCTCAGCTCAAGAGCCGTTGGGTATTTTCAGATGGATTAAGGCCTAAGTGACAATCCTCCTACTTCTCACTCCTTTCACCTTGTTGCTTTTAGGAGTCATGAAAGGCATACAGGTCCTCCATGCCCAGTGATTTCAAAATGTGTTTTACAGAAAAACAACAACACATCTGTTCAAATATATTCTGAGCCCTGTAGGAATCTTCCTCAGAACCAAAATATGATGAAGAAAATGCTTGTGTCTCTCCTAGAAAACAATGAACACAGAGACGGTCTGTTTGGTAGGGCATGTAAATTATGTTACAGTGCATTTGGACTTGCCCAGATATATGGCATGAAACTCCAATTAAATCCCGTTTGAACCAAACCAATATAGTCACCATGTCTATACTCCTCTATGAATGGATTATGCAATATTCTTCCTCCAGCTCATGACTTTCCATTTAGGTTCAACTGAATACTGAAATTCTTTTGCTTTGGTGATCAAGAACACTACACATTTCACTTCATTCTTCCCTTTTGTAATAAGTCACTGACAAGGCCCAGCATCTTTGACTGCATTCTTTATTTCTTTGTTTGCATTCACTCATCATTCACTGTGTATGGAGAAAATGATCAGAAAACCTCTTGTTACCTTAGTGCCCCAGTGTGCAATTTTCCACAATTATGCATTTTTCTCGCTCTGAGAACAAAACAATCTCATCTCTCTTGCAATATTGTCAGTTTGCTAACTGTTTGCCCAACCTTAGGCCCTGGCCAGGCTTAAAATAAGGGTGAGATGGCACATGAATAATTAAATAATAATAAGAAACTTTATATAAACCCCACCTCTCTGTCAGTGATGATCGAGATGGCTTACAGTTAAAACAGCCATACAACCCCATGTCCCAATAATTCTCACCTTCCCTTAAAACACCCTGGACATCCTTGGACACACAGATGTAAGCTAGCCTTAGCAGATTGAACATAAAGGTCTGATGGAGACTGTTCAGCTGCATTTGGCTGAATGTAGATATAAAGTTCCTGAGAGTAAAAACCTAATTCTATTCTCAAAATGGTCACAGCAACCTGGATAGCTTATTTAAAGTTCAAACTAAAACAGGAGTGGATTCCCTATCCCTCTGACATGGATGCCATCAGCCTCCCACTGATTTGTCCATGGTTAGTGCCAGTGGATAAAACTGGCAATAAAGCTTGACAATTCATTTTAATATGATGTGATATATTTCTTATAAAGTGTTCTTTAATATTATAACAGGTTGACATTAACTGTATCTTGTTTAAATTGATATTGTAAACTGGTTTGGTTCCTACACTGGTAGAAGAAGAGATAATGAAAAAAAACTATGGGAGAAAGGAAAGCCTGAGTGTATCAGTCTATTGAATGAACAGCATGCTTTTGCAATGGAAAAAAATTGGTGTTGTTTTGGTAAAACATGCCAAATGTAGTCCCATTTGTTTTTTTAAAAATAGGTTTAACTTTGTTGGAGGTAGAAACTTCAAATGGTAAAGTCCCAGTCCATTGACTCCCTCTTTAGGATTCTCCCATAGCAGCTAAAATGTTGACATCCAGGAAACATAGGCTGTTTATAGACCACCCTTTTGGGGCACTCTGTTCCTGCCCCTTTCCTCACCAGATCGGGGCCTCAGATGCCACAGCGGCAGCCTCTGAGGCCCCGATCCGCTGCTTTCCAGGCTGCAGGGAAGTGGCAAAAGACCACTTCCACACAGCCTGGAAAGGGGTGTCCTTGGGGCTTCATGCCCCAAGGACACCCGACAGCGGCGGGGACGAAGAGAAAGGGGCCACTCGGCTCCTTTCTCATCTGTGTCACTGGTGCAGCCGTGTAAAGGCTGCACTAGTGACACAAACCTGTTTCGGAGCTCCTTCTGGTGCCGTTTAAAGGGTGCCCCAGGCACCCTCGCGTAGCGCCAGGACGTCACTTCCATGCTGCTCCGTTTGGAGGTGGCGGGTCATGACGTCCCAATGGCGGCGCCCATGTAGAATAGGCACCACCATTTTGTATGTACTAGCTACGTACTAAGGTTAGGGCATCCGGAAAGGATGCCCTTTCCTAACCCTAGTACATACCTAGTACGTACTTTTTGCGCGTCTGTAACATGCCATATTCAGGGATAACCCGGTTGGCCAAGTACAATAATATCCAAAATTCACAAAACAAAGATACCTTTTTAGGCCAACCAAAATGCACAATATGTGATGCAAGCTTTCGAAGCTAAACTGGCTTCTAATGCAAAAGTATGTAGGCTTCTCTTGTGAGTTTCAATGTTCTCTGACTAACAAAGGAAGTTGTGACCTTACAAGGAAGGGAGACATCTTGGATTTCAGAGGAAATACCTTTTTGCATTGTTAATGGAATTCAAATTTTATCTCCTGGAGTCTGGGCTGCTTTGTTCCCAGTACCACAGGGCCAGAAGGAGGAGGGCCCTACTTGCATAGGTATCCCTTCACACCATCTCAACACAGAACAACTTATCAATAACATTTTGACAAAATTCAGGCCTTTGACTAACAATTGTCTTTCTCCCCCTTTCTGTCTTCTATGATTTTTAACACCTTTTCCGGATGAAGACACAAGTGGAACTTCGAAAGCTCACAACATGTATTTTGTGCAGTGTGGTTGGCTGAATAAAATACTACTGTTTTGTGAATTTGGGATATTATTGTACTCAGTGCATCAATAAGAAATAGACGAAGAATAAACAATGAGGTTACCCATCTACTTGTTCCCGCCACCATTTCATAGATGTAAATTGGGATGCGTGGCCGAATCACATTAGAGTGTGGTCAAATGGGTGTAACCAGACAACAAGAGGTAAAATCTATTAATGAGGAAGAGTACACAAAACTAGTATAGTGGGTCCTTATTTGCTGGGTTTTAGTTGTAGGATCCCCCGTGGATAACAAAATCCATGGATGCTCAAGTCCCATTCAACCTAATGGCATAACAAAATGGTGTCTCTGATATAAAATGAAAAATCAAGGTTTGCTATTTGAAATTTATGCTTTTTCTGAAAAATTTCAAGCCATGGATGCTTGAATCTGAGGATAAAAAATCCGTGGATAAGCAGGGCCGACTATTTGAAGCAGAGAAACCCTGAAATATAAATACTGAGCTTAAGAATGGCAAAAACTCTGCCTCTTCCTTCTGCTGAGGTCATTGAGTGCAAACAACTTTTGCATTTTGAACTTAATTTACAGCAACTGAAGTAAGTCAAAAACAAAAGGGGAAAGTGAAAGGAGGAGAGAGAAACCAGGACATTTTAAATGTGGCTAAAAAAGTGGGACAATAGAGAATTAACTGGGGCTGCTCCTGCCAAATTGGGGTAGTTAGAAGGTATGCTTGTCTTTGCAACTTCTGCTTCCCTCTAGTGACCTATGGTCATTTGTGAAAGCACTTTTCCACTTCTAGCAGGAGGAAAGATTCAAGAGGACCAGATGGGAAATTAGGAGAGAGTGTTAAATGGATGCCAGGTACTGTAGGCTATATTTCAAAGGAAGGAACTGGCAAAACCACTTCTGAGTATTCCTTGCCTAAGAAAACCCTAAGAAAATTCATGGGGTCATCATAAGTTGGCAGGTGATTTAAGGGAACATATGCATGCACATTTAAACCTCCCCGTGGTATAATGCAACAACACAAAGTTAGATACCTCTACTACCAAGGGACAAATTCTTCCTGAAACACTTAAATCCTTTGAGTTACATCCTGTCTATGTTATCCACACTTGGGTCCAGACTGGAATCAATAGGACCTAATGTAGGCCCTATTGATCTTACTGAGAACTTAAATAAGGCTTGCAATTTGTTTCTTTGACATGGTGCCCTTTAGTATTGAACTGTATTCCCAATGCGGGCGTGGGCAAAGTGCAACCCATGAGCAACTTCTGGGCCTAGTCCTCAAAGATTTCACATTTTAAAGATTTCTTTGTGAAAAATCACTCCCAATTCATCCAAACAGGTCCAAAATGGTTCTAAACAGTATCAGTTTGGCTAAAAATAGAACAAAATCAAAACAGGAAATGACAAAAATGAAGTCAAATGAAAATCAGTGTGGCTGTCTTGTCGTGGGAATGGGCTCCCATCCCGAGTATATTTCCTAGGGTAGCAACCACTAGAATTATCCTAAGCTTTGAACAGGGAGAAGAACATCCTCAAGTAAGTAGAGTCAGGGAATAAATAGGGATGAGACTTTCCTATATTGTGGGTGCTTAAACAGAGGCTGGATGGCCATGTGTCAGGTATGCTTTCATTCAGGTATGCTTTAGTTCAAACCATTTCCTGCACTGACAGAAGATGGAACTAGATGATCTTTAGGATTCCTCCCAATTCTACACTCTCATGATTTGCAAAATAAATAACCCTAGGCTCCTGCTCATGTGTCTGTGAGACTCTCTCTCTGGCTTTGCTTCGCGAACGAAGATTCAGGAAGGACTCATCCTACGCTTTGTACAAGTGCGTTGGTGACTAAAAAGGCCAATTCGGGATAAACAGGTCCGGTTGCAGAAAGCACAGCAGAAAGTCTCCTTGGGTGATGTTTTCAGGTTGCGGTTCTTTCTGTGTTGTCGTTTCTCTTCGAGGCTCGTTTGGCGTGAGCTTTAGAAGAAGGCTGCAGCGTCATGGATAGTGCGTCTCCATGCCTCCTGATGCGAGGCCAGGGAGGACCATTGTTGGTGATCTATCTGGCCAAGCCTGAGATGTTGTTTCAGGGAGTCTTTGTATCTCTTCTTTGGGGCGCCCCTCTTACGCTGACCCATGGCGAGTTCACCGTAGAATACTATTTTGGGGAGGCAATGCATGATAAACATGCATGATAATGTGCATGATAAACATGCAGAGCCTACACTTTGTGTGGTTCTTTGAGTGGGGGTTATATTTAATATATATGTATATATAGAGAGGGGGGATTTTATATACACACACACACACACACTATTTTGTCATAGGAGTAGAGTAGCAAGCAAAACTAAAAATTAACAGAGTGTGCAAAACTGAAATAAATGTTTGCACCCTTGGTCTAATTTTCTCCCAGGTATCTGCATATCAGGTTAGCATTTAGCACAGCGCTTAAAGAGGTGAATTGTGAGCATCAAAATATCTATTGTCAATCAGCAAACAGTTTGTGTTTGACTTTCAGAGAATGTTTTTCTGTAAAAAGTCTGTCACCTTTATTTGGATTGCTCTCCTGCATTTTTCAGGGGAGGGGGGAAGAAATGTGTTGATTTTCCTCTCTGGCTTTATAAAGCAGTAAACTCATTTGAATAATTGTACAGTCATTTAGCTAGTGTGCTCTTTCCCCCCCAATGTGCCTAACTACAGTGAATGTAGTTTTGATGGCAAAATAGCCTCTTTTATGTAATAGCACTTTCCCTCCTCCCCCCCACCCCGCTTCCCGTCCTCGTTCCTGCAAAATAAGTGCAACATAATTATTTTACTGTGGAGAAATTAGCTCATTTGCAAATGCCACCTTGGAACACAAAACGAATGGCATTTATTGAAGCACTAATAAAGGCACCATGTTAGAATAATTTTATGCTGACGGGCCCACAATCACTCAATATTTTAAGAGCTGTCATCACACCAGCATGAGCTGCATGCACAAGTACAAATCTACGCTGTGACATCATGGCACTAAGAGTATAATTGGAATAAAATTACAGCGCTTCACTCTGGCATTCAGCGGTAGAGCAGAACACTTTAGATGCCCACCCTGGGCTGAGACTTTGCTATGCTTCTGTGTGCCCACACATTCTGTTAACACATGAAGTATCATGACACAGATTTCTGAAGAGCTCAATGTGTCCTTCAGGTATTTTCAGAGCTGAGCTTTCAGTAGGTACTCAGTGGGCCATGCTGTTAATACACACTTTGCTGTACACTACCAGCAAGCGTGAAGAATCACAAATCAGCAAAAGCCACCCTTTCAACACTTCAGACATGCATAATTAAGCATGAAATAACTACACAATGGAAAACAGCCTACTGGGAACCTTTTTGTTTCCAGATGATGATGATGGTGATAGTGATGATTCAACGAAATCCTAGACTGGCTACTTAGCTGAGGAGATATAACTAAGTAATGTCTCTTGGTTTGATGGTCTCCGTCCATTTTAAGAACCAGCTGCCAGATTGGGGTGAAGAAGGCCCAATCAGCTTGTGATCAGAGGGGAAGGAGGATGACATTTCCATGTCCTTCCACCAGTGAGTGAGGCCGAGACAAAGACTTGCAACAGGGATTCTGCTTCTGGTTATTGCAGCCTCACTCCCTGGCCACCCAATTGTCAGCAAAACAAAGAGCCCAATGTGGCTGCTAGTTGTTAAAGTGGGATGTGATTACATAAGATTAGTGAATACAGAACAAAATCTGGATTATAACAAAATCCAAAATCCACAAGCAGCAATGTCCTTTTTTGGGCTAACTCATAAAATGCATTATGCAAGTTTTTGAAACTTCACTGGCTTCTTCATCAAAGATGTTGAAAACCATACAGGAAAAAAAATGGTGACAATGTTAGTGTTACAGACCTATATTCTTTCCGCGATGTTGTCAGTTAAAATGGTATTGAGGGATTTCAATACAAACAGAGGCCACCCACAGAAGTCAACTCCCATTAGCAACAGAAAAGTAACTTCTTTTGAAATCCAGATGTCCCTGTCCTGTGTGAAGCTGTCCCTTTCTTAGGCAGAGAACACCTAATTTGTCAAGGAGTCTCTGTACTGTTACTCTGGAAAATCTTTTAGGTGGTCTACAGGTAAAACATGCCAATTGTAGAACCAAATTGTAGTCTAATGCAAGTGTTTTACCTTGTTGGAAGTAAAAAGGTAAAAGATATAGGCTTCTCCTTGACATGAGTGTGTAGTTCTAACTGACTGTAGGTGCTCACTTCTGTTACTAAACCAAGGAAGCCAGTGTTGTCCAAAGACAAATCTTGTGGCCAGCATGACTATACAGAATGCTGTTACCTTTCCACCAAAGTGGTATCTATTAACTACTTGCATTTGCATGATTTTGAACTGCTTGGTTGGCAGAAGCTGGGACTAGTGATGGGAGCTCACTCCGTCACATGGCTCTTGGCCCTTGAACTGCCTTCCAACCTTATGATCATCAGAATTGGCATCTTTACCACTAAGCTGCATGAGGATACCTCAGCGTTAAGTCTCAGTCCTTTAGTTCTCTCTTGATATCTTGAATCTAATATCTTGAACAATTATGGATCTGGAACTCTAGATTATGAATCTGTAATTACAATACCAGCCATAACCACCACCACCACATGCATCTGCAAGTTAATTCATTTAAATCACTTATTTTATGGTTAAATAACAAGTGCGTGTCTTTTTCAAAAAAATAATTGGCAGTAGAAAAGTGACTTTAAATTTGTCCCTATTTGACCATCTGTCGGGGATGCTTTGATTGTGATTTCCTGCATGGCAGGGGGTTGGATTGGATGGCCCCTGTGGTCTCTTCTAACTCTATGATTCTATGACTTCCTTCCATCTTCATTGTTAGGATCTTATCATGCCAGGCTCTTCCCCTACAGAAATAGCAGCATCATTTTCAAAGCTGTGCAAGCAGGATTGCTCCCTTCCCTACCACACTTTTGGGACCTTTCTGGCATTGCAACCTTGATTTGCTCTAACAGTTTGTCACACACAGCATTTGGGACAGCCCACACACTACCTCCTTCAAGTCATTATCATCACCCCTTTTCCAAGTTTGGCACCTACAGACCCACACATGCAGATGTCCCTCCCTGAAATATAAAATGAAATGAATACAGTCTTACTTTTTTCCTTATAGAGAGCAGCTTTCTCATCCAGGATAGACTTGATTGATCTCTGGCAGATTAAATCTATCAGCTAAAGCAGTGATTAATCTACCAATGATTAATAAAGTCTGAAGTAAGCAACGAGTAGAGCAGAAGAGGGCTAATGAAATAAATGCTTTTTTTAAAATTTGTGTGACTCTTTCCCACTAACATTTCCATGTGTATATGTGTATGTGTATATGGGAAATCTCTGAAGAAACTTGCCAAGAAACCCCCATGATAGGTTCACCTTAGGGTTGCCATAAGTGGGAAACATTTTTAATATAATTTTTATTGGATTTTACATATAACACATAAAGGAAAAAGAAGAGACAACTCCAAAAAAGGGGAAAGGGGGAAAAGAAGGGATGTCATATTGAGGAGGGAGCAAGCTTGTTTTCTGCTGTTCCAGAGACTAGGACCTGGAACAATGGGTGCAAGCTACAGCAAAAGAGATTCCACCTCAACATTAGGAGGAACTTCCTGACAGTAAGGGCTGTTCGACAGTGGAACACACACGCCTTCCTTGGAGTGTAGTGGAGTCTCCCTCCTTGGAGGCCTTCAAACAGAGGCTGGATGGCCATCTATCAGGGATGCTTTGATTTGGATTTCCTGCATGGCAGAATGGGGTTGGACTGGATGGCCCTTGCGGTCTCTTCCAACTCTGTTATTCTATGATTCTATATACTTGTAATCTATGACATATAGATTATATGTATTCCTAACCAAAAATAAAGAAAATTATACAGTCTCTATATGTATATATTTCCATAAATTATGTGTCTGTATTTATAGTCATGTAATCTCAAAAAAAGACAACGCTGGTTATTTTCTTCATTGTTTCAGCTTTAGTCTAATCTGTCCCTGCAACTTCTGTGTCATATGTGATACCATAATCTTTTAACATTTTTCCATTTGTTTTCAAATTCTTGATTAGTTTTCCCTGCTGAGTACAGTATATAGTCAGACTATCCATAATGAAAAAAAATCATGTACCCTTGTTTTCCAGTCATCCATGGAAGGGATTACCCTGGCTCTCCAACATTTAGCTAGTGCCGTACGCACATCTGATACAGTATCATATATAGAATTACACTAATCTTATCTGAGGTCATTTTAGCTTGAATCGAGTGTACTATGTTTAATAAGAACAAATCAGGAAGGAGAGGAATATTTACTTTTAAGATGTCTTGCATCACCTTATGTATGTTTATCCAATATTCCTTCACTCTATCGCACTGCCACCATATGTGCTAAAGAGTTCCAACTTTATCTTTCCATTTCCAGCACTTATTTTTGTAATGTATGTTCATTTTAGATAGCCTAGATGGAGTTAAATACCATCTATGAAATATTTTTAATTAATTTTCTTTTAGAGTATTGCATTTTGTGAATTTCTGATTATTTTTCCAAGAGTGTTCCCACATTACTAGTGGTATTGGTCTTCCTATGTTTCTCATCCATTTTATCATACTTTCTTTAATAGATTCTTCCTTTAATTCAATGTCTGGAAGATGTTTATATGATTTTTTTTTATAAAACCTTTTTCTCCTCCCAATAGGATTTTATCAAATACCTTCCACTCAGATTCTATTCCAACCATTTTTCTGTCTTTATTAAATTCTTCTTTTAGTTGCTGGTAATGTAACCAATCTATTGGTCTCCCTTATTGTATCAATTGCTCCCTAGATTTGATTTGGACGTCTCCTTTTGTAAATACCAGGAGATCTACATACTTAATCCATATTGTATTACATGAATATTTATTTTTATGGAAAGCTTCTTGTAGAGAAGCCCATTTGGGAATTTTAAAATAAAAGAAATTTTTATACTATTTCCAAACTCAAAACAAGGCTTTTCTAATGTAATGCATATTAAATTCTCTGCCTGAGTAAGGAAATTTATAACATAAATATACGTGCCATCCTTGTTTCATTTTGGAGCCTTCCAATTCTATCAACTTTCTGGTCTCTAACAAAATCCAATCTCTTATCCATAAGAGTGCATTAACAGAGTTTTTGTGTTAATGAAGAGAAACATTTTCCAAACAGTCTCCCATGGGGAGAACAACAAAAGAGAGCCAATGTCATACGATAAGCCCCAGCCAAAGATGTGATTATCTTGTTCCAATTGCGATTTACTGCCTCGTGTGATAACATCCTTAGTTATAACTGTAAATGCACCTGGCAATAGATGTCACAGTGTATGGGGAATGGCGATAGAAAAAGCAGAGGAATCACATGTCATGTTTACACATAATATCCCTGAAATCTAGCACTGACTTGCTGGCTCACAAGCCCTCTGTGCATAATCAGATATGCTTTGCAAAACCAGTGAGGTGGGAGGGAGCCCAGTTTTCAGATCTGATTCACCATCAGTGTGAAGCATTGGGTGGTGTAGACTTGCTTGCAGTCAATTATCACATGTGTGTGAGAGACAAACAGCCACCAGCCCCATCCCACGCTCCCTGGCTAGAATGTCTTGCCTTTCTTGGGTGAGTTTGAGCTGAAATTGAGTATTTTGGAGACTATCCAGTGGGTGTAGGAATGGGAAACTCTCCCAGACTTCAAAGGTTGGCAAACATAATGAGGTAGATCTCTCACTATAACTGCCGCTTTATATACTCTTGCTTTATCCTCCCACTCCCTTTTCATTCTAAACACATATGTTCATTATTTTTAAATACATATGTTTGCCTATTTACTGTGGAGATAAACAAACCAAATTAATTCCTGGCTTACATCTAAAATAAAAGAGGAAATCTCAATAGCCCAGAGATGGAGGCTGATTAACCAATGTGTATTGCTTGTATTCTGTTTCCTCGGCTAAGTCTGATTAAATTGTCACGTCCATCATCATAATTCCAGTGTAAGGCTTAAAGACACTAGGCACTTCAAAAATCTGGGTTCTGTAAATCTATCAGTTCTGAAAATACATTCACATTAGTGGAATTCAAGGTAATTTCCCATTGAATCCACTTGCAATCTTCAGACAAATCAACCGCTGAGCAATGCTGGCTGGGGGAATTTTAGCAGCTGCAGCCCAAATAAGTACCTTTTTCAAAAACAATAGTAACAATATTTTATTGCAAACTGAAGAGATTATTTCACAGTTTAAAAAACTGGCTTACCATTGCCAAATTCAATTCGAATTTGGGATACATCTGGATTTTATCACATGGATTTTTGCCACTGACGCTGCCGAGTGGGTGCATCCCGGATAACAGCCGGCAAGAATCCAAGCTCAGACAGCCAATTTGAAAAGCCAGGAAACTCCAATGACATTTTGCAGCAAATGACATCTGTCACCTCTTACGTTAACAAGTTTACCCAGCCAAGTTGTTTAGGATCATGGCAGAAATCCTACAAGCAACTATCTCCATCACTGGCAGTAAACTTGCAGTAATAAAGTAAATAGCTATTTGTTACCCTTTCGTGACATTTGAAATATGATGAGCTGCCTCTTTCTGCCTAATGACAGGAGCAACCCTGTCCAGAGTTATTCCAGTACAGTCAGCCCTCCGCATATGTGACAGATTTTTGTGGATTTGATTATTCATAGATTTGAATTCTATGTTCTCTAGAAATTTCTAGGTTGTCCAGCATGACTTTGCTGGAAGTTGACCCTAGATAGAGGATGTAGAGATTCCTAGAAAAAACATTTCTCTAGGTATCTGTAGGACTTCCAGCATGATTCTATGGTAAACTTCCGGTGGATATTGACCATACAGTTGCACTGGAGAACCTAGAGATTCCTGGAAAGGTATTCTATAAAAATATAGTGGGTTTTTTTTCTTTGTGGTTTTTCCATTTTCATGAGGGTCCTGAACCCCTAACCCTAGGGCAGTGATGGTGAACCTTTTAGAGGCCGAGTGCCCAAACTGCAACCCAAAACCCACTTTTTTATTGCAAAGTGCCTTTTCCCTCTGGCTTTCTAGTAACAAACTCTGGCAAGCTCTGTGCTGGGGCAATGGTGTGTGTGCTCACAGAGAGGGCTCTGAGTGCTACCTCTGGCATGCGTGCCATAGGTTCGCCATCACTGCCCTAGGGAACGTGGAGGGCCCACTGTAGCTATTTTGTGCTTTGAAAAGCCATGTGTATTGATAGCACTATATCAATAAATTGTGATGGTGATTGTGTTAATAACAACACACATGACATGGGTGAATTTGCAGTAAGGCCATAAATGTCAGATGATGGCTCCTTTAAGTGGACACTTACTTTACATTGATTTTAGACATAACCATGTATACATTTTGTTTTACTGAATTTATATCTTGAATGTGCAACTTGCTGGGAGGTTACATTGCACAGAGAAAGGTAAAGCCACAGTTAAAATAGAGGAATAAAAAAAGGAAATTTTTTTTGTAATGTCACTGGTTGTCATTTGGAATGTAACCATGTGGACACAGCAGTATGGGACAAATTATTCTGTGAAGTGGTGTTGCATACAAATAAGAATCCCAGTGATGCACTTTCCCCCATTTTTCCAGTGCTTTACTTGCTTCACAACAACTACACCAATAGTATTTTCCCTCCTGCTGTCACCACCTGTATCAATGGGGTTATACCAATAGGATTCCAGCCATAATAGCAGATGTGCACAAAAAATTATATGAGGAATAATCTGAAGCACAAACTTTGTAAAGTTTCTTAGTGACTGAAATATATATGTGAATCAGCCCTTAGTCCCTCCACATGGAATTCTTTTCCCATAGTCATCTCCACTAAAATTCTCCACATATAAGAACATTGCAGTTATTTCCTGGCAGAAGACATAGAGAAAACATCTCCCTCTGGAAAGAAATGTGAAATGCCACCAACAAGAACAGTGTGAGGAAGCAGTGTAACTGTTCTTTCTGTTCTCTAGCAGATCTTAAATGCAGCATTGTGAGGGAAATGATATGTTAAACACTGATTATGTGCCCACCTTTGGAATACCAATATCATTTCTAGTTGCCCCATATAAAAAATGATATAAAGCTGTTAAAGTTTCAGAAATGGTAAACAAAATGATGAAGGGCTTGTGAAAAGAAAAACATGACTAAAGATGATTAAAGGATAGTATGAAAGAACAGACAGGGTTGACCAAGTCACCTTGACATCAATACCAGGAAAGGATCTAGAATAGATTATTAAACAGTCTGTGGGCACTTATGTTCTTATTACTGGGCTTTGAAAAACATGTCATATCAGACTAATTTTATCTTTTTTCTGATAGTTTTGGTAAATCAAGAGAATACTGTGGGTATAGTATATCTTTGAGTTCAATAAGGCTTTTGACTAGATTATCATGATATTGTTATGGACAATGCCGCTGTTAAAGAGATCTGTATCTGGTTGAGAGACCTATTCCTCAGTGTACCCAACAATGTTTCATTTCATTTTGGAGAGCAGTTGTTGGCGTGCCTCAGGATTCTGTTCTGTGACGCATTCAACATCCGTATCCCTTAGATGATCGAAGAAACAACATGCTTTTCAAATCTGCAGATGACATCAAATTAGGAGGAGTAGATTTGCTTGGCCTGGTTCTTCCCTGCGGTCCACAATGGAAATACCAGAGGAATTTCCAAGTACTGTAATATCCTGATGTGTTGCTAAGGTGGGTTAGCCAGTCATTGGGTGGTGGCAGTGAGTTCTTTAGATAAAAGGTGGCCTCAAGTCATCCATCCAGGTCATACAGGAGAATGAAGGGAGACCAGAAAGAATTGTCACAATCTTGAAGAGAAAAGACTGAGGCCTCAAGCACATGGATGGCTTAGAGGGGCCTCTGGCTGCTCCAGCTGCAAGCATGCCCCGCATGGTGTGGGACCGTGGTGACCAGATGCCATAGTCCTAAGGCTGGCCACTGCCACACTCTGTAATGGACCACTGGCGAGGAACACTTTTTTTGTGCTCCTTTTGTGGCTGGGTTTGGGCTGCCTTAGACGGCTGCATCTTTGGCCCAATCCAGGTGTGTTCATCATATGAATGCCATGCTCCCAGATTGGCCTGAAGGTGGTGCTTTTGGCCCATCTTTTTTGGGCCTGAAAGATGATACGACAGCCAGATTTAAATGCCTTAAGAGATGTTCTGTAGAAGGTGGAGCAAGTTTGGTTTTTGCTGCTTCATAGACTGAAACACAAACCAATGGGTCCAAATTACAAGAAAAAACATTTAACATTAGGAAAAAACGTTTTTACTGGAATTGCTGTTCAGCAGTGAAACACATTGCCTCACTGGGTGGTGGACTCTTCTTCTTCAATAGTCTTTCAACAAAAACTGGATGGCCATCTTTCTAAGATGATTTAATTATAGATACTTGCATGGCAGACTAGATGGCCCCTGCATTCCCCTCCACTGTATGATTCTATGATTTTGTGAGAGCAAGTAGAAAGAGAACGATTTTCCTTTACCCATGATAATACCAGAGAACCTGGAATGGTGGTTGTTGTTATTGTTGTTGTTGTTGTTGTTGTTATTATTATTATTATTATTTTGTACAACAGCTTCCAGAATTCCTAAGCCAGTGTGGCCCTGAGTCTGACTAGACTTCAGTGTCACCCAATGGGATTTGCTGACAGGAGATTCTGGGCAGACATGGGGGCGAAACAGACTGCCCCAAAGGGGCGGTTTGAAGCCACCCCTGACAAAGCCAGAATGAGGCATGACAATCTCACACCATGGCTTCAATCTGCCTTTTTGCCAGCTGGAAAAAAGCAGCAAAAGCCACTCCTTTTTGTGCTCACAAAAAGCTGGCTTTTCGGCCCTGCCACATCTGGAAACTGGTTTTATGGTGCTCTGGCAGTGTGTGGTGTCTAAACGTTGTGCTGCTGGAGTGCCTTGAAGCTGGCCCACATGTGGGTAGCTGGGCAGCGTGTAGCTAGCTTCTGGGCAGCTTCAGAGCATGCAGTATCAAAATGCCACACTCTGAAGCTGCCCAGACGGCAGTCCAAAGGGGCAGTCTGTTTCACCCCTTAGATATTTTAAAAGAGATTAAAGAAATTCATAGGGGATAGATGAATCAATGGGTATTAGCAAGAACAGTGAGATATTACCTCTGTAGTACAGTCAGCCCTCCATATCTATGGAATCTAAACCATGAATTCTACCATCTATGGCTTGAAAATATTTTTTAAAAAATCAAAATGTTGACCTTGATTTTGCCATTTTATATACGGGATACCATTTCTTATGCCATTGTCTATAAGAGGACTTGAGTATCAGTAGATTTTGGTATGCATGTGGGATCATGGAACTAAACCCCAGTGCATACCAAGGGCCCACTATATACTATTAAATGTTAGTTACAGGAGTGTAACAAGAGCAGAGAGTATTTCTTTTATGCCCAGGTTTTGGATTTCTTGGGCACATTTGACTGGTCACAGTATGCTGGGGTAAATGGATCCCTGCATTGTCCCAGTGAACTTATTCTTGTTTTCTTGCTGTGATTTTTACAGATTTAATTTCTGAATATGGTACAGCCTAAATGACTGCCAGCCCCACAATATTTTTTTTAAATTTAAAAATGGATTTCCTAATAAATCATCAGTCATCAGTCTGCATCACAGAATTTTTATGAGCATCAACTAGATTTTATTCTTGATGTTTACTTGTAGTAACAATACTAGAAACCTTTAAATGCCATCTGTCCAGTATTGCATGCTGATCATAGTTCCATATGGTGAAATTCTCCACATGGAGAACATAACAGAGCTTGAGTAGTTTACACCTTACATTGGTTTACAACTATTGAATGAGCTCAGTCCAATTTGCAATTTATTTATTCAAGGGCAAAGAAATTGTGTTGGGTCTCATTGGTTTAACGTTCTGAAGCTTTTAACAAATTGCTTTAGTGTGGTCTGTTTTCATACATTTATCTATTATTTGTAGGCATAGATTTTTTTTGTTTTGTTTTGAAAAACCAGCATAGCATTGTAATTCAGTATGCCTTTCCAGCATGAGACTATACAAATGAATCTTGATTGATCTGAATGTACAGGTGCATTTTTACTCCTTGAGAATGTCAAATATAGCTTGATATTAAATGTTAAAGCCTAATGGTTGTAAGGCTATAATGTGATCTAGGTTTGTCTGTAATTAACAGCAATAAATGAATGCCTTGGAACAATGTTTGAAAAGCAGCAGGTCTTCATGCATAGTTGTCCTTTTACTGCATATTATTTTTCTACTCTTTTATTCACTATTATTACTCCATAATAAATCCATATCGTTCTTAATATCCTTTCATGGCAGTTTTTAGAGTCCCTTTGTTCATACAGTTTTGAGATGTAAAGTAGCTGAAGGAGCCATCGTGGGCTACCAGCTCAACAATATCCATTTGAAAAATTAGAGTACAATCAAAAGACCGTTAGTTTTCTATTTGGCTTGAAGTCCCTTATCCAAGCTTAACAAAACACAGCCACAGTGAGAACCTCTTCAACTAGCAATAAGCAGAGGCTAGGCTTATATTTCCATTTTATCACAGAGGTGGTGGACGAGGTACTGAAATAACTTAGATGGTGAAATAAATGCCATTTACTGGCTATTAGGGAAGGACAAGAATTTCATTCTGTTTTTGGGAAAAAAAATAGTTTGGTTTTTTTCTTACAAAAATCAACTCTCATAAACAGGACAGAAAGATCTGAGGGTTTTTTTAAAGTAGAGTCAAAGATGGGGTAAAATGACACTGTGAGTTTCATCCACCCCAAACATTGTTTGTCCCATGTATTTTTAGCACTTAATGAGAGAAAGATTGCAAGTTTGTAATGGACTGGATGAGGGCAAACAAACTGAAGCTTAATACAGGCAAGACAGAGATGCTCCTGGCCAATGGAAAGACAGGGAACAGGGATTCAGCCTGTGTTAGATGGGAGTTACATCCCCCCTGAAAACACAGGTTGACTGTTTGTGGATGGTCTTGGATTCAGCTCTGAGTGTGGAGGTTCAAGTTGCAGTGACCAGGAGTGCTTTAATACAGTTAAAGTTTGTGTGCCAAGTGTGCATGTTCCAGGAAAAGTCGAATTTGGCCATGGTGGTCCATACTTTGGTTACATCCTATTTGGATTACCGTAATACACTGTACATGGGGCTACCTTTGAAAAGTACTCAGAAACTTCAGTTGTCTCAAAGAGCAGCAGCCAGATTGTTAACTGGGACTGGCTACAGAGTGTGTATAACTTCCTTTGTTGAAACAGCTACACTGACTGCTGGTCCATTTCTGGATACAATTCAAAGTAATGCTTTTGACTTACCTATAAAGCTCTATACGGGCTTGGGTCCAGGTTATTTGAAGGACTGTATCTCTCTTACAGCTCCCACAGTGCCTTACCTGGGGTTCTGTTGGATTGAGATGACTGGAGCTGTAGAACAAAACATCTCAAGGGCCTATAGTACCCTGTCACTGGTGAAGATAATAATGTATAGCACTATAGAAGATGGAAAATGAATGTTGTTTTTGCTATGGTTAGATGTTTTTCTCCAGATGAAGAATCCTTCCAAAGTCATAAAAGGGGCTTATCTCAGATATGTTTACAGCATCTTTAATGTTAATTTAATATGGAAGCATGGCAGTAAAGATGTTTTTGAATGGAATATTTTGTAGTGAAGTTTAGTCTTTAGTATTCTAAATGTTCCTAATATTGATGGTCTGCACAGTACTGCTTTATGAACCCAGCGCTCTGATCTTAATTTTTAAAAGATTCAATAATGTATCTGTCTTGATCTGGATTTAGTCTATGTATACTGGATGAGTTTGGAATAGGAAATACAATTTATTCAGGAACATTTTATCTACTGTATGAGGTCTAAACACACCATTTTGGGACACGGCAACAAATTCTGCTATGTACATGGACCTGATAAGTGGACATATATATGAACATTATCCAGGAACAATTGTCCAGCTTTATATCAGGTACAAGATAGGGCAGGTTCTTGTAATACAGTGTGGAATTTAATGGCATTAGAGAACATGATTTAAAAATAATTGTTTTTGTGTACCTTTCTTTGGGATGCTAATATTTAAGGATTGATAATTTCCCACTATGATGAAAATAAATTTTGTTGCACAATGCTTTCCTGACTTCAAATTCTCAAAATTGTGCAAAACCCCGCTCATGACTGTGTGTAAACAGTATTTTTTGTGTGCAAAACCTCAATTTCTTCACAATAGTATATTTCAAAATAGTATATTTCTGTGCAACATAATTTTCTGAAACACTTCAGGATATGTGAATACTCTGGACAAAAACTGCACAAAATTCTAACTCCTGTTTATTTCTTCCCAACCAACTCTCCTGAGTTTTGGGAAAGCCAGTAAACAAATAATGGTGAATGTTCTTTCTAACACAGGCTAATGAATTAGATAAAAATATGGAAATTTGGGGGTTCAGACAACACACATTTTTATCTTGATATTAAATATGATAGCATATAGAAAAATGAGATTCATGGAACTTTTGAAAATGTTCACTTATATCGTACATAGGGCACTTAGTTATGCATATGCAACTAAGTAAAGTCTCCTGGTCTGACCACCCTTGCCTACCTTTACATCCAGCAGTCACTTCAAGAAATGGAGATCAGTTCAGCTGGTGATATTTACAGGCTGTCCAGCCAGCAAATAAGGCTGCAAGAAGGAGTTATATGAGGTTCTGCTTCTGATTGTCATAGCCTCACTTGCTGGCAGGAGGGGATTGGAAATGTCATCCTCCTATGTCCTGATCACCAGCTGCACAGCTTGGTGCCACTGCTGGCTGTTAAGGTAGGTTTAGGGAGCATTTCTAATTGTGGCAATAGTGCCACAATCATGAATACATAGCATTATAAAATCAGATAAGTTATGGATCTATAACTCTAGGTTATGTATCTGTAAGTGTAATACAGAATGCCAGATGGAATCATTAATGAAATCTGATAAAATACGGGAATAAGGTTTCACTAATCCTCTATGGAGAACTGGAAAGGGCTTGCTGGGTGTTTGGACGTAGTGACAGTTGTTGAGAGATAAGAGGAAAGTAGATTAATGTCAGACTCACCAATGTTGGAGAGTTAGCATGGGCAATACAAACAATTGTCGTGGGAGGTTTCACCATTTAATCTGCTAATTTCAAGTATGAAACTATCCAAAGAACAAGGCTAAAATATGTATTCCAGCTAGTTTCTACACGTGGTTATGGAATGAAACAGCATTTATCTTCCTGGCTGATCATTTATATCACAAAACATAGTGAGGGAGCACAACTTTACTGGATTTTTTTGGATTTCTCAGTGGCCTTTTATACCATTGACCATAGATTACTTCTGCATAACTCATCTGGATTGGGTTTAAAAAACAATGTTGTGGTAGGTCTGGTCCTTTCTCGTAAAATACATCTTGGAAAATTGATTTGGAAGTGCTGAAGAGCCTTATGTTTCATCCTTATCTATTAATCTGGAACAAAGGTCTACTCTCCTTGCCTCTGACTTTAACTTTATAACACAAAAATGCTGAGAAAATGAGCTTTCAGCTAAAGCATAATCAGTATGTTATTGGCATTCAGTTGTTTCTCTCAACACATCCCAGGTTGTAAAACTCCTTTTGTAGTGGATAAGGGTGAAGAAAATAATGTGGTTGGATGGAGTTTTAAAGCTGTTACACCTGAAAGAAAGGTGGGGTTACAAAGGCCTTTCTCATGCACTTGCCTACAGGGCAATTTGACATGAATGCACATAAAATGTTCTTTATTGCAATGGCCCCACACTTCTTAAATTAGTGGCCAAATGGGAGCTGTCAGGATCAGTAATTTTAGTGCTGAAATTACTGAAAAGGTATTTGTTTTCTCTCGTTTTCCCCTCAATATGCCTTATGAGACTGTTCTTAGTTTGTTACAAAATGTGTATCTGTAATATTTATATTGTGAGTTGTCTCGAGTTCCATTTTGGTAGAAAGGTGGGGTACTGAATGAATTAGTAAATATGCAAATATGTTTCACATTTTACTGATGAGTAAATTGAATATTTTTACCACTGGTGTTTATTAATTATGTTGTTGTATTATTGGGTAAGATTCTTAATTGTATTTTTTTAATGGTGCACACTACTCTTTGGAGGATTTTCCATTGGCTTGAACAATGTTATCTAACTAACTCAATAATATTCAAAATATGTAATGGGTGGGAATGGCAGAGGTATTTGAAATACAAAGCAGGAAAAAGAGCACTGTGTGCAAACTAGTGTTTCTTCTAAGATTTCTGGAATTTCAGATGACATTAACTTACATTACCAAGTTACCCTTAACATGGAGCCCTTTCACACTACATAGTTAAAGAACTTTGAGAACACTTTAATTGTCATGGTTCTGTCCTATGGAATCCTGGGATTCATTTAGAATTCTTAGCCAGAGCAGTCTAGTATCTCACCAAACTACAAACACCAAGATTTCATAAGATGTTGCAACGCCAGCCAAAATGTAATTATGGTGCTACAACTGCAGTTTTAAAGGGGCCTTGGCATGTTTGCAGAGATTTTTGCTCTTCTACCAATATACTTCAGATAATAATCCTGTCACCAGGACAAGATGGTGGACATCCACTCTTTGTTTTACAGGTGTTCCTCCTACAGCCAGGGACATAGCCAGGATTTTGGGAAGAAGGGGTCCAGATTAAGTGCCACCATTATAATGGGGCTTGGGTGCAGTGGCATGTATCATTCATTGTATCTAACGGAAGGGGGGGTCCGGACCACACAGACCCCCCCTCCTTGGCTGCGTCCCTGCTACAACAGTGATTCCCAAACTGTGGCTTCCCAGATGTTTTGGACTTCTGCTTCCAAAATCCCAGAACATTGGTCAAGATGGCTGAGGCTACTGGGATCTGAAGTCCCAAACACCCAGAGGACCAGAGTTTGCGAATTACTGTCCTACAGTGTCCTAGTCTGTACAAGGCCAAGTGTGTACTAGACCCTCTTCCAGTCAGGGGCTTGCCACTGGGAGATCTCCCAGAGAACCAAAGAAGAGATAGATGAGGATGGCATTAAATGGCATTAAACCTCAGATAGAATTTCTATGCCCCTAGCAATAGGCTTAGGTGGGTAACACTGAGATACTTGTAGAATAGTACTGTGGGAAACAATATTTTATTTCCTTTGAAGCAGAATCCTGGAAATGGTGAGAGAATTTTTTTGTTGTTTAATTTTCACATCTTAAAGTTTAAATAGCTTATTTCTATGGATGCATCTGCACTGTAGGAATAATGCAATTTGCCACCGCTGTAGCTCCATCCTATAGAATCCTGGCATTTATAGTTTTACAAGCTCTTTAACCCACTCTGCCAGAGCATGCTGGTGCCTCATGAAACTACAGATCCCAGGATTTTGTAGGATGGTGCCATGGCAGTTAAAAGTGGTGTCAAACTGCATTGTTTCTACAGTGTAGATGCACCCTATGTTAATTGGAAATTGCAGTTTATTGCAATAGGTGATATAGTACTCTTTAGCTTGGCATAGAACTCATCTGACAAGATGGAGAATGGACAAGCAGAGCATGGGCCAAAAGGGAAGTACAGTTCTTGACACTTCCAGTAAAGGAGGCCTATTGGCTTACTAAAATGGAGAGTATATGGCGAGGAAAGCACAAGCATGGATTTTGTTCATTGAAATTAATTAAGGAACTACTGTTACATGAGTTTATCCACAGATAATCCAATAACCAATTGGAGATTCTGTGACAGTTGATGGCCTTTTTAAAATAAAGGCACATTGACAGGGCTGTGCGATTTTGCAGGCAGTGACTTTGCAGAAAATGCTTATCTGTATGACAGAAAACAAAAAGGGTCAGCATGGTTTTCTCAGTGCTCTTTAACAAAAAGGGTTGATTTCCCCCTGACCTTAATAGATTAAGCCTGGGTATTTATTTTTGAATCAATTCTCATTGATCCAGCAGACATGGCATTTTAATTGTGTGTTTGCTCTTCTTCCTCTCTTGTTCCCCCCATGTGTCCTGCCCCCTCTGGCTGCGGGAAGCCGCTGTTTGGTATGCTAACAGTATCACAGCCTAAAGGGCTACATTTTCAAAGCAGGGTGCACAAATCCCATTAGCAACAACAGGGGCTGGTTTTTAATGTGTAACTCCCCATGAACATGCTTTGAAGAGAAGGGCGGGAGGAATCTTAGCAGTAATGCCCATTTTCTAGGCTGAAATATGATTTATTTATTTTTTTGCTAGTATTCAGGATGTAACTGTTATGGATTCTAAATTCTGTTAAGGTGTCCCTTTTAGTTTATTTTTTTAAAAAAGTCTCAAATTATTTACAGCTGGGCATGTTATCTAGTAATTCCAAGCACCAGCTAAAACCCTTAAGCAGAATTCAGACACAAAACTGTATGAAGCAAAACTGGTTGACTGAAGACACTCCTGCTGTGTATTCAGCCCCTCTAACAGGTCACTTGTGATTTCAGTAGAGGCTGATTTCACATGAATGAGACCTCTGTGGGCCATTTTGTTCCATCTTTCTGAGGAGCAAATGCCAACAGGGTAGAGATGGAGAAACTTGTGCTATAATGGATATGCATTTAAATGAGAGAAAGTAGCAAATCAAAGGATTCCTGTATTTGCATAGGATTCCTTGGGCCAGAGGGAAAACTCTGTCAGTTCTTTTCCTTAACTTAAATGTATGATGTACACAGGCTAGATATCTATCTGGCAAAGAACAGTATGTTTTAGGGAGTAAAACATTACACATAAATCCTGTTATTTTTTTCATTTTCTTGCTTGTCTAGCATGTTATTTCCAGACATATGATCAAACAAAGATGTTATTTCCAAACTTTGGGTTTAAGCTTCAGTGACATCTGTCTTAATGTTATGTTCAGGGATGTGTGTGTGGGTGTGTGTGTGTGTGTGTGGGTGTGTGTGTATTCCTCTGGCTGCACGTGTAACCTTTCATTGTATCTAAAACACAGATTTTTAGTAGAAATGGGCTCTTAAGATAATATATGAGCTTTTATCCAGCCAAGGTTTTGTGCTGGATTCAAGGGTGGAGTAGGAGATTAATGGCAAATCCCACTCTGAAGTAACTTGCCAAGAAAACTCCATGATAGGTTTGCCTTAGAGTCATCAAAAGTCAGAAATAACTTGAAGGCACGCAGCAGCAGCAGCAGCAACAACAACAAAGGAGATTAAGATCCAAATAATGATATCTTTATTGGACCAATCAAAATGCACAATTATATGTTGCAAGCTTTTGAAGTTATGCTGGCTTCTTCATCAGGCAAACAGGAGAAAGAAATTGAAGATGTTAATCATATACCCACATTTTCTGTTTCTGGTCTTAGTTCAGATGGTAAGGAGGGCTATCTGCAGGTAGGCACCATCCCCTTTTTGGCCATGTGGTCACTGACAATTTTCAAAATTCAAGGAAATTTAGGCCCGGTAGAGACCACCCCAAAAGGGTGGTCTGTCAGCGCCTAGTTTTCCACCGGGGGTGTGGTTTCCCGCCGGCGGAAAAAGAACCCGCAAAAAACAGGTTCTTTTTCTGCCACGGTAGTGGCAGAACGAGTGTGCCAGTGGCGCACTCGTTACATAAGTGCCGCACGGCACCATGCAGCTGCCACATGACACTTACGTAATGATGGCGGTGCCCATCTGTACAGGGCGTCGCCATTTTGACACCCTTGTCATGTGCAAGGGGCGAAGGGTGTCTAGAAGTGCCGCTCATCGCACGTGACGAGGGTGTCCTTTGGGTCCTGTCTGGACTGGACCTTAATGTCCATTTGCAATTGAAAGAAGATGATTCCTTGGAATCCAGCATGTCTCCTTCCTTTGTGAAAGCACAGGCTCCTATGCAGGTAGAGAACACTGAGTTTCTCAAGAAGGAGATAAAGCATAGGTTTAAATTTCTCCTGTGGAAATAAATGGGAATGAAAGGTGCTTAATGTGGCTGGATTGTATCCTTAGCATTTAATTCTTGTCTTGGTTTTAAAGTTGTTTCCACTTCCCTTTAATGCTCTTTGGGGCTGTGCAGATCTCAGCTGCACCAGATGTGGGCTGTGGCAACCACACAATGCGGCCCTGATCTGGCCTTTCCAGGGCTCAAAAAGGAGCAGCAAAAAAGGGCACAAAAGCCAGGGCGCTACAGCTTTAAGGTGCTCCTTTGGCACTGCGTCATGTAAACACAGCACCAGAGGAGCACCATGATGCTGTGCGCCATGTGAAGCATCCCATAGTGTCACACCGCCATGGGAGTGGAGTCGGGGTGTGCGTCATATGGACGTCATGCCCCGAATCCCTCTGTATCAAAATATCTATTAACCTTTTAGCTGCCCTTCAAAAAAGGCTAGAAAGAATAAAAATGTATCATCCTCATCAATAACAAAAACAAAAAGGTTAAATACATTTTGAAACAAACAGAGGGTTCTTTAACTTGGATAAATAAGCTTTGTTTTGGCACATGATGGAAGGTATTACAAAAATACAGCTAGGGTTAGGAAATTGTGAAGGAGATTTCGCAAGTGTTAATTTAAAACAACAACAACAAAAAATGAATGAATGGTCCCCCATTCATTGATTTATATTCTCACTCTCTTAGTCTTGAATGAAAATAGGCCAAAAAAAAAAAAAAAAGTGTGTGTGTGAGGAGGCTGGCTGATGATTTCGATAATCTGAATTATTGAAGGATTTTGAATTCTATTACATGAAAAAGACATAAACATAAAAAAGGGGCTCAAGAGACCATCCCAAAAGGGCAGGCTGGAGCCGTCTGTTTTAGCTCCTTTTTCCAGAGGATATGTAGCTCCATTAAAAATCAGTCAGAACAAAAACATCTTAGCCACTTGTCTATAGGCTCTAAAAGTGGAGCAGTGTATGAGAGCCTAACCTTCCACAAATTGGGAATTGCACAATTGGATTGCTGCCACCCCAAAGTCACTGTATTGTATCTCCACTAATCACACTCGCTTGGTGAGTGATGGAATGGAGAACAGGGTCTCAGAAGATAATCACAGTTAATGAGTAGGTCCAGGGAGAAAGAGGAAAAAATCCAATTGCCTGGATACACTCCCAGTTTCTGCAAAACATTATATCTAATATCATATATATGATATATTATATCATAATTCAAAGAAGTCTGTAAATCTTGAATAAAAAAAAGGTTCCTCACCAAATGATGGGATTCAGTTAATATAACCATCTTCAACATATCCCTAGCCCCATATTTACATGCTCACCAGTTTAAAAAAATCGATGTGTCCTGCTTGCTCAAAATACTATGCTCTGTATTCTAATATTCTAATATCCCACTGAGAGGCAGTGGTTTGGACTATGACTATGGAAATCAAGGTTTGAATCCTGGTTCAGCCATGTAAACCCACTGGGTGACCTTGAGCAAGTCACATCCTCTCAGCCTCAGAGGATGGCAATGGCAAACCTCCTCTGAAAAAAACATGATAGGCCTTAGGGTCATCATAATTCGGAAATGACTTGAAGGTACATAACAACAGCAACAGCATTCTAGTATTTCTGTTTTGTTAGTTACTCTAATACATATAGCCGGGGGTGGGTCGGTGGGCGCATTCTTCTGAGATCCAGAAAAGACTTGTCTGAAGTGATTTTAATAATTTTAAATCTCCCCCTTCCTCCAATCCCACTAGTCTGATCATTGGTGTAGCTGGGTGTGGACTTTGGAGCTGAGTTTTAGGATCCTTTAACTGAGGCATTCCTCGCAATGGTCCCCAAACTGTGCTCCTTAAGAGATTTTGGACTTCATCTCCCAGACTACTGGCCACCATGGCTGAGGCTTCTGGGAGCCGAAGTTCAAAATCCCTTAAAGGGCACAGTTTGGGGACCACTGCCTCAGATGATCACCCAGAGGATCACAGATTATGGAGGGAGCAGCAAATCCCTTGGACCAGATTGGCTCACTGGGGCCTACTATAGCTAGTAGTATGGTGATTATTGTAGCATCTGTTTTAATCTTAGTTTTAAAAACATCTTGTAGAACAGCTAGCCAAGTGTGAACATGCTTATAAATGCTCATTTTATTATTGTTGTTGTTTTAACTTGGAAAATATATTTAACATGTCTGCCACAAAATGGTGCTTAGTCCCAAATAAATACATTTAGGGCTGTAAAAGCAAATTCCATTTTATTCCATTAGCAATAATGGTGCTACTATAAATTAATTTAAAATATGAAACTTCACATGGTCAAAGTACTTCTTTTTGTTTAGTCCCCCTTCTTCTTTTCTTGTTTTAATATATTAGAGAGGCAGAAGGAGATGTAAAGCATGAATAAGTGGTAGAAGGTTGGGAAAGGGTATTGTTAATTGGTGCCTCACAATCGAAATAACACACATGGCTGTCTATCCCATGCCTCCCCTCCACCTGAGCAAGATAATTAATATATCCAGGGTCCAAAGCTGCCAAGTGCCACCACAGAATTTGATAAAAGCTCATGAAAATGGTGAACAATGTGCAGGTTTAGGGATGGGTGATCTCAGTGTGCTAATTCCATGCCCCACCACCACCGACGGCAAGGATACTTGATATAGGGGTTGGAAGGAATGGATGACAGAAGCAGCAATTATGAGAGTTTATCATAGAAGGCAATATCCCAGTGATCAAATCTGAAAGCAACTAATTAACAGATCCACATGGCATGCATTCAGATCCAAGTCTGTGCAAAGGAAATGAGCCCTCAAATTTGATTTGTGAAGTTGAAAAGCATGATTATTCATTTCCATTGACTCATTTTTCTTCATAACATCCGACCCTGGCTAGTAGGCAAAATTCCACCACCAGAAAACAGCACTGTTCTTTGTATATTAGCCCTTATATGCAGGTACAATTATTGTGCATCAAACATCAGAGGACATTTTAGAAAATGCATAGTTAAAGAGGGAGAAACCTAGAAGAGACAACAGATTGGTGATTTTAAAATATATGTGATTACTCCCTTTTTCCTTCTCCGCCTCTCTCCATTTGGGTTAATCCCAAAGAAAGCTCCAGGTGAGTTTAGGCCAATGTATTTATTATGTCCAGAAGGTGAATGAATGATTGAGGTGACCCTGAGTGGTGTTCTGCTTCATATGCTCTGGCAGATCAGGCAGCTGCAATTGTAAGGGCTTGTGTGGCAAGGACACCCTCAAGGCAAAAGCAGACAAGGAATCTACTTTTCATTTTAGCTTCTGCCACAATCTTTTCTTGCCTCGTGAACAGTCAGCAAGAGACTTTCTTTACAGATCTGCATGAACATACGTTACTTCATATGCTTTGTGATAGTTATTATAACTGATAGTACAATTTATGGATATGAATAAATTGACAGTAATTATACCCAATTAGAAATTCCAGCATCCATTAGAATGGCTAACCAGGTTAGGAAAAAACATTACCTTGGATATGTCTGTAAACTGATTCTTTCTTCAAGATTACATCCTGTTACTTCAGGTGACGGTCTTTCCAAGGAGTTAGCAGTAAAATAATAATAATCCAAACAAATTCATATAAAGCAGCATAAGACTGCAGCACAAAGGAAACCACATAAAACCAAATAATACTGAGGACCTGAGAAAATTGAAAGAAATTTGCTAATAGTTGGACAGATATCCAAATTTATGCCAGGTGAGCCTTCTAGAACACATTCCAAGTGTGTAATAACTGAGGAGGCCTGTTTCTATTACCTGACATGCTTCTAAAGTTAAGAAAATCTGCAAGAAGGCTTTTGAGATGCATTTAAGAGATTATCACACTTCAATCTTTGCCCAATCTGGTCATGGGCTGGTCATGGACTTGAATGGGTGAAAATGGGTGTTATCGCACAGCAAAACACCACTGTTACCACTGGGAAACTACAAGCCATCCCCTGGCCATGCTTAGCCTGCTGATTTTAAAGTACGGAAGCTTTCCGTACTTAAAAATTGGTGGGCTACACACAGCTGGGGGATGGCTTATAGTCTCCCAGCAGCATCGGTGGCATTTTGCTGTGTGATAACACCTGTTTTTTTTCTGGTCAAGCCCATTCCCAGCCCGTGCAAAAAATGAAGTGGGATACCTCTCTATGTCTCTGACTGATACAGTGACTAAGGATGGCATCTCTCCACTGGATGCCTGCCTGGGGTCAGTAATGGGCTGGATGAGGGGAAACAAACTCAGGTTGAATCCAGAGAAAATGGAGGTACTCGTAATAGGTACCCCGAATCCAGGGACGGAGATTTGTCACCCAGTCCTGGATGGGGTCACACTTACCCCTAAGGACAAAGTCCGCAGTTTGGGAGTACTCCTTGATCCATCTCTACAGTTATCATCTCAAGTGGATGCGATGGCCAGGAATGCTTGGTACCAGCTTAAGCTGATATGCCAGCAGCATCCCTACCTGGACCAAAAGGACCTTGAAACGGTTCTACATGCACTGGTAATCTCTCCTTTAGATTTCTGTCTACATGGGGCTACCTTTGTACCAGGTTTTGAAGCTTCAACTAATTCAAAATGCAGCAGCCAGATTGATTACTGAAACTTCAGACCATATAACACCTGTCTTAAAATCCTTACACTGGCTGCCAATCAGCTTCCGGGCGCAATACAAAGTGTTGGTTATTACCTTTAAAGCCCTACATGGCTTGGGCCTGAGTTACTTGAGGGAACGCCTCCCCCTACACAATCCGCCCCACACCCTCAGGACAACAGGGAAGAACTTACTAGAATACCCAAATATCAGATTATCAGCTACTTCTAAAAGAGCATACACAGCTTTGGCCCTCAGGTTATGGAACAATCTGCCAGAAGAGATCCGTCTCATGACGACCTTAGACGCCTTTAAGAAGGCACTAAAGATGGATCTCTTCCGGCGGGCATACCCACCAGACCTTCTATAAAGAACTATAGAAAACCCCACTTCTGGTTAAAATGGCATAACCTGACCGCTGCCCTGTGGTTGTTGTAATGAGATTTTATACTGTTTGATGTTTTTATGATGTGTATTTTAGGGCCTGTTACAGACTGCCAAAATAAAGCTGCTTCGGGTTTCTTTGGAGGTATGCTATTTAAATGACGCATGGGTCCTAAGAGTCCGGAGGTCGCACCAAAGCTACACTCCATTCCTAAGCATCGGAGTGCAGCTTTTGGTGCAGCTTCCAGATTCTTAGGATGCATGCATCATTTAAATAGCATACCTCCAAAGAGACCCGAAGCAGCTTTATTTTGGCAGTCTGTAACAGGCCAAGATATGATTACCATTGTATGGAGATTTCTGGTTGTAATCCTGCTTCGATCCGTTGCGAGAAGTGGGAAAATACAAATAAACATTATTATTATTATCTCATAAAATGCATCTCAAAAGCCTTCTTGCAGATTTTCTTGACTTTAGAAGTATGTTAAGTAATAGAAACAGGGCCTCCTCAGAAGGAAAGTTCATGTCAGAGCAAGGAATCCTAAAGGTACCCTGTTCCCAAGAGGCAGAGATTTAAGATTAAAACCAACATCTTTAAACCTGTAAAGGGACCTGGAGAAAGTGTGTCTTAAACTAGTAAAGGTCCCAGTTAGTATTCTGGCATACATGTTTTGTACTACATGTTGAATATACTGAGGTGCCCAGTTTTCCTCCTGAGGGACACCGCAGCAGCCAAACCGTGCAGCATCCCTCCGCCCCAAAAAGAAGCTGGAAAAACCGAGTTCTTTTTTGGATGCCACATGGTGAAAGTGATGCACAGTGACGTCTACACGCTGTGCCTTGCTTACGTCATGATGGCGGCCTCAGTGTGGACAGGAGGCTGCCATTATGCTGCTGCCGTGAAGTGCTAGGGTTAGGGAGCGTGTGGTTGGTGCGTGCTCCCTAACCCTAGAATTGTCACCAGGATGCCACTTCCTGCTGGTATGTACCGGGCCTATGTCTAAACAAAAAAAAAATTTTTTTTTTATGTTTTATATACATTTTGTACACATAGACAGATTGCAATTTTTTACATAATATTTTTATAATCTTGTGCATGAAACCAAGTTTGCGTACACTGAACCTTCAGAAAACAAAGATGTCACTACCTCAACCACCCATGAATTTTATTTTATTTTGGAGCATTTCAGATTTTTGGTTAAGGGATACTTAAACTGTGTTGAAAGTTTCTGAACTGATTTCTGAACATTAAAAATTGCAGTAATACAGCACAGTTGTTGCTTAGATAATTGTGGCTAGGTTTGATTTCTCCAGGTTAGGCTGAAGTTGGCAAAAGTATTTCATGTTGGTGATATGGTAAAATGTCTAGGCTACATTCCTTTTCCTCCAGAGGAAATGTAGCACCGAGGAGAACATGACAAACACATGTTCTCCTGGAACAACAATTTCTTTCTCTTACCAGGACTGAGTTTCACTGTGTTTGTGCTCATCCACTTCATTACTGATCTCAACCACTAACTCACTTCACAACTTCACTTGAATTAGATGAAAAAGAGAAATAAATTCCAAATAATCCATATAATCTGGATTCTGATAATCATTGTCTAGAAGGTTATGTAAATGTTTTCATCTAAGCAAGGTTAGGCTGTGTCACTACTGTTATTAAAGAAATTAGTCTGATTCTCCCTTTATCTGATTCCTCTTAGAATAAAGAACTTTACTTTTCAGAATGGTACTTGTGACTCAAAATTATTCTGTTCAAAATATTGACCATCAAAATACATAGAGAGAAAGGAGTGGGAAGAGGGGGATTACAGCTGCAGCCTTGCAAAACCTAGCAATATGTTATTCCCTGTCTGAACAAAATGTACATGCAGAAAATAGCTCCATGCTTGTTCAGATCATGGAAAAGTTATTTTTTCAGAGTACAATCTCCCAGACAGAGTAGCCAGCAATAATTTGTCTCTTAATACCAAGGTGAATTCTATTTTCAATAGCATGGCTTCATAAATCCTTTTTTCTCCCCTGACAACAATGCCAACAATCCTGATAACTTTCACCCTCACTACAGTTCACAGTTCAGACTGTTCTTGGGAGATTTCTGAATTGTAATCCAAACAAAGAACAAGAAGCAAACAGTGTAATCCCAGTTCATTGACTTGTTCACTGGATCAGATTTTCTGTTCCCCCCACCCATGCTTCTCTAGTGTGTGCATATATATATATATATATATATAGAGAGAGAGAGAGAGAGAGAGAGAGAGAGAGAGAGAACACACAAGCACATACTGTGTACATAAATAAATGGACATACATCAGACATTAGGAATGGAAATACACAAAACCCAGAACATTTCAATCTCCCTGGGCATTCCATCTCAGACCTCAGAACAACGGTTCTTGAACAAAGGAATTACAAATGTAGATTGGAATGAGAAACATCAGAATTGGAATTCATCCGTAAACTAGCCTCTCAGCAATAGATTGAACAGGTACAATGGCATCCTGACTCACTACACACATTTCAACACTATCTGAGCCATCCTCAGTGGGGCGTCGTACACTCATCTATTTTCTTCATCTACAGGCTAGTTCCCAATGCCAAACCCGTCTTGCCTCTTCATTGCCATACACATTGGCCAGTTCACAATGTCTTTGTTTCTTAACAACCATCTTTAAAACTGAACTTGCTACTTCATTTCCATATACAAAGGATTTTGAATTTAAATTGACATTCTCACATACCAATGGCATATATATATACGTGTCCCTGGTTTCCACTCCATTATATGCATCTGAGGAAGTAGACTGGAGTCTATGAAAGTTCATGCTGCCAACTTCTTTCTTTCCATTAGTCTAAAGGGTGCTACAAGATCTCTACATACTGATACTGTGTGGAGTCGGAGTGTAGCCCTCGAGATGCTATGAAACTGGAACTAACCAGCATAGTCTATGAATGATGTGATTTGTAGCCCAACATCTGGAGTGTCACACTTTGGCAGTACATTCATGACATTCACACAGACAAACATCTGTTGATTGGTTGTGTTCCTACTGTAGCCCACCTTAATTTCTTCATGCACTCAGTTTACTGTGTTTTGCTTGTCTGATGAGAGAGAAGACTGATGCGAAATATGAAAGAATAAAAAAGCAGCAGTACTCTCTAGCAGTGGTCCCTCAGGAGGACTTTTAGTTACCCATCTCCTTAGTCTCCTTCCCTTAGCACAATTCTAGGTTATTACAATAGCAATAGCAAATACATTTCTATACTGCTTACCAATGTACTAAGCAGTTTACAGCATGTAAGCTAATTGCCCCCAACAAGCTGGGTACTCATTTTAGCAACCTACGAAAAGATGCCAGGGTGAGTCGATCTGGAGCTTCTGGGTGGTACTGAATTCACAACCTTGTGGTTTGTGAGTGAGCGGCTGCAGTATGGGATTTAACCACAGTACCACTAGGGCTCCATGATTACCACCATTGCAGCTCCATATGACATGGCCCAATTTTTTTAAGGAAGGCATTTCGATTTTCTGGAGATCCTTTTTTACAGGGAGAAGGAGTCAAGGGGGAAAAAATCAGAGGTAGGAGCATTTCTTTGTTTGTACAGTATACATTTGGATCCAACCCACAGAATACGTGATGCTTCTCCTAGTTTATAAATTATCTGAGGACCTGCCTAATTCCTGTATATCAACAGATGCAGTACCTAAAAACCCAGTGAAAGGACCAATTAATTCTGAAAAATGGATCTCAACTGTTTCTTAATGAAATAGGTTTTCAGTGGAAAGGAAGTCATTCCTATTTATTGTTTTTATTTCATTTATTTTCCTCGATGAAGAATGTGTATGGTTCATTCCAAATATTTGTAACCCACTAGTCATATAACAAAGCATTTCCTGCATTCCTAGATGATAAAGCAAGAGGTCGGATAACACATCTCATATATGTGACATAGCTGTTTTGAAATATTTAGTTTTATATGTGCAGTGCCTGTTAAGAGCTAAGCATATTGTTAATTCTGTTTCTTGTTTCACATTTCCTGTGACAGAAGCTAAAGAACTTCCAAGTCAGTCAAAATCTGCTATGTGTGGACTCATGCTTATGTTACCCCCTATGGATTATTATTATTTTCTGAATTAATTTCCATCTGCCAGAGAAGGATTTGGATAATTTATATTGAGCTCTTTGGAGTATGTAGAGTGTCCCCCCCACATTTCCTGTGATGAAAATGTAAGCCCTCCTTTTAACTAAGTTAGATTAGTATGATGGAGCATTCATTACCAAACTGATTATATGATTTTAGATTTCTCTAATTTCCTAATAGCTTCAATATTTGGCAATATGATAATATTTTTAAAGGCATTGTCTGTTTTAGGGCTAGATAAAATGTTCTGTTTTACAGTCTGCTTTCTTTTAAAAGCAGACATTTATAATGACTTTCTCTTACACACACACACTTGTGTGTGAGTGGACATATGTGTATTGACATATCAACAAATATGAAAGCTATCCATTCATATCTATGTCCAGCGTGGGGATAGAATTCAGAGACATAGCTGTGTTAAGTCTGGAATATCAGTATGCAAAAGAATCTTGTAGCACCTTTGATACTGACTGATAAAAAGAAGTTGTAGCATAAGCTTTTTAAAAAGACTTAATATACTTCCTTAGATGCATTTTCACTTGCTCATCCTCTAATGTCTGCCAACATTGCCCTTCAGCACTCTACACTGGGCAAATAAAGCAGTCTCTGTGCCAGAGGATAAATGGACATAAATCAGATATTAAAAATTTGAATACACAAAATACCTGTTGCAGAACACTTCAGTCTTCCTGGACATTCCATCTCTGACCTCAGGACAGCAATCCTTGAACAGCAACAACAACAACAAAAACTACAAAGGAAAATTAGAAAGAAAAACAGCTGAATTGGAATATATCCACAAATTCCAATCCATCAACAATGGGTTGAACAGAGATATTGGCTTTCTGGCACCCTACACATATTATAATAATGGTTAACACCCCAACCTCATGAGGATGCTCTTGGCCAGTTTATCACATCTCCTTTCAGGTTCCTAGTTCTGGTTCCTTCATACACTCACACGCTCACATATCCGACCTGGCTTTAAGCAACAGCTTTCCTCCTGGCTTGTCACCCACGAGTTTTGCATTTCTGTGGCTGTTTATAAAGGTCCTTCCTGTGCACGAGTTCACTCCATGCATTTGAGGAAGTTGAACAAGAATACAAAAGCTTATGCTACAACTTCATTTAGTCTCAAAGGTACTACAAAATTCCTTTGCAGACTCTATCCAGTCTGCAACAGAGATATCTTATTTATTGTTGTTAACTGCTATCAAGTTGAATTCAACTGATGGCAACCTTAGGAATGACAGACCTTCAAGTCAACCTGTCCTCAACAATCCTGTTCAGGTCTTGCATACTCAGGAACACGGCTTCTTTAACTGACTCTGCCCATTTGCATGCCATCTTCCTTTTTTTGTGTTGCCTCCTACCTTACCTAGAAATGTTATTTTTTCTAGTGAACGTGTCTTCTCATGATATGTCCAAAGTGCGTCAGACTCCATATAATTATTTTGATGTCTCCAGAAAAAAAGTCTTTTTAGAAATCCATGGTATCCATAGAATCCTTCTCCAGCACCACATTCCAAACGAATGCTATTTCTATACAGTATATGAAAATTTAGTTTATAATAGCATGTTTGTTCTGTTCCAATGGTTACCAGCCATCAATAAATTCCTGTGAAGAAAATGTAAGCCCTTCATGATTTTGCTAATTGGATATTTAAGTTAATAGCCACCACTACTATAACCATTATGACAATAAAATCCACATGGTAGCATGTTGTGTTTGTGTGTGAATTCATCTTTTGCTTGTCCTGAATGCAGTGGTTGTGTATTGCATTGTTGAAAGAACTCAAGTTTAGGATTTGACAGACTGAACTTAATTTCTGTTCTGCAGCAGCGACTACATTTTGCCCATGACTTAGATTTGCATCAAAGTGAATTAAGTTGTGTATAGATCTGAAAATGCACCATAACTTGAGCAGAAGGAGGTGGCCACTTCAGGAGGAAGCTGAGTGGTAGGCATGAAGTAGCAGCAAGGTCTTGTAGGACACACTACAATGTCTACCTTGAACATCTCCATTGGGAAATGGGATGAACAGTGGAAAAGGGTGAACTGGGGAAAGAGACAAGGTCAGGATGACTGGAGACCCAAAGAGCCAAAGTCATAAAATGCAGAGGCTGGGGGGAAAAGACATGCTCTCTTTAAGCAAAGTACTTTTCAAAGTAGCTGTTTCTGTAAACCCCTTCTAGTGGGGATTTTCTGTTTGTGCAGCATTCGTTTTGCTTATATAGAGTAGGCAAGAGTGCCTAGTTAAGGTAATTACTGTGTATTTCTAGTTTACTTCAATTTTTGATTCAGTCAGAATCCCTAAATCTGACAACCTATAATCAAACAAAGAGAGTACTCTAGTAGGTAGGGATTAGCAGAAGGGAACAGCTTAGACCAATATGAAAAGCCCATTTATGAATCTCTCAATAAATAAGCCTTTTGTTTTGTCTAATTGCTGGTTTGAATATATCAGCCTCATCAATGGGATTAGGGTTAATAGATGTTTGGTCATGCAGAACATGCAGAGGAGGAATCTGATACACACACACAAAAATTGCACTTAATGAGCTTAGCAAATGTTTGCCATATTTTTAATGAACCCTGGGGCTGTCATTTAGAAATGCTTAGCAACTGCTTTTCCATCCTTGAAAATAGAGCAACCAAAGGACATTAACACTATGCACACTGTAAGTAAAGCAAGCTATTTAAAGAGGCCAGCCAGGAGGTGGGGATGGTGACATTTTCTGTGAAAAGAGCCGGTGACACTTAACACGTTGTGTATGACAGTTCAGAGGGACATCTTAAATTTCCTGAAGGGTAGAGCTGCAACTTTCTACAGGGTGTCAAGTAACCTCCCCTGCCTTTATAGTCTGTCAATGATGCAGACTCTAAAATTATTCACCCTCCCCATTCCTTTATCTCTTTTTCAAAGACCTGCACAGTGAGCATACAAAAAGGAACGAATTATTTGTGAGCTCTGTCTCTTGTACCTCCCATCTTTGCCTTTGCCCTTAAGCAGTCTTGCTTAAATCAGTGATGTAGCAGACACGGGCAAGGGGGATTGATTGCACAGTGGATGTAATGATCCATTCTTTAGCCTGTGGGACTTTTTGCCTGAAACCAGTGCAAGCTAGAGTAATGGGGAATTAGTGGAGCAAACTATGTGTTATGTGGCTAGGGATATTTTTAACTGGAGCTAACAGAATCAAGTTCACTCTTGGGGAGAGTCTGGCCTGACATGCAACTGGGAGATAATAGACCATTCATATGAATTCTAGAACAAATACATGGATTTAAAAAAAATTGGTATTCATTTGGCAGAGAGGTAGTGGCTCTGAGGTCTTCTGTCTGCACTCAGCATTTGTGAGACATCAGTTCTTAATGCCTGGAAATGTTTTTTCTGAGCCTAGTTTTTGCAGGCTATATTCCTGCTGGAATCAGCAGGGCCTGCTGTGTCATGTGAATAATACATTTTAATCTGAAGAGCTAGAAAGAAACAGTATCATTAGCCTAGGGAATTCACAGATGTCATCTAATGATAAAGCTGTAAGGGCTTTTTATTTTATTTTTCAAAAATTCATTTTACAGCGCCTCATTTCCAGCTAATCCAATAATAAAGCCTTACATTACGGTCTCTGTTATGGTAAAGTGCATGCCAATTTAGAGCATGTGGAAGATTCCAGTTGTTTAAAAAACAATGGTGGTAAAATAAACAAGAATTCTCCAATTGTTTCACTCCCTCAGTAAAAACATGTCTGAATGCAAGGAGCGTTTGGTATTCCACAGCCGCTACTACTACTTTATTTGTCTGATGCTGCATACCTGGGACAGATGGATTAGGTTATACTTCCCTTGACCTGCTTTTCACTAGACTTTCATAGCTCTTGATGCTTGGTGACAGATTATAATAAAAATTTTTTGGCCACTGTTCATTGTGATTTCACAGCACACATTTTCCAAAGCTGGGAAAGGAAATTAGGTCTCCTTACCCTTTAAATGGTATTGGAGAACTGATGAGGTACTGAGCCTTTGACCTCTAGGATGAAATCTGTGAAAGGTTACTAGTGCCAGAACTGTCTTTCCTTCTAATGGCTGTGTCAAATTGCTTGGTGGTCTCAATCTTGCTCTTTTGTAGAAAAGTGTCCATATCCCAAATGACATTTTGGGGACCATTGTTAGATTTTTCAGTGTCAGTATCTGGAGACTATATAAATTTAAATGAAGGAAGGAATATGTCTTGAATGTAATTCCTTCAAAATATCATGAGGGCTCTGTTCCAGAAACCATACTTTTATAAACAGAACATCTTCAACTCCTAATACAGGTTTGGGATTTTTTTAAAAATTAAAAACTGAAATAACAATGTGCTAGCAAGACATAATGACTAAGGACTTGGCAATAGGATATAGATGATTGTTGGCAATGGATTAGTTTTCTCACCTTTAAGAATCTGAGGAGGATACAAAGAAGCAACTTGTTTTGTTTTAACCACTTATTTGTCTTAGCATATATCAGTTATGGACCAGCGTGGTGTAATGGCTTGAACATTGGACTATGACTATGGAAACCAGGGATTGAATTGAATCTTGGCCATGGCAAATCACAGAGTGACTTTGGGCAAGTCACACTTTCTCAACCTCAGAGGATGATGATGGCAAACCCCTTCTGGGGAAATATGCCAAGAAAACCCTATGATAGGTTCCCCTTAGGGTCATCATGAATTGGAAACAACTTGAAGGCATACAAAAGCAAGAATATCAGGTATAATGAACTTAAGATGTATTTATGTTTACACGTTTCCTTTAAAACAAAACCCTTTTCAAATGTAACAATGAAAGTCTTACTTTGAATCCTGTACTGAGAATGAGTCTGAGATTCTGCATCAAGATGCCAGAGCATAATAGTCCACCCATGCAGTCTGTGTCTCTGTTCCCCACTCCTGATCCTCACCCACAGCAGTCAGGGTCCACAGATGGGCCAGAGAACCATGGGAAAGGAAGGAAAGGAGAGACAATTCAGCTGACAACGTGGCAGGTCTTCTCAGAGGGGAAAGGAAACAAAGGTTTTTTTTTTTTCTAGTGTCAATGGAAAGAACAGTATTAAGATCCCCAAAGACAATTACTGTTGTGTGCCTTCAAGTTGTTTCTGACTTATGGTGACCCTAAGGCACCATAATGGTATCATGGTGTTTTCTTGGTAAGATTTGTTCCGAGGAGGTTTGTCATTGCCTTCCCCTGATGCTGAGAGTGTGTGATTTGCCCAAGGCCACTCAGTGGATTTCACGGCAAAGCTGGGAATTGAACCCTGATGTTGGGCGTTGTTGTCCAACACTCAAACCACTATGCCATTCTGGCTCCAACTCTGACATGTTTTGTTGTTGATTCCTGACAGTCTAAGGCAGGCATCCTGCATGTGTAAATCGCTTTACATTGCAAACTGTTTATGGAGTGCTTAAGTGCACTGATAAGCGGTATAGAAATATACTTGCTATTGCTATTGCTATGCTCCTGAATGATGGGGGGAAAGGACTGTATAGTGTTTGAAGAAGGAACCTTATTATTTGAGAGTATATACCCTAGGAAAAACTACACAAAGTGGGTTCTATGGAACTTTTTAAAGTTAGTGCACTACATAATATTAATCTCCAGTTTTCCCCTCCCAAAAAGCTTTGTTGATCATCCAGTCTGATGACAAGTTCTGGAGAACTCAAAGGCCTGCTATTATTTTGTGCCATTTTATCAGGGAGGAAGAATAGACAAACTAGGAAAAGCTGCAGCAGACTGTTCTGGCCTGAACCTAGTGGGAATGACAAAATTAGCCCTTTTCTTTCTACTCCTCCTTGCTGAGTTAACTGAGTGCAAACTGCTTTTGCACTTGAACTCAGTTTACAGCAACTGAGATAAGCTGAGGAAAAAGGGGGCAAGCAGGAGGCGGAAAGATGAATTGTGACATTTAAAAAGCAGCTGAAAAAGTTGGGATTAATCAGAACTTTCCCTACCAAATCCTACCAGTTGGAGGGTGTGATACAGGGTGATGGCGAACAAGCTATCTGAACATAGGGCTTATTTATGGGCCTATATGTAATGGAAGTACCTGTATTACATCTGAGCCAGACTTTGGCTGCTGCCACACTGCAGTATTAATGCAGTTTGACACTGCTTCATCTGTCATGGCTCCATCCTATGGAACCTGAAGATTCGCAGTTTGTTGTGGCACCAGAGCTCTTTGACAGAGAAAGCTAAATATCTTACAAAACTACAAATCACAGAATTCCATATGAGTGCATTGCAGTGTGAGAGTGCATTAGTTCTGCAGTATAGATGCAGCCTTAAACTCTGAGTGTATCCTCTCACTTACCTAGTTTTCCTCAGTGGTGCTTTGACATTTATAATCCCAAAGTGATGTGTTTTGTCTTGAATCGGGATGTCAAGAGGAAAAAAACCCAGTTGTAAGGTCCAAGTTGTGATCTGGGCAGCTTTCGTGGAAATGCAGTCTTTGGTACCTTTTCCTACACTACTAAAAACTCTTGTTTCACTTATCGAAGTAAAAAACTTTGACCTAGTAGTCAGATTCACTTACCCAGCTCTCTCTCCAGGATATGCTCTTTATGTTCATCACAAAAAATATCATACATGATCTTCTCCTCTAAGTCAGGGAAACTGATGCCACTGCATTGGTCAGCATGTAAAATAACAACATGCCATCAGTATAGAACGTGATGTGCAGAGTATCGGTATAACTTGAAATTCATAGCACTTTAACACCTGTTTCCATAGCTACAGTGTAATCCAAACATCTGAGAGGCTAGCCTCCCTTTGCCAGCCCTGTTATTTCACGGAAATAAATTAAGAAAGCTGATGACAAGGCCTGGATTATACAATTTCTTTAAAGTATAGCAACCAGACCTGAAATCTAACCAGGAGTGAACATAGTTCAGACGAAATGCATAAAACCTATTTCCTGTAACCTTTGTAAGAAAATGTGGATATAGCCTTCTTTGTGTCTTTATTCCCACCCCCCTTTCCCCAGAAGCAATATCATATATTACACCTGGCAGTTGTGTTTCTTGCACCTTTTTTTTTTTAAAAAAAGAAAACATTGAGCAGTGGTATATTTCTAAGTTAAAAGGATCTTTTCATTATTATTTTTTTTTGGAGGGAGCATAAACAGATGGAAGCACAGAAGTAGAAAAGAGATATATATTTAGGCAAATGCTAAAGAGCAAAACTTCAGTGGCAGACACTTAGCTATTTGCATTTGCACAATATGGTTCTGTCTAGAGGCATATTTTCTCAAAGTATGTGTATATTTCTCTGTCTCTATATTTATCAGTATCTCTAGCAACATATGCAACACTATGAATAGATTTGGGTGCTTGTTGGCTTGGTTATGTTAATTTTTTTAAGCCTTAGAGTCGGGTTGATCTTGTTCTAGTAAAGAAATGGAGAAACTATCAGAAAAGCCGCATAGGTTTCAAGCGCAAAGTGCTAAAGTAAGAAATTATCATTGTCTGTGTGTATAAGTATGAGGAAAGAAGGGATCGGATCAAACTAGAAAGTACAATGTGTACAAAATTTCCAAAATGTGCTGCTTTTTAAAAACAACAACAACATGTTGTTACTAGATTGACTTGGGGCCCTTTCACTCTACACAATTATAGTGCTATGGTTACACTTTAACTGCCATGGGCCTGTTACAGACAGCCAAAATAAAGCTGCTTCGAGTCACTTTGGAGTTATGGTATTTCAATGATACATGTGTCCTAAATCTCTGTTTGAAGACCTCCAGGGAAGGAGACTCCACTACACTCTAAGGGAGTATTACTATGTGCATATTCCCCCATTCTTCTGGATCAGTTGGAAGCTCTGTGGCTGTATCTCCACTGCAGAAATAATCCAGTTTAACACTACTTTAACTGCCGTGGCTCAATGCTATGAAATGTTGGGAACTGTAGCGTTTTGTGGCCCCAGAGCATTCTGACAGAGAAGGCTAAATGTCTCACAAAATTGCAGTTCCCATCATTCCATAGCACTGAACTATGGCAGTTAAAGTGGTGTCAAATTGGATTATTTCTGCAACCTGTGTTCAGATTCTATGATCAAAAAAAGCAAATTTGCATTGACTGTGCTCCTGTATTTACTGAATAATAACTACATTGTTATTTTAATGTTGCTTTGCATAATTTTTAAGCAGTCAATAGGCAATATAAAGACAACTTATTGGTTAACCCATTAAGTTATTAATTTGTTTCTCCCCCTAGCAACGGCACCTAACTTTCTAGATTCCACAACTAATATATTTAGTTAATATTTTACCATTCTTTTGGTGAAGATCTGAACAAGCAAAACAAATAGGACCATTTGTTCTTGCTCTCTCTCTCTCTGTATATTCCTTCAAGATGCCTGTTCATTCAAACCCTTCATTGGGTTTTTTTTAGGCAAGGAATACTCAGAGATGGCTTTGCCAGTTCCATCCTCTGAACTATTTTTCCCATCCAAGTACTAACCAAGGCTGACCCTGCATAGCTTCTGAGATCAGACAGGATTTGATGCCTTTAGGGTATTTAGGCACTTTTGGGATGTTTAAGCCCTAAAGTTTTTATTTGTATTTTACCTTAATTGCTTGAGCCATAATACCACCTTGAACAGGGTTTTGTTTTTTTCAGGATGGAGATGAGCCGGATCCATGTAAACTACTTTAATCTTTTTCTTCCAGAGAGGGAGTGTATGTGTGGAAACACAGTCCCAACCAGTCAAGGGGTTGGCTTCTAAAATTTCAACTTATGGTGTAAGGTTCCTTTTGTGGAATACAGTTTCCCTATTGATCTGGATATATTCCCCTTTTCATTTCCCATTTCATCCTGACATTTTATTGATGTGTTGATTTATTCTAAAATTTACTTGCTTCTCTACTCGGGAAAAAACAAAATGTACAGAAGACATATGGAAGACTCATTAAATAGCTTTTGTTGTTGCTGCTGATGGTGGTATTATTGGTTGTTTTCCCAGTTCTATCATTGGTGATGTGAGACATATAACAATAAGTCACCATTTCCCATGTTTCTTTCCCTATCCTTCCCTTCAGGCAACTAACATGGGTTAAAGTCTTTTTCTTCCATATCAAAACCCTTATGTCCATAATAATTTAACCTATGTGCTTTCAAGTCACCAGTCCACTTCTGGTGACCCCTTCAATTCCACAGGGTTTTCTCAGGTAAGGATTACTCTGAGTTGGTTTGCCATTGCCATCCTATGACTATAGCTTAGATCGGTGGTATCCCCTGGCAGTCTCCCTTTGAAGTACTGACCATTCCTAACACTGACATTTAATTTCATAATGTATTATTTTTTTGAACAAAGAATGAGGGAAAGGAATAACAGAAGGCAAAATTTTAAATGAAAGAAAAGGAAGATGAGGGGAAAGAAGCATGGTTTGATGATGCAGAGAGGCATGTGGTAGGTGTCCTCCACTCCTCATAGAGTTCTAAGCAATCCCACCAGATGTTTTGATTTTATCTTACTTCCCTTTTTTATATAAGCTATTAACTCATGAACTGAGAGCTTCAAGATATCTTTCACCCATTGATCCACATCAGAGGGCTTTGTGGCTTTCCACCTCTTATGGTATGATAGATTCCCCAGTGAGAGTGGTCTCATAAAGCTCTGAAAGGCAGTTGCAGAAGGCTGTGAATTTGACTGAAGTAGTATTAAAGGAGAGGGCTGCTATACCTAAGATAATTTTTCCAGTTAAAATACCCTCCATGTTACTTTTTCACATGCACAGAAAAGGTAAATGTACCAGTATATTTATTCTGTTCAGAGGTCTTGACCTCGTTACTTTCTCCCAGTGGCCTTTCACATTACACAATTATAGTACTGTAATTCCGCTTTGACTACTGGGTTCTATGGAACTTTTTTAAGTTAGTGCACTACATAATATTAATCTCCACCCCCAACCCCCACCCCCCACAAAAAAGAGCATTGTTGATCATCCAGTCTGATGACAAGTTCTGGAGAACTTGAAGACCTGCTGCTATTTTGTGACATTTTATCAAGGAGGCAAAATAGATAAACTGAGAAAAGCTGCAGCAGACTGTTCTGGCCTGAACCTAGTGGGAATGACAAAATTCGACCCTTTCTTTCTGCTCCTCCTTGCTGGCTTCATCCTATGGAATCCTGAGGTTTGTAGTTTGGTCAGAGACACTAGAGCTCTCTCTCTGGCTGTTGTGTACCTTTAGGTTGTTTAAAATTTATGATAACCCAAAGGCAAACGTTGATCAGAAGAGGTTTGTGATTTCCTTCCTCTAAGGGTAACACACTGTCATTTGTCCAAAATCACCAAGCAGATTAGGATGGCTGAGTGGGGATCAAAGTCCTAGTCCATCACTGAAATTGCTACACCTATGCTGACTCAGAGCTGTCCTGTAAAGAACTGAAGAGACACCACCCTAAACTGCAGATCCCAGGATGCCATAGAACAAAACCATGGCCTGTTACAGACAGCCAAAACAAAGCTGCTTCAAGTCACTTTGGAGGTATGGTATTTCAATGATGCATGAGTCCTAAGAGTCTGGAAGCTTCACCAAAGCTGCATTCCAGTCCTTAGGAATGGAGCGTGGCTTTGGTGTGGCCTTTGGACTTTTAGGAGTGGAGCGTGGCTTTGGTGCGGCAGGGGGTTGGACTGTATGGCCCTTGCAGTCTCTTCCAACTCTATGATTCTATGACTTTCTCTCCATTGACATCAAATGTATCCCCCCTCTCTCAGTTAATACAAAGCTAGGGCTGGCTCAGAGGGCAAAAGGCAGCATGTGACATACAGGCAGGTATATCTAGAAATGTGGAGTAAAGGTTTGAAATTATTTATGATTTTACACAGTAAATTTTCGGGAAAAAGCTGGTCAGTTCTTTGAAAGTGTTCTCCCAGTACCTTCTGAGCCTATGCCCATTATACTACTGCCTTTCTACCCCAACACTTTCTGTTTAGTTTTAAAAACAACCAGCTCTGGATTGGGAATGACAATTTGCAAGAAATAATCAAGGCAATGAACTCAAACCCATTGGATACCACCAAACAAAAAGCTACTTGGTTGAGTAATTTGGACACATAGGTCACAGCACTTTCACAAAGAATAAGGGTTTTATTGAAGAGTTTGAGAGGAAAGAACAACAAAGAATATCAGTGTTTGTATCAAAACAGGCGGCTCCCAGTGTGTAATGTCCTCAGTGGTAAATTTCAGTTAGACGTAGATAGAATATCCTGATCTATATTGTACAAAGCATAATTTCAGGAAATCCCAATGCACACAATTCCCCATGTCCTGGAAAACCCATGGGGCAGGGAAAGTTGCACAGAAAAGAGTATTTTCTGTGAATTAATGTTGCTTTTTTCAAAGAAGAAGTTCCAAACTGCCCTGTTTCAAGGATTTTCTGGCAGTGGAGTGAAAAATAACAAACAAACAAAACAAAACAAAACAAAAAAACTATTGTGGTATGTGGCAATGACATTTACTGCCGCATGATGGGGTGAGCTCCCATCATTAGTCCCAGCTTCTGCCAGCCTAACAGTTCGAAAGCATGCAAATGAAAGTAGATAAATAGGTACCACTCCATTCTGTGCAATCATGCTGGCCACATGATCACAGAGTAATCTCTTGGCAATGCTGGCTCTTTGGCTTAGTAACAGAGATCAGCACCGCCCCCTATGGTCAGACACAACTTGACAATCTTGTCACCAGGGAATACCTTTACCTTTACCTTGTATCCCTATGTATGCATGTTTGTAGTCTGTATAGACTGAGCTGGAGAAGACCTTCTGGAGCAAACAGTGCACAGTTCCTATTATAGGCAAGTATTCTGAACCAGACAACTGAATGGGGCGCGCTGCCCCTTCTGCCCCGCGCGCGCCCAGCAGCTTGAGCGCATACGCTCAAAGCCACTTATAAAAAGGCCGCGTATGCGGAGGCCCCACTATATATGCTTTTTCAAAAAACAAAAGACAAACTTGTGCTGTGTTAGAGAACCCTGGTACCAGTCCAAAGTGGATGGACATGGTGCCCAAGTTTTAAAACACCATATGCATGCAAAAGTCAAACTTTCTCCTCTTTCATCACCCCTCAGCCTGCTTGAAGACCCAGAAAAACAATATGCTAAAGGAACAGTGGAGTAAAGACGTTAAATTTGTGGCAGGCAAAGTCCAGCCCATGGGCTCCTGAAGCCACCACAACCACTATTTCCTCCAAATTCCCTGAATTTCGATTGGTTTTTTTTAATCAACACAATTTCATACTGTTCAACTGTCCTGATTTGGCAGGGATAGTCCAGATTCATCCATAGGTGCCCATAGTTGCTTTAAATCAACAACTACCAATCTGATTCAATAGCCAGAGATGACTTACTATACTATTTGCACAATGTGAATGGCAAAAGGGAGCAAAGGGAGAGCAAAACTGATCAATTTCTAGCTGTGGCTCTTTCATGCTGCTGATATTTATTCATTATTTATTTAGAAAAGAACTAACCTGGCCTTTGATAAAATATTACCAGAATAGGGAATATCAAAAATTAGATTTTGGAGGTCTGGATTCTAGTTTGATTTCTACTCCCAGATCTTTGGGGCTATTGAAGACCTATTTCTCCCCTTAGCCTCAGCTTCACTTTTATTATGATGACACAAATAACACAAACATATTGTTGTAATAGCATATACATGCACACACACACACACACCCTCCATAAATCAGTAATGCCAGAATTTTAACCTTAGCAGTCATACCCCAATCAACAAAGCTTTTCTTTAAATAAACAAGGTTGGAGGGACTGGACTATAAAACTGCTGCAAAGGATAATTAGTTGTAAATTCGTGTGGCATTTTCCAAACACAGGTCACTTCTTGACTATTGCCAGCACCTCCTTCCACAAGATCTATTTGAGCTTTGCTAGGTTCCTAAGTGTGGGCCAGCAGAGTTTGAACTGATGAATCCTTTCCCAATAATAGGATATTTTGCCATGCATCATCTCCTCTGGTGCTTAAAATGTCTCATGTACTGGTCTTTTGTTGCTTCACCTCTGCTAGAGCAAGACTAGATTAAATCCTGTGCTTTCCCTCAGTCGATTTGAATTGTTTTGTCTCTCTTTCTGTAAATGCACACAACTTAAGTCAGGATAAAAACAGTGCCAGAATACTGCTTGTCAAAGGCTGTGCTCATAGCCAACAATTTCTGGCCCTGACTGTCGTAGATTTGCCATGAAGCAGGCCAGAGGACGGCTTAGCAGAGGAGATATGTCCTCCATGTCTAAAAACATGCCACGGGCAACAATTTATAACTGGCCCTCCAAAACAACTGATCAGAGACACATTCCCCTGGACAAGGAACAGATGGCAAGAAGAGGAGCCAAATCCCTACTCCTTCACTACTCAAAACTGCAGCCAGCAGTTCTTTAATACCTCTGATCGTATTCAGGCCTTTTGCTCTGTCCTAGGCCCAGAATTTACTGGAATGCTTAGAGATGTGCATCAAGGCCAGAAATTCTCCTGTTCTCTTTTTTATCTTTCGGGAGCAGGGCTTTTTGTCCCCCTAATGCTTTGAATGTAAAAAGAAGAAAAATAATACCCAAGAAGCCACAGTGAGGGGGTGGGTGTGGGGAGATATTGTGTGAAAAATCATTTCTACTGTGAACCTTTTAAATAAGGCTCTGTCCAAACCCTCCCATCTCAAGTTCATTCTGTTCAAATAAACACTGTAGCTGGAGCTAGTCCTTGTCCCATAATCCAGTCTGCCAGAGGTGACATTTGCTGACAGGATTTAAAATCAAAGGTTCCTCTTTTCACACAGACCCCTGAAGCAGGCTCTGTGCATTTATAGCGTGTGCCTTCATTCTTTTCCCGGCAGAACCAGAAGGTGTCTGCGTCAGAAAGTGTTGACAGGATTCGCTGTTACCCAGTCTCCTGCCCACCTAATTCCTGAGACACAAAGAGCTAGGAGTTGGAAGTATTAGTATGGAAGTTCACTAGTCATGTTCTAGGGCAGTCTGAGTATCCTAGATGGTGGAGAAGAGTAATAGAAAAATGTGGCCCTAGTTGTGCAGGCAACTTCCAAGGATTCTTTCATGCCTTTTGCCCTTCTGGATGCCTGGGACTACATACCCTCCAACATTTCACAGATGAAAATCAGAACATGTGTGGCCAAGCAACATCAGATAACAATCACAATGGCTAAAGTTATGAATGAGGTGGAACACATAAGCTAGGAGAGTTGCAGCAGCTTGCTTTTACATGAGTCTACAGGGAATGACAAGACCCTATCCTCCTGAGTGCAAACTACTTTTAGCACTTTGAATTTAGAGGATGGAGCAATGGAAATAAATTGAGGGCAAGTGGGTCTGTCTATACCAAACTGGGACTGTTGGAAAGTATGAGGCTGCCTTTTGTGTGTGTGAACAAATAAAGGAGTGAATGACTCTCCTCAAAGCTTCCAGGAGCTGGAATTAACCTTTAAAAAAGGTTGCCCCATCCCGCTGTATTAGATGCCATTTTTAAAATAAACCTCACTCTCTTACACACTCCTTCCTTCTTTCCTCCTGCCTCTTCTCCTGCATCCTTGCAGCCAAATGGCTTTCCTGGGGAATGGAAGGGAGGGGAGGTAGGTAGAGCAGAACTGGCGAAGGCAGTGTGAGGAAGTTTTGGGCACAAACAGGTGTTCTAATTCCACATTGGGACCAAAGGTCTAGGAGGAAAACACACTACCCCAATTTTTGCAGTCCCTGGAATTGCAATGAGAGAGTCCCCCATGCAATAAGGCCCTAACTGGTCTGTTGAGATGGCACCCTCTGTGAGATGTCACAATGGCTGCATATGGCAGACATTGTAAGATCTCTTCCTCCATATGCGAGGTGCCTGGCCGAGCCAGCCACAGGTTGCCAGGAAGTCCCTCTTCTCTTGAGGTATGTTCAGGGGGCATTATGCTGCCAGAACAAAGATATGTTTACACTGAGATTCCTTCCCTCTTCATCAGTCCTTTGGGAAAATCTTCATGCCACTCTGGTCTTTTTTTTTTTTTTTTTTTTTTTTTTGTCTATTTAGCTATGACTGAATTTCAGTGGTGAAAGTAAAGGCAGCAGAGATAAGCACCATTTATTCCTCTGTCTGTTTATGCACTCATAAACAAATCCAGATGCAAGAACCTTTGCAAGACTGAGTTTTTTGAATGATACAATCTAAGCAATTTGATTTAATGCCAATAAATAAAGCTTTATGAAGGGGGGGGGGGGGAGAGGCCCGAGGCAGTTTTTTTAAATGATAGAAACACATTGCTAATTCTTGTTCAGTTAGCTGAAGATGCTGTATTTTATTCTTTTATTTTTTAAAAAAAACTCACAGAAATAAACGGACCTTGCATTCCCATTAATTGGTTTATCCAGAATGGCTGTACAAAGCTGAAAGAGATTGGAAAATGCTACTTGGCAAGCAGACTCTCATGCCTTGTTTGCTGTGCAATTTCCATATTGTGTATTTATGATATTATCATGTGTGTCTATTTGAAAAACAATAAAATATTTAAACACGAGGAAAAGCCCTTAAGCTCCCCAAACTTGCATGCTGATGCAAGGTTTAATTAAAGTTATTTTCAGATATGCCAGCTCCCACACCTCTTCCATGGGACTTAGAGAGGTTCTGACATTTGAAAATAAAAGATGAAATGTTTTCATTCATTGAGGATTTCAAGGAGTTTGCACCCTTTCAAACCTTTCCAAATGGGAATTCTTACACTTGCATTTAACAAAAAATGCTTTCATGGAATGGGGTTTCAGAGCTGTATCTCTCTTGGTTTGTTTGCTGACCAACTGCTGGGTTCTGATGCTAAAAGAGGGTTCAGATCCCTAACCCAAATACTCAAACTCACCCGTCAGGGAGAAACAATCCACATACAACCGAGGTATTAAGGGACATCTAAAGGGAAGCATCTTTAAACTTCATGACAGAGCATCTTATATGCATTTTGGTTCCACACTTCCACATTTAACATTTTTGAATCCACACATACTTGTATATAGTGGAAGTTGATGGCTTCCATGTCAGTGGGGTGGTGAGTCTGCTCCAGGGTTTAGTCTGAAGTTTAAAAGGTTTACCCAAGGTACTGAAAATAATTCCAGGACCTTGGATAGATCTTTTAAAGGACTGCTTCTTGGTGTATGCAATATGGGGGAATCAACATTTTTTCTTTCTTTCCTGGAAACCTGTCATGGACCAACGCCAGTACAGGAAGCACCTCTGAGTTACACTGCTTTAGAGTTGTGCATGTGCGTGCATGCACATATGCAGAGGTAGGCTCTCTTCCTTCTCCTCCAAAAATACAAACCTAAAATCACTCTGAGAAGGATAGAGATCAAGACACTTTAGTCTTTGAGAAGGTGTTTCTCTTCAGACCTGGTGGTACACAAAAATGATATTTCTGTACGTTACAGCCATTGTCATCACTTCAACATGACCATTTTTAACTTTATTTTTTTTAGAACTGTAAACATATTTATTGGCCAGTGTTCTGCCAATTCACTTGAATGGATCTTAGCAGGAAACGCTTATCACATCAATTTACTGAAGCAGAAACTCTGAAAGTCTGCCATTGAATCTCAAATGGCATGCATGGCAGAGAATTGTTGTAAATGTTCCAATGCTCAGTTTATGTGGGTTGCTAGCCAAAGCTTTGGGGCCACGATCTCAGGCTGTATTAATAGAAATTGCCCTTGGTTAATAGAGAACAATTCCCTGTGGCTGTCATTAGAGAAAGAAGAATGAGAGCTACAGTTGTCCCTCCATATCCATGGATTCTGTATCCACAGATTCAACAGCTTGAAAATATTCCCAAAAGCAAACTTTGATTTTACCATTTTATATAAGGAACCCCATTTTACAGTGCCATTGTATATAATGGTACTTGAGAAGCCACTGATTTTGGTATCAGGAGGAGGGTCCTGGAATCAACCTGCAGCAGATACCAAGGGCCCACTGTATTATGCAAGCTTAAAAGAAACTTCTGAAGAACTTCACAGTTCTCTGCAACAGTATTTTGCCATTGGGCTGTAGGGAAACAATAAATTATATTTATTTGTATCCTGCTCTTTCCTCAGAACTGGCACTCAGAGCAGCTTCACAATATTTTTTAAAAAATACAGTTAAAAATGGCACCCTAAATGTCATCCATCATGCCTCAAAATCTAAAACCCTACTTATCCTTATATCCCTAGAAGCCCTGAAAGCTTTTGACAGAGTGAATTGGCAATATACTTATTTGGAGTTCTGAGAAAGATGAACTTTGGAAATACAGTGCGCCCGCATCATACGCGGGTGCACATATGCTGGAAACTGTGCTGCAAAGATTTCTCCTGCACCCCGCAAAAAAAATGGAGCGCCCACCCGTGGCACTTGAAAATCTGTCTAACAGAATGGCAAGTTACACAGGGCAACCAAAATCTGGACCTTTTATAGACAAATGGTTCCCACTCATTCACTCTATAAACAAAGACAGAAACAAGAGAAGACAACTTTCATCTCATCTGAACCTTTGGTTGGACATTCTGGACTAGATTTACATAAAGACAACACTGGACTTTAAAATGACCACTTATTTTGAACAGAACTCAAGAAGGAGACCCACAACACAATTCAAAGTTGTGAGATTAATTGTTTTATTTTGCTTTATTGTTGTGATATGTTTACTTACAATATATTTTTTAAAAAATTAAAATGATACAACACTCTAGCCGGTCCTTTAAGAATATTCTGTTTTTAAAATCCTACATGCATAACAAGGTTTTAACCTGCTGGTGGAAGGCCAATAAAGAGGGGGCCATGTTTGTGATGATGGTGGGACAGAGAGAAGGGCTTCTCCAGAGGATCTCAGAGCTTGGGCCAGTTCATACAGGGAGATACAGTCTTCCAGATATTATGGACCTGAGACATATAGGGCTTTATAGGTCATAACCAGCACTTTGAATTGTACCCGGAAACAAACTGGCAGCCAATGGAGCTGTTTCAACAGGGGCATTGTGTGATTTCTATAATCTGCCCCAGTGAATAGCCCGGCTGCAGCTCTTTAGACCAGCTGAAGTTTTTGAACACTCTTCAAAGGCAGTCCCACATAGAGCCTTTTACAGTAGTCCAAATTGGATGTAACCAAGGCTGTATCTCGCATCTCAAGGACCGGTTGCAGCTGGCACACAAGTTTTAAATGTGCAAAAGCACTCCTGGTCACTGCAGAGATCTGGGCCCCCAGATTCAAAGCTGAATCCAAGAGTAATCCCAAACTGTTAATCTGTGTCTTCAGTGGGAGTGTAACCCCATCTAACACCGGCTGGGTCTCTGTTCCCTGATCTGCCTTCTGACTGACCAGGAGCACCTCTGTCTTGTCTGGATTAAGTTTCAATTTGTTTGCCCTCTTCCAGTCCATTACTGATGACAGACACTAGTTTAGGACCAGGACAGCCTCCTTGGATTCTGAAACATTGATGCAAGAAGAAATAATATCAATGCTTCAGTGGAATACCACTGTATAATCAACGGTGTTCTTGAATCAACAAAATTTTCCAGGTTCTCATGCTCAGTGTAGGCTGCTTAGACCTTCATATCTGCACCTATGCATAAACACAATTATATTATGGATGCTATCTTGCATTGAGAGACCTACATGTGTCATATTGTTACATCTCTATAGCTATGTCTCTTGGTGCTACCTTTCTTCAGGTAAAAAAAAAAGGGGGGGGGGATGTTCATCCATTCATTCATTTTTATCCCATCTTCCTCCTGAGATGGGATACTCACATCCCCACCCCCCATAAAATGAACACAACCTTTCCTCACAAGCAATACAGCAGGTCTGCTAGGGTTGTGGTAGCAAGTTACTAAGTATAACTTATACATTGTTGCAATCTTCATTTAAAAAACCCCAGAGGTTATGAAAAGATCACATTGAAAAGAATAGAGGTTCCTAAAAGATCACATTGAAAATGCATCTTGGAGAATTGGCGTACTGTGACAGGACTGCTTTCACATTTTGTATAGTTTCCATTTTTCTGTCTCCCTGTAGTGCCTCCAAATTCATGTCTTTGTGGTCTGCTCTTTTATGTTCTACTTTAACTTCTAACACATTAATTCTTCAAAGGACAGACTTATATTTTAATGTAGATACATAAATAAAAAATAAAGTATAAAGCATTAGCCTTGGGACGGCAACGTTCTTCATCTTAAAAAATAAAGTGAAAGCTTATACATCTCATGAGAGCCACCAAGTCTAGTTGCTATTAAAAGTTTTAATTTAGCACCACCTCTTTTGTACTCTGTGTCAAATCCTGCTTATTGGAAATGCAGAAATTACACACAAAAATGCAGAACTAGTATGTATCACTTAGTTTCAGCTGCCTTACATTCCTTACATTATAGTAATTGATAATATCTTATTTCTCATGCACACAGCACTTAAGGCTAAAAAAAGTTTTTTAAAAGAGTTGGGTTCTTGATATCGGAAACTACAATTTTATGAGAAGAGTCATATACATTAATGCATTTATTAGTATACTACTTTCTTTTTTATCGGAATAATTTCCCCTCCACAATTTGAAAGGTCTAAATATTTGTGTAAGTAAATTTATGATTTCATTTTTTAAAAACAAAATCTAGATTAATTTGTAGATGACATTTTCTGATCATTAGATAGACTCTGGGCTACAGAACATGGTATTTCAGTCCTCAAAACTGCTTTCTTGGAAGAAAAGAAATGGTTGCAAAATGGACAGTGCCGCTAAGCATGTTCAAAATCCATTTACTTCACCAGTAAGTGACCATAATCCAGCAAAGTCATGTCTGGGATGCTGTTTAGATGTTATGGCTTGAAACCACTAGGTTTATCATCAACCATTGTTGTTGTTGTTGTTTTAAAAGTGCTTAAATGCTTTCTTCTCCTAAACAATATTTTAAAATTATTGTCATGGCACAAAGTTATGTCATACCATCATCTTTCTTTTCTTTATTTGGGGCATAGGGTGGCAATGGAAAGTATTCCATGTGGGGGAGAAGGTGATTTTGGGGAGGGACTTCAGTAAGGGAAGTGGTAAAACGGAGGCATTCAGGGAGGGAGATCAAGGATATTATCACATAAACCTCATTCTTGCCACAACTGTGTTAAACATTGTGGTTTGGGAGCTTTCCTTCTCTCACATCGCTTCAACACCAAGATTGGGACCATGTCTGCCATCTACGGTTTCTTGCCTTCTCTGCTGTACTCCTCCCTTATCCCATTTTCTTGCGCTATGCCCTTCTGAATGCATAAAAGTATGCCTTTCATTTGTTTCTAAATTTTTATTTGTAATGTAATCTCACAATTATTGCAACGTGATTATGGAAAGTTAGGAAAATTAAGGAGTGGTGTCATATGGTCCCAGCAAGAGAGAGATTAATAATGTAGACAGGAGAGTACTGCATAGTTGTAACTGAACAATCACGAACCAATAGAAGACCAGAAAGAAGACTGCAGTAGGCAAGATGGGAGATTATCAAGACCTAACCAAGACTTTTTTAAAAAGGCAGAAGAGACAGATACTATTGTCTATATTTTTGCAATTTCAAGGGAGAGGAAATCATAAACTTTCTCTCTGTATAAAACTGCCTGAGAATTGAGTTCTACCAGAGGGGCCTTCCTCTGTGTCCCATCAGTGGGGGCAATATGAGTTTATTTCAGATGATGGGAGAGGGCTTTCTCAGCTGGGACACCCTGATTGGAGGTCTGACCGATGCCAACATTGTTTGCTTTCCAGTGCCAAACCAAAACATGGATTTAATAAAAGCATTTGGGGACTAATTTATTTTAAAGTATACATGTACAGTTGGCCCTCTTATACAAATATTTTTTTGTACATGGATTCAAGCATCCATGGTTTGAAAATGTTTTTTAAAAAGTATAAATTTACCTTGATGTTCCATTTTTTATAAGAGACACCATTTTGCTATGTCATTATATTTAATGGGACTTGAGCATCCACAGATTTTGTTATACACGGGGAATTGTGGAACCAAACCCCAGGGTATAACAAGGGTCCACTGTACATTGTTTTAAATTGTCTAGTTTTAAAAGTGTTTTTAACCATTGTCATATGTAATGTTTTTACCGTGTTTAAATTACTTATGCTTTTAATATGGAAGTGTTTTAAACTGTTCATATTGTACACCGCCCTGAGATCCTATGATGAAAGGTGAGGCAGAAGTATTTTATTAAAAAAACCAAGCAAACAAACTTTCTGTATAACCTCTTGTCTACATAAGAATTTGAAAACTGGAAGCTCACCTGTAATCTATTAGTTCAATATTTTGATGAGAGATGGGTTTATTGTTTATGAGGAAGTGCTGAAAATTATTACCAAAGTTTGGTAATGATGATAATACATCATCTAGTTCTCTATAGTCATGATTGTAGAAATAACCAATCATGTGAGCTCATCCATCCCTTGCAGTATAAAATGGTGTCATCCACAGCCCTGTGGACATAGTGCTCTTATTCAGCGAGAACTAGAGTTTGGGGGTTAATTTGTTAGATGACAACTTCCAATATTCTAATTGACAACAATAACACCTAGTTGCCAACTCTATGTTGGTAACATATTGAGCTAAAGACCCATATACTGCTCAGCTTCCAAACCACCTTCAGCCAAATGCAGACGCAAAAGGGAAGTTATGATGATGTGGATAATGGCACCTAGAAAAATGGCAACAGATGGATTTCCCTAAGTGTCATTTTCCTGCCTGTCAAAAGTGTAGATATTTTCATTTGCCAGAATCCTGTATAGGCATTACATATATGTAAACACTGTTGTTACAGTGCTTCGTAGTGAATCCTGGCTTGACCCCTCCACTTTCTGGGAAGCAGTCACTGTGACTGATGGTGTCTGTCCCCTGTTGATCACGAAGCATCTAACTGACAGGGCTGCCGCTCCGGTAAGTGATGTCCACTGTGACAGGCAAAACCAAGACCCAGTTGCAATTCCGCCTCATGATGGAAATTGCTTGGTGAGGGGAGGATCTGGGATGATCCCCAGATAACCATCTCTAAATAAGAGCCTACGCTGGGATGAAAAATACATAATAGTCACATTTGGAACTGCCATAGAGGATTCTGGTCTTTTTTTTTTTTAAATTGTTTACAAAAATAGAAGAAGTCTGTAGCCTCTTGACCATCTTTGTAGTAAGATTTATTTGGTTGTTCTTGACCACCTTAGCAATTCAATGCATGTGTTTTTTCAAAATTCCTCTGGGAAAAAGAATAATCCAGGAATGTAAAAGTTTTTAGATTTAGAACTTTTTAAAGAATCTGGGATATCATAAGGCACACGTCGATTGTGGTGGACATAATAAAAATAAGAGCTTTCTATTTAGAAGACTCCATTGACAATAGTTTACTCTCTCATTCCTTAGCGTAATTGGTGCAGACTTCAATTCCATACTGAAATAATGTTCTAGGACCCAATCAGTGTGCTGAAATCAGGTTCTTTTGTAATCTGTTATTATATCCATTAACTTAGATTAGGTGGGCTGCTGCTGTGATTCATAGAATTCAGGTTTATGGCAGAAATTCAATTTACTCTGCTAAAATGAAATAATAAACTTAAATAAATCCTGAAAGTGGTGTTAAAAAAATTGCACCAGAACATATGATAAAATGACTTTGGACAAATACATAGTATGCTCAGTCACATTTAATAGACAGATGATCAGGGCTTGATTCAAAAAGATTTGGCTAGACAACTGGATATGAAAGGTATTGGGGTCCTACCTAGCCTAGTGCTTTTGTGCAGATGAAATTGCTGTGTTTAACAAGAAAAGGGGAATAAATGTCTTATAGAAAACAACATTCATAAATGTAGGCCTTAATCAAAACAAAGATGATAGGATTTTAGTTCTGTTTTTGGCCTCTATGTTTTGGTTTCTGCTCTGGTTGCCTTCTCATCACTTTGGCTAATCAGCCATATAGGCATCTCTTCCCAGAAGTCAAAAAGTGCTGTCAGGTTTCCAAAAGGTGAGACTAAGGATTACATCCATTTTTCCATGTCTATATTTCCCCTCTGTTTGTGCAGCAGGATACTAAGAAAAGCCTCCCATCCAGCCCCTCAGATCCAATTGGTGGTTGGCTCTACCTCCACAGATCTATGAGGTGGCAGGTTGTGTTATATGGATGAAATGGACCTCGTTTGGTTAGGCATTTCATCCATATAACACAACCCAAACACCATTTTCCTCGGTTGGAAGACTTCCAACCAGAACTCTTAATGCTCCTCAGCACTGAATGGGGATGGCTGGGTGCCAGGGGACAGAACGGGACCCTTTTGAGGATGATTTGCTATGCGATGAACTCTGTTTTCCCCTGGTCGTGCGTGGCTCTGAGTGTCTCCTTCCAGTTCCCATAACGGAGGAACAAAAGGTGTGCGATAAACTTCTCAGTGACCTCCAGCAGGTCAAACTCTCCCAGTCTAAGAGGAAGATAATGCCAAGCCTCTTTTGAATAAATCTTGCAAAGAAACGCTATGATGGAGGATACATTGCAATCCACTTGAAGACACATACGGTATGTGAACACAAGTGGATGTGTGAACATTGTGTGAGTAAGTGAAGGGATGGGCATGTGAGTGGATGTGTGTGGATCTGAGTCTTTGGGGAGGTGGAAAAGTATGCCAGGAGTCACATAGTAGCACTGGGGATGCCCCCGCTCCTCTTCAGTTATTGAAGGGCAATTCACCCCTTGCGGCAAAACAGGTCTCCTGCCTTTGCTTTTCTCCAATAGACAGATCTCCAGACTTTCATGCAGAAGTCTCACTATTTCTGAGATCTGAGAACTGAAGATGTTAAAGACTGAACCAGGGATGTTTATGGTGCTGTACTCTTTTGCTATGGCACCTTTGTTTCATTTTTAAATGTTAAAATGGCAGGGTAGAGATAAAGAGGTGAGGGACAGGAAAGAGAATACACAGAGACCTATTTCCAGTGCAAAGTTGATAGTAAATAGCACTCCATTTGCTTGACTGAATTATGCCAATAATGTTTGAAAAATAGCAAACAAGGACCCCTTTCCTGTATTTTATGGCTCTGTTTCGGGTATTTCTGCCTCTGCCTCTAGATGGTTCTGTGATGATTACAGAGGAAGACCTTGAACAGTTTATACTGATTATATTATGTTAGAGAAGCAATTTAATGTAACAAGAGCCCTTCAAAGGTTAGTCTAGGTCTTGTTTTATTGATCGGTCTATGAGTGAGCTTGATTTATTGTGGGAGAAGCATGCTTTTTTAATGTAGGCCCTCAAGACCTATTTCCATTGCTATCCTAAATATGGTGTAGAAGGTCACGCCACTCAGCTGTTCTAAAATGCATGCGTTGGCAATGTCATTTGTGTTAGTTTGGCTCTTTGCATTCTTTATTTCTGTGGTAATAGCCTAATGTCTGCATAAATACAGAGATCATTTTCATTGCTGACAAGTACTCTTAGCATCCAGTTTTCTTGTCTTTGTAGATTCTAATGGAGACCAAAGCATGCCAGTGAAGAAAAAACAACAATCAAAGCTTGGAAAGACAAAGTGCTTACACTAAACCTCTGTTTAACAGCCTCTTAAATTCATTTTCACTTTCCATTATTTCCTGTCCTGTTCTGGTTTCACACTGTATAAGACCTTTGTCAAGGGGCCAGAAAAGTAGAATGGATGTTGGAATAGTTTTATAAATTTTACAAGTACTTGATGCTGCTGCATGGACTTTTCAAAACACAGATAAGGTTTCTGTGTTTTCAAAATCTGTATGCTGGCGAGAGAGCCAATGTGGTGCAGTAGTTTAAGCGTTGGAATCAGACTCTGGGAGACCAGTGTTTGACTCCCCAGTCAACAATGGAAACTCACTGGGTAGCTATGGACAAGTCACACTGTCGCGGGTTCAGAAGAAGGCAATGGCAAGCTCCTTCTGAACAAATTTTGCCAAGAAAACCCCATGACCTTAGGGTCACCATGTGTCAGAATAGTATTGAAGATACACAACTGCAACAAGTGCCAGGCAGCTTTCCTATTGAAAGTAAGCTCCCCCCCTTTTTTTTATTCAAGCAGTGCACATCAGGAAAATTCATACTTCATTGGTTGGTAGTTGGAGATTATTCTTCCCTATGAAGTCCCATTGATCTGCTAATCATTGGAGTTCCTTTCCTATAGCTACAACCACTGCTGATGTAGAACCTACTCAGATCATGAAGGAGGAATATGACATTTTCTAGATATAACTGAGCTGAACACTGCAAGCTAGTATAGTGCAATCGGAGGGAAATTGTTGTCCAACACATTTCCTGTGCCTGGCTTACAGATATAGCTGTAACATTATAGTATGACCTGAAGTGGTCATTAAACTTAAAAAAGAGATCTAGAAATAAGAAAAGTAGTTGAATCTGCACTCTGGGTCTTGTATACATTTTGGTTGGTCCAGTAAAGGTATCACCTTTTTGTGGGTTTGGATGTTATTGTACTTTGTTTTATGGCCAACATTACTACCCCTAGATGTTTTTTGGATTTAAGGATACTTAAGATATTATTTCACTGCTCTTCCCTGTCCTTTCCCCCCAAGATAGGCAGAGGATGTACATTTTAATGTGCAGATTTTATTGCACACCTCCGTGTCTAGGCAAGAGGCATTCCATACCTGATCATGGCATCCCATACCTGATCTGGACTTCTCCCACTCTTTTTGAAAGAGCAGGATTTTCTCATCCTTTTGCAAGGTGCGGGATCAGTTACTGGATGCCATGATTGGGTACAGGATGCCTCCTGCTTGGGCACAGAGTTGTGTGATAAAATCTGTGCATTAAATTTACATCCTGTGCCTAGCTTGGGAGGAAAGGACAGGAAAGTGCAGTGTGATAACTTAGCCACCGCAGAGGAATCCTAAGGAAGAGTGAACAAAGGGACTGGAACTTACTGTAACTCTTTGAGCTTTCTAAGTCCAACGAGAATAAAAATTTTTTTTTAAATGGGACTGCATTTGGTGTGATTTACTTAGATTTCAACTGAAAAAAATCCAAATTCAACAGCACAGAGGCTTTTTGAGAATTTAAATGTTCTCTGCCTAAGAAGGTTGGTAGCCTGGCACAGGACAGAGACAGCCTGGATCTCAATGGAAAATTATTTTTATTTTGCTAATGGAGTTTAAATCTTATTTCTGACACTTTGGGGCAGTACAGTCGGATGGCTCCATGCTGCCTATCTTTGCCCCACGTCTGTGCTGCAGCATTCGCATGCTGCAGCACAGATACATTTTCTAAAAGGAGCCGCTCTAGGCAGCTCCTTTTTTGCACTGTCATAAGGGCTGCGACACAGCCCTATGATGCCTCTTCCGCCCAGAGAAGTTTAGGTGCTCGGGCTCCGACACATCATGGATGTGCACCCTGTGTGGGCCGAGCAATCATGGCGGTGCCCACACGTACTAGGGCTCGGGAGTGTGCAGTTACTGTGCTCTCCCAATCCCTAGTTTTGGCCCCATGACGGCGCTTCCTGCCCGTCTGTACTGGGCCTTTCTCAGAGTCCAAATGGCCCCAAAAGAGGAGTGGCCTCTGCCTACTTGGATATCTGTCTGTACCATCTTAACTGAGAATAATGACATCTTGAAAAAATGTAGGTCTATATGGCTCTAACATCTCATTTCTTTCTCTCTTTCTTCTGTATGACCTTTAATACCTTTACATAATGAAGAAGCCAGTGGAGCTTCAAAAACCTTCGTGTATTTTGTGTATTTTGGTAGGTCCAATAATGGTATCACTAAGGAGCCCTGATGGCTCAATGGTTAAATGCCAGTACTGCAGCCACTCACTCACAAACCACAAGGTTGCGAGTTCAATCCTAGCCAGGAGCTCAGGGTCCACTCAGCCTTGCATCCTTCCGAGGTCATTAAAATAAATACCCAGCTTGTTGGGGGCAATTAGCTTACAGTTGTAAACCACGTAGAGACTACTCAGTAGCATGAAGCGATATATAAATGAAGCTGCCATTGCTATTGCTATCACTATTATGTGGATTTTGGATGTTCTTGTACTCTGGGTCTATGTGTTTAGTTGTTCTGTATGTTGCTGTAGAAACTAAGAGGCTGCTTCCTAGCTTTGATGAAGAAAATAAAGCAAGCTAAACAAGGAAAAATAATGACCCTCATACTATTGTGAAAGGATTTTGTTTTGGTGTTCATTTGATAGACGGATGTGTTTCTGATGTTTGGAGTAAAAAATGAGGAAAAGCTGTAATAATTTGTTCCTGTGTCTGCTGTAATAAAGTCTGGCTTTTCCATTAAGCTTTGCTCTAGGAAAATCACAACTGTGTCTCAAGAGTACAAATATTTCCATATGTAATTAATTTAAATATAACAGAAAAAGAACAGAGCCCAGATGAAATAAACAATTATCCTCTGCTTAAGAACATTAAGCCAGAAACCAAGGGCATACTTTTGTGTCTGGCTTTTGTCTTTCTAATTTTGGTAGTTATCTTTGTGTTTTCTGTGGACCAGTTCAAATGCCGAAGGGAATCCAAGAAGAAATATTGTACAAAACAGAGAAAATGCAATAAAAATGCCATGTTTCTCTTGTGTGCTAGTAAATATTTATATATGTTCACAAAGGAAAATAAAATCTTACTCTATTTTTTAACAGTAAACATTACATTTTTTAAAAAAAAATCAAGAGACTTTAAAAAAATCTGTGAAAATGCCTTTAAAATCAGTTCTCCTGTAAGTCATGCTGTTGGATGTCTGAAAACCTTTCCAATTGCTGATAGCTTGATGGAACTGAAATTGATGAGATTGTCTGTTTGTTTCTTCCCCTGTATTTACTAAAACAACCAAATCTTAATCTGTAGTCTCCTGTGCTTGCGGAATGTCCTAGTTTTAAACAGGGCTGTTTATTGAATCATCTATTGGGATCTGAATCAGATCTTCTGGTTGATATGCTTCTCCAATATTTAGGTGTCACTGAGACTTCATTTTGTTTTTAGTAGAATGATGCGAATAATCTCACTCATGCATTCCAGGTTTGTTATTCACACTATGGAACCTCACCTCTGTGCATCTCTGCAAATTCTGTTGCTCACATGTGCCAGCACTCAAATAAACATGGAGTCAACAATGCGAATATATTCGAAACATGTCCGAGGCATGCAGAGTTTAATTTCGGATCTATTCGCATTAGGTATTCACACTGGTGATGATGTGAATCTTTTTAAAAATGGGGGGAAACCCAGGATATCAATTATCCTGGATTAAGTAGATTTTTGGCAGCCCCCCCCCCCCCCCCCCAAAAAAAACCCACACCTTAATCAGGTGCATTTGGGATACTTGTGAACATCAAAGATTCAACCTGGATTCATCCTGGATTATTTATGCCATCCGAATAACCCCTTAGATTCACATATTTTGCCAGGCCAAAAAAGTACCTTTAGAAAGCCCAAAAAGATTTCTTGGGGAGGTAACCATACTATTCAACTGCCCTGATTTGGCAGAGACATTCCTGATTAAGCCTCTGTTGTCCTATATTTTCAGCTGGTTTTAAAATGTGCAGTTTTTCTCCCTCTGCCTCCCACTTTCCTGCTTTGTCCTCATCTTACTTCACTTGGTGCAAACAGATTTCAAAGTGCAAAAGTAGTTGCACCCAGTTGACTCAGTAGTAGGGAAGGGATGGAATTTTGACTTTTCTTCTAAACTCTAGCAAAAGTGAATTGCTGTAGCCTTTCCTAGCTTGCATTTTCTTCCTCATTAGTAATTTTTGTTATCTTGACCATACACTTTTTGTTATCATAACCACATTGCTTGGCCACATCTGTCCCAGTCTTCATGTGTGAAATGCTGGAAGGTATGGGTAACATTCCCATAAATGAATGTTTTAAGTATAATAAATATTTATTTCTTACCAAAATTTCACATTTTCCTTCAAGTATTGAGCTAAATCAGATAATGAAAAGTCCAATGGAATGCTTTTAGGATGGAACAGTTTTTCTTTGATATGTTTTATTTTGTTTTTGTCCAGCCTACATAGACCCTTGATGCTTTTGTGTGGTTACTCATCTATGTCCCAGTCTATCCAGAATAATGGACTTTGTCAGATAAGTACCCTATAGCAAAGAACATAACTGTTCTGTAAACACAGAGAAGAGAATAAAGTGGCACCTTACAGACTTGAAGTCCATTGTGATGGTTTAAGCTCCAAGGGACTGGAGTTTACCATCAGATGCATGAAACGTTATCTTCATTTAGCAAGGAAATATATGTTCAAATGTATGTGGATCAGGGAGATGCAACACTGGGCCCAAAGCCCATTAACTCCACATTGTACAACCATTATATTCCTATACATTTTCTCTGTAGCAAGCTAACACAAATACAGTAACTACTACTATACCTATGCAATTGTGAGTTTTTAACTCAGCGTGTGCTTAGTTGATCTTGATGGCTTTTTGAAAAGAAGTTTCTATCGTGAACGTTTTAAATATAATAAATATTTATTTCCTACCAAAATTTCCTAAAGCAAATTATTTGGGAAGAGCCTCCACACCCAGCCCACTAGCAATGGATGTTAGGTAGAGTTTCAATAGGAATCAAGGAATGGTAAACTGAACAGAGGATTTTATTTATTTAGTGTATTTATATCCTGCTTTTCAGCCACAGGGGACATGTCTACATTAATAGGAAAACCCAGCTTATTTTAGAGTTACCCCAGTCCAGGGTGACCTAATGTCATAATTGCAAAGAAGTACCCCTAAAAAAGAGGAATGGATAATTAAACTAAGAGAGGCAAGAAGATTGGATATCTTAACTGCTATTATGAGGGACAAATCAGTAGAGAAAAGAAAAGAGGACTGGTCTTGTTTTCATCTTTTTTGTAATATTAATTTTTAATATTAACCTAGAAATCATATAAAATTCTTTTTGAGCTGTAGAGGTTTAAATATTGTTGACACCTCGAAGGAATATAGGTAAACTAGGTAATCAGGTCATCTTGGGTTATCTTGGAAGTGATTGTTTAGTATATTTCTGAACTTATCAGTATGTTATTTGTAGTACAGTGGTACCCCGGGATACGAATTGATCGCGTTACGAAATTTCCGGGATACGAAAAAGTTAGATTGGAAAAAACTGTTCCGGGATACGAAGGTTTTTTCGGGTTACGAAATTTTTTTCGGCGCGAAATTCAAACGCGCGGCTTTCCAGCGCTAATGGAAAGCCTTTTCGGGTTGCGAAATGCATCGGGTTACGAACGGGGCGGCGGAACGAATTAATTTCGTAACCCGAGGTAGCACTGTATTTGTTCTGTTTTGTTGTATTTGCTAGGTGGATGTCTTAGTATGTGTTGTTGCTTTGTTTGTGGTTGCTTGTTTTTTCTATGATTTGTACAATAAAATAAAAAAAATAAAAATAACTGCAAAGAAGGACAAGGCACTGCAAAATGTAGGGCATTCAGGAAAATGTAGGATATTATCAAACAAAACCTAAATGCACTAATATTAATTTAAATTCATAGTTTTCAATCATACTCACAGGGGAGGACATTTCAAAATTCCTCCTGGACAAAGATTGAACTGTAGGACATGTTCTAGAAAAAGAGGGCATCTAGTAACCCTGCCCGTATCTGTTGTGACCATGGGCTTGTCTACACACACTGAGGCAAGTTCCGGAGAGCTGTCCATACAATTCTCCCTTTTGAACACACCCCAGTCCCCCAAAAAAGTATGGATTTTTTTATTTGCCCTTCACATGCATGCAGATGTAGTATTTCTGAAATACTCTCCCAGCCTCATACCGACTTCACCATGGAAGTCCTCAGAAGGAGAAAAGAATGTGGGCTAGACAAGGTAACTGTTACATGGATTTGTAATTAGTTGACCAGCCGTTGAGATGGAAGTGGGGTCTTTCATCTGCTTCTGGGTCTAGTCATGGTGGAGCTGTGCCTCCCTCATTGACAGATTCTTCAGCTGGAATTGTAAATAGAATTTACTGGATATGAATAGATTCATGAAATTAATAAACAGATATAAAGACAGTAGGCCTTGTGAATGATTCAGGTTTCTTTTGCAATTTCTTTTGCTTGCTGAAAATAAGCAAAACTCACCTTCTGCTTTCATCCTGTACTTTAAAATGGGTTTCACAAATTATCTTGGAAGTTTTTATGAAAGCCAACTAAATTAACTGCTAGGGTAAGGGTAAAAAAAGGCCTCACCACAAATCTGTATCTAAATTTTAGCCCACAGCAACAATTTATATTGAAGCTATGCAACATTTTTTTAGAAATAAAGTCTTGAAACATATAATTATTTGGCTCCTACTTAGAGATGAATTATGGATAAAACAGAATGGTGAATCATTAGGGTGGCCATAAACTGTAGCTGAAAATTTTTTTTTTCCTTTGCCATCCCGAAGAAAGGTAAGAGGCATCCTATAACTCAATTAGCACAACCTCAAGGGACCATTTAATTGCCTTTTAATGAAGCTTTCATAAACAACAAAAAATTGACTTTTCTTTTCCTGAACTATGAACTATTTTTTTCTACCCTCTATTCCCCTTTCCATCCTTTTCTTCCTCAGGTTGTGTATATCAGTGGGAAGAATTAAACAGACTTAAGAGAAAAGACAAATGAAAGATAAAACTATTTGACTACTGCTTTGAACTCTCTGTGTGTCTTTCTCTCACACATACACATACCAATCAGCAACTTTTGGCACCACTGCTAACTACTTATCTTGTGCTTGGAGTTTCCCTCCAACTTGCAGTAAAATGTGCAACTCTGGAAGAAAATAAATATTTACTTTCATTAAAACATTCATTTAAGGGAAAGCTATAGATATTTGGCAACATTTCACAGATAAAACTGGAACACCTACGGCCAAGCAACATTGGAATGTGAACAAAATCGCAAAAGTTATTAATGAAGAACACACAAGCTAGGCTACAGCAGTATGCCTTTGCCTGAGTCTACAGGAAAGGGAAAGATTTTACCCTTTTGCTCCTTTCCTCTCTACCCTGCTGAATTAAAAGAGTGCAAACTGCTTTTGCACTTTGAACTCTGCAGCAACTGAAATACACCAAGGACAAAGTGGGAAAATGGGATGCAAGGAGAGAAACTGGGACCTTTTAAAAGTAACCGAAAAGGTGGGATGAAAGAGAATTAATCACTACTGTCCTAACAAACTGGGACAGTTGGAGAGCATGGTGACTAAGTCTAATAGCTAGCCTCACCTAGAGTAGTTCTGCTGAATCTCTACCATTGATTCAATGGGCCTAGCAACTGGATTTACACCATAGATGTTCTAATTAAGAGCTGTATCATTGCAGAATTTTGTAATGACACCCTGCTCATTATCTATTAAATAGCACTTTTTTGTTCGGGCAGATAAAGTGGTCATTTCCATTTTTTCCCCAGTGCTGACATTTTTTAACTTTTACAATTTTTTTATTTCTACAATAATTATTCAGATGGGTCTTTCTGAATTAGTCAAGAGTTTATCTGAACTGCATGACCTAGGAATCACATTGCTCACATTTTATGGTGCTACACTTGTCCTCCCCTGGTTTTTACATAAATTTTCTGTTGCATGAATCCAAGTCTAGGAAACCACAGGAAATGTTTGAGGAGAGCAGACAACAACAGATCATTGCAATATTTCAACAATAGAAATAGCATTTTTTAGTCTCTTCCTAAAGCTAGAAGTGATCCACAAGAATACTCATAAAGGAACAACCATCAAGGAATGGCCATTCCTCAGTGACTATTTTTCATTCCTCAGTATTTTTCTGCGTCTCTTCCTCGGAGTCGAACGACAGCTGAGTTCCTACACCGTGTTTGTGTAGTATAAATCTATACCCACACAGCCAAGTGGTTGTTGCTCAGCACCACTCTTCTTCTGAAATGAAATATGCGAAATGACTGCAAAAAAGCAGTAGGCCTTCCAGTCAAATGTTTTGCAGAGTCCACACAACTCTTCCAAGCTCTGCTAAGGGTACACTTGAAGCAGCAAGGCTGAGCTCTTTGATAACTAAAAAACCATACTCTGGTTTTTATACTGATTTTAATAACAGAGTACTCTTCAGATTGCTTATTTGATCTTCCAAACTTCAAAGAGCCTTCTTGATGTTGGGGTTTTTTTATAATAAAAATTGCTAAAGTAGTTTTTTTAATTGCTCATGAAATGCTTTCTAAATGCTTTTAAACTGACTTTTTGATTGCATGAATAAATCCCTGCTTCAAAATGAACTGTTACACTTGCAAAAGATGTTGAAAAAAAGCCTGTCAACAGGCCAAGAGATTGTTATGCTAGATTGCAAGGGTAGGGAGGAGACATCAACAAGCAAAGTAAGGGACAAAGAGCTGTCAACCCTAAACAGGCTGCATTGTGTTTTAATCTCCAGTTAAGGAATGCATGTGTAAGCAATATTGTCATGTGTTTGTGGGTCTACAAAATGAGGAGAGGGATTTCATAAAATGTTTACAAAGTTGTGAGCGCATGGAGGGCCTTTGTGTACCACAAGGACCAGGATTATCTTCAAGGTTCTTTTTTGTTTAGTTTTTTAACAATGAGTTGAAATAAAGGTTGTCAAGGGAATTTGGGCTGTTATCCTGCAAATTCAGGATTGAGGATGAGGATTTACTCCAATTTCTTTGTGAGCTTTCCTGGAGGAAGAGCTAATTTTCATTTGCCATACTCACCCCAGTTGTCCGAGCATCCTCTGAGCAACTCTGATTGAATTCTTCTTTTAAAAAAAATGCTCTGTAAATAGCCCCTGTGTATGTGTACAGGTTTGACTCCAGGTGCACAGTCCTGAAATCTTAATATGCAACTCCCCACCCCCCAGTAATACAAAAGGGGTTGACAGGTCTGAAAGGGGCTTATGTGAAAAGATAATTAAGTACTTTAGAGAGTGTCAAGAGTCAATAGCTCAGCACTGTCAGCACTCTCTAGTGTTACAGGCTATAATTAGATGGCATGGAGGTGTAAGGGATGTTTGGCAGTTTATTTCAGCATGATCTCCACAGGGGGAAAAAACAAAGAGCCGTCTCCAAGCAAGACATCACGAAAGAGGGGCCATAAGGATAAAACATACTCCCCTCCCCTGATAGCTTACACAAATAGTTATTTTTGTCTGGAAGCCACTACAGGTCGAGCCCCCTTCTCTGAAATACTTGGGACCAGACGTGTTTTGGATTTTGGATTTTTTCCCCCTTCAGATTTTGGAATATTTACACAAACATAATGGGCTATCTTGGAGATGCTGGGATCCTACTCTACACATGAAATTCATTTATGTTTCTTATACACATAGCCTAAAGGCAATTTTATACATAGTATTTTAATGATATTGTGTGGGAAACAGAGTTTGTGTAGACTGAAACATCAGAAAGCAAAGGTGTTACTATCTCAGCCATCCATGAAAAAAGTTTTGGATTTTGGAGTATTTTGGAATTCTAGAAAAGCGAGACTCAACCTGCATTGTCAATGTCTTTCCCATCCCATTGTTTCAAATATGAATAGGTTCCTGAGTGGTGGGGTCGTGTTGGGATAACCTTATTATTCTATTTTCCATTCCTTGGCAACTCCTGTTGTTTCTCCCTTTATCATCAGAGTAGAGTAGCCATAAATCAGAAATGGATTAAAGGCACACAACAACAAAGCCTTTAATTGAGAAGACAGGAGAAAATGAGTCATATGGTACTTCAAATTGCCCATGGTGTTTCTTCTGAGCCAAATGATAACTCAAACCCAGCTACTGCTGGGAGGGAGGTGGCAGAGTAGGAAACGGGGGGAGGGGGGGGAGGGGGATCCAGTCCCAAAATCTTTTTGTGATTCTTCACTGCTTAGCAAGTGCCAACTTCTGTCTGGTTTAAAGATAGCTTTGAAGATAATCATTGATTTTGTTCAGGCTTGCACAGAAATACATTGGGATCAGGACCTGTTTTCTTATTGTACAGGTATATACTGAGTGTGGAATTGCGGATCAAATGATATGTACAAAGAGGAAGATGAATGGCTAAGGAAAGAGTCTAAATACACTTTCATGCCCCATTAAACACAGTGGGATGTACTTCTTAATAAACATTCATAGGACTGTGCTGTGAAGACTGAGTGGGAACTGCTTATTTCAAAATAGCAGTTCTATTGGCACCAGCTAAGGTGGGATAGTAAAGAATAAGTTATGCCTTGTGCTATTTGTATAAGCATTATGAGAATGATGTATGCTTGACAATAGTCCTTCACATATTATGGTGCTTTGTATTCCAATCCCCACCCCATATGAATGTTGCCGGAAACATTAAGAATTGCTATTACCAAACATACATTTTTTCTCTTTGTATCCTTATGTGACCTCTGCGATCAATAATTGGACATGGATCTGTGGTGATTGGGAAATGGTACTATTGTAGGCACTCAACCCGCAAGGCCAGGAGAGACATAGTTAATGCCTAGGAACCATGCTGGTGGAGAAATGTTAAGAAATGATTAGCATGTGAGCTGCCTTCAGTCCCTTTCTGAGAGAAAGATGACATAGAAAATACAAACATACATACATACATACATACATACAAGCAAGATTATGGTTCTCCTCCCTGGTAAGTTACCCAGTCAGCTATATAGCAGAATTAATAAGTGGTTAATCAATGTGAGGGCAAGAGAAAGCATATGCTTTAATGTGCATGATCCTATGCATGTTTATTCATGTCAATGGGTTTTGTTCTGAGGTAACTATGTATATAGGATCACAGACTTATATAGCAAGGTAGGAATCAGAATGTTTTGCCTCTACAAATGTTATTGGGCTGCAAGTGTCATCATCCCCCACTTTTGGCCATACTGCCAATGGGAGTTCTAGTCTAAAAACATCAGGAAAGTCACATATTTCCTTGTGCTAACATTTCACTTCTCCTGCACTTGGAAGAAAAAGCTTCTGTTTAAACTTGCATTGATTTTAAGAAAGGTATACATCCATGTTATAATGCTAATGTAAGCAAAGCAATATTAAGGTTTGCAGATTACTTTGCTACTGATCATCCACAACTGAGTACTTGGTAAATGATGGGTTTTTGATTCAGCATTTGTAGATTCACTGGCTAATCTGCCTTTCCACCCCCGTTTATTATTTTCTAGTAAAACAGAACTACTAATAAAATTCCAAGCAATACAGGATCTCTCTTGCACAAATCAAACTCACTAGATGACTATTTTTCAGTTTCCAAAACTGGAGCATCTGCACTGAGTGCAAGAGAATTATTCCCCAACAGTAATACATATTACTGAAAACCTCGCTCTATGCAGCCCATTTTCTACATCCTCTGATTTATTTTAATTAGAGGTTAGCAGCAGACAAGTTCATATGATTACAGTTATAATTATTACTCTACCAGTCGTCCACATTTCCATTAATGTTCCACTTGATAGTTGGCAATAAGCAGAAATAAAATATTAGGACTTTTGAAATAGGAGATTACCAATTAGCACAATTCTCCAAAGGCACAGAATAATTTATTAATTATGATCATCATCATTATTCTCAAAGCAAAGTTTCACTGGGATACCTGTGTGCTTTCTTCCTGCCTCAACAGCAGGCCTCTCTGTTCTGTAATTGCAAAGAAATGTGTGTATGAGAGACACAGCTGACTGCAAGCCAAAAGGGAGGGCTGCAGGAAGGCAAGGCACAGGAAGTTTGCTTTCTTGAGAGGCTACAGGGATGTCACTATGCATTTGCCAGAGCCTTTGTTGCACTAAAACATCATTTCAGTATGAAATGCACTGACTTATCCATACCCCTGCAGCAAATAATAGATCATTTCCCACAGCTTTTATTTCTGAATGTTGGGTGGCAATTCATCTCTAGAGTCTCAGTGAAACTGATTATTTTTATAGCTATTTTTCTGGCTTCAAGCCTCAGTTTGTTTACAAACTAGATGTCTTACACCAAAGGTGAGGGAGGTAGAGTAGGGCCCTGTAGATTCACAAATCCAAGTCCATTAGCAGAGCAATGAACAAAGACAGGGGCTTCATGGAATTCCTATCTCCTTTTTTCCTTTGGATGTTCAAGTGGCAGAAGTGAACACTTTTTAACCATCGTTGGATTGTGCAGCATTCACTCCATTTCCATGGAATCAATGCCTTGTGCTTTTTCTCACAATGTAGAGGTTCGGACTGCTTCTCCATACAACTAATGTGTGAGTAGGACCCACATGGCTAGATTACTGAGCTCTACCCTCCACCATCTGTCCACTATGGAGTACAGTCCACATACATTTGTGACTATCTGTATTTTCAGTTCAAAACTGAGATAAATTCACTCAGCTGGCATGGAAAGATGTTTTGTGTACGTATTGATGGAGAGCTATTCCATAAAAGTGAAGAAACCTGATTCGTCAAAGTCCCTCTCACATAGATGAACTCTCTATGTATTAGGGATAGAAAGAATATTTGAAAATGTTTGCAAAATGTAAAAAAAAGTTTTTATTTTTCTTTTAATTTATTTTTATTTCCATTAAAACGAACAGTCATTACATAAAAACATATACAATCATTATCTCAACATTCACTAAACACTAATAACCCCTAATCTTCTACCCCCAAAATCACTAAACTCCAGTTTCTGTATATTTACACTCATACTTATACCTTTATCTCATCATTCTCTTTTTGTTTATCCTTTGTCCACTCATTCTTCATTCTATATCTTTTACATCCTCTTCCTCCTCTTCCCTTACTTTTTCCTGGACTAATATTCTATAATCGCCATGCTCTAACACTATTTGGATTTTTCATTATTTCCCAATTCACTCTCTCTTTCCCCCCTCAAGTCTTTCTATTTTCACCTTTTGCTACCTATGTAATTATCTCTTTTTATCCATTCTCAGTATTTATTAATCAGTTCCATAACCCATTAACCAATAGATTGCCTTTCCTAAATGTCACAACTAGATTCTGATCTTCCATCTCTTTTTCTTTTTCTTCTTTCATTCTTCTTGAGAGACCTGGACAAGAAGAATTCCAGATGATGAGAATCTTTGCAATTTGGCATTTATTCTACACAGTTTTTGTATATGTTATCATGCACAGAAAGTAGCATTGTTTGCACAGAAAATATTTATACAGAGAAATATTATCACCTGCATGGAAAATGTTGCACCTGTTCTGCACAAAATCCTGTCTAGTTCTTGTAGATTGTCTCATAGCAGGAAGAACATAGTTAAAAATTGTTGTTGTTGTTGTTGTTGTTGTTGTTGCTGTATTCATTTACTCTCAATAATGAGACTCAGGGCATCTAACATATCAAGACTGATTAAAACTATAGAGAAGCTTCAGTAAAAGTATAAATCTAAAATTGTTTAAAAACAATGGAACAACTGATAACAGTACAAACATTAAATATCAAAAACTTAAAAATTCATTAAAAGATGGCATACAAATCTGAAAAACAGCACCACATGGTATTAAAAGTTAGTGTTCAAAAGCTTGACATCATAAAAATGTCTTTGCTTGCTAATGGAAGGAGAGAAAGGACAAGGCCATTCTGGTATTGCTAGGGAAGGAATTCCAAGGGAACAACCACCAAGCAAGCCCTCTCCCTTGTTCCTAAAAATCCTGGGAAGGTTGTGGGACAGAGAAAAGAGCCTCTCCTGGAGATCCTAGAACTCTAATCATCTCATAAACATAGATATATTCCTTCAAATAGCCTAGTTCCAAGTCTTTCCTTCCTTTGAAAAGAAATGAGTGAAGATTGAAGAGTTAGCAAATGTATAAAACCTCGGGCTGAAGGTGGCAATGTGGCTGGAGACTGAACCACTGGCCACAACAGCTATGAAAATGGAGCTTGTTCGTGCAACCCTGCAAATTTCATATGTTCTTTCAATGTGTGGAGGGAAGAGTTATCTAAACCTAGTTAGCTAGAAAGGTAAGTACACAGACATTTGTTTTGGTTTTCCATTCCTTGGATCAATTTTGTAGAGGGGGGCAGTGTAATGTAGTGGTTTCAGCATGATTCTAGAGACCAGGGTTCAATTCCCTGGAAGGCACACAACACAGAGACATATATATGGAAAGAGAGAGAAGGAAAAAATGGCCACATGAATCTCCTCTATAGGCTTGGTGAAAGATTATTCTTCTTGCTATAAATGATTTGGCTGCAGTTATGTGTGGATTCAGCTTCCTACACTGCTCAGAGTGATCACTGGAGAGGGGGACAGCAGGGCTGGCGGGGTGTCACCCTCAAGGGAAACCACAAAGAAGATATTTTAGGAATCACTGTAGTAACATTGGAATTGGGCCCAGTTCTTCCAAGTGGGAAGAAAGGAAGTGTTCCTCAAGGTCAAGCTGTTTTGTTGAAATGAGTAATTTGTGTTATTCATTTACTGAATGTTATCAAGAGAGGCCAACTCACAAGATTAGCAAAGTTTTGCCTGATATTCATAATAGTCCTCCTACTTATCTTATCACTGTATGTTACAGGACATCTTTTGTTTCTTATACAAGTTTTTCATCATATACAAGTTGTATGGTATGTAATAGTATGGGGAAATGTTTGTTTTGTTTTTGAAGAAAGAGTTGGGGCTCTATCACACTACACAGCTATAGTGCTCTGATTCTACATTAACTGCCATAGAATCATGGGCTTTATAGTTTGGTGAAGCATTAGACCTCTCTAAATGTCAGATTCCTAGACTCCATATTGTAGAACCAGGGGAATTAAAACTGAATCATAGTGCTATCATTGTATAGTATGAATGGTCCCTAGAAGTAGATTGTGTGTAGGTATGTAGTATCCAGTAAAGAGAGTCTTTGCTCATTTATCTCTAAGGGGAAAATTAGGGATTAAGAAAGAACCAAAGCAATCACTCCTGGTAATTTAACAAAATACATCTAATTTTGTACAAAACTGTGGATCAAATTTGTATTTTTTATTTGAGACATTTCCCCTTGATTTCCCACAAGGCATTTCCTAAACAAAGCTGGATGAAATAAGAATCTTTTGGTGCTTTTTGCAAAGCTATAGACCCCCCAATAGCTAAACCTGGACAATTGTTTTCCCTTCTTTCAGCCTCCCTATTTTTCTCATACCCCATAGGAAAATATATTTCCTGACAATCTCCTGAGGGGATGATTTAAAAGAAATAATTTGTACTCAACACAGAAATATTCTTCTTTTAAAATCCCCACTCAGCTTGAATTTAACTAGTGCTATATAGACTGCAAAGAGAATGTGGGTCTCAGGGGTTAAAATATAGTTATTTTTTGTCCAAACAAAGGAACAAGATGTTTAAAATGTTAAACCTTAATGACTTCTTTCAGCATATTACAGCTTCTTGGCATTTGAAGTAATTTGTAATTTTTTTTTGAGGGGGGACATTGAAGTGGGAGGAGGAACTCTCTTTGACAGTCATAGAAAAAAAATAAAGAGCAGAATTTTAAATTGTACCTTTTGACATCAATAAATAATGAGAGCAGAAATGGCATTTTTTTTACATATGTGAATGGAATACAATAAGCAAATCTGACTCATCTGCCAGTTTGATTGCTTTGTTTGGTATTCGAGCATATTGGAGAAGGTGGAGCGGAGAGCAGAGAAGAGGTTAGAAAGGTGGGTTCATGTAAATTTGATTTTCTAAAGAAGGAAAAAAAAGAGCTAGGTTATGGAGACATTAGAAACTCAAAGCCCTCTATATTTCTCTTATCCAACATGCAGTTTAGTTTTGCACTTTTCCCCCTAGGCTTCATCCAGTTTTAGTCCATCTATACATGGATGGGCTCTTGCAAAATCTCTTCAGTGTAGCAGAATCTGAACCCATGTGAAAGAGGGAGAGGGAGACGGAGAGAGAGAGAGTGCACTGTATGTTCAGTCAACATATTAAACTTACTTGTTATCAGCCATCAGCAAGACTGCTTTCTGTATGACTCTGTGTGTCTATAAGAAAATAATGGTAGCAAAGGATATTGTGTCATCCAGATACTTGACCAGAAACTTAGATATTTTGCTGCAACTTAGCATTTCTAAGCTTCATTCCTCTTCCTCTGACAAAATTCTGTTCTAACTTAGTTGAAATTCTTTGACATTCTAGACTGTAATTGTAATGTGTAAACACCAGGAAAACAGAATGATTTCACCTGTTTTGTGTAATTCATTCTTAGTATTTTACATGATTTATAGTACAACTCTATACATTTGAAGGTGGCTAAAGGTATCAAATCCTGTCTCATCTTGGAAGTCATGCAGGGTCAGCTCTGTGTAGTACTTGGATGGGAGACCATCTGGGAATACCTGGTGCTGTAGGCTATATTTCAAAGAAAGGAACAGGCAAAAACAACATCAAGAGTATATCTTGTCTAAGAAGACATTATAGAATTCATCAGGTTGCTATAAATTGACAAGCAACTTGAAGGCACACATACAATACCCTAAAGGCACCAGATCCCATCTGATCTTGGAAGTCTAGTTGGCTTAGGTCTAGTTAGGATCGGAGACTGTGCACAAATGCCAAATACTGTAAGCTATATGCCAGAAGAAGGAACTGGCAATACCACCTCTGAGTATTCCTTGCCTAAGAAAACCCTATGAAATATATGGGGTTACCATAAGTTGACAGGCAGTTTGAAGGCACATGCACTCACATACATCTGAAAACCCCCAAAACAACCTTCAAGTAATGTTAAGGAAGATGAACTCTCTAAGTCTGGAATAATGTTCCACAGCCTTGAAGTTACTGGTATGAAGATCCTGCTTCAAGATGAAACAGTTCTTAATTCATATGGATTAAAGACAGAAACCAGGGCTCAGTTAGAAAGTTGTCAAGGTTGTACAAGGAAACAATGGTTCTTAAATCCGTGGCGTCCAAGCACCTCTGTATGGGTACCAAATTTAGCCTCAGATTTCACTTACCTATCAGATTTTTTTTTCTTTCCTGGCATATAGGGAAATGTAAAAGTTTGAATATGAGAGATTCAAACTTGTGTTGGTCTCTTCTCTGACAGTGATGGCTAGCCAACTGCCCTTAAAACTCTAAAACTTCTGAGCCCACATATGGACACAGGGCTCAGTCTAAGTTATTTTAACTTTTGTTCCACTGACATCAGTGTGATACATTAGACATGACCTAAGTTCCATAGATTTTAGTGAGAACCATATGGAACTGGCTTCATCTGGATCCTGCCCACTATATATTTGAACTTCTATTTTAGCTAATATCCAACAATCTCGAAGGGCTTTGATCCCAACTTTATCCACCAGTTTTCTCCCCTTTTGAAATTAAATATGACTGTGTGGACTCTTTGAACTACATTCCCCTCATATAACAATAACCACTAAATTTGACAGAGTTGTGATTATTTCCAGAGGGTTCAACAAGCTTTCAGACCTTGGTCACAGTTAGGATTGAAAGGAGTCAAATTCTTCTATGTGGTCTTAATAATACAGTTAATTATTCCAAGACGTGCAAGGTTCCCCCCCCCCTTATGATACGAGTTCATATTAACCCAGTCAATACAAAAGTAGGTGAAGTCATTCATTACTGTACACCCTCTTGTATACAATGATAGGTGTTGTTGTGTGTGGTTTTAAGTTGTTTCTGACCTTAAGGTGAACTTATCCTAGGATTTTCATGGCAAGATTTGTTCAGATGTTTGCCATTGCCTTCCTCTGAGGCCAAGTGTGTAATATGCCCAAGGTCATCCAATGGGTTTATGTGCCTGAGTGAAGATTTGAGCCTGGTCTTCCAGAGTCCTAGTCCAATACTCAAAACACAACACCATGCTGGCTTCTCTGAGACATTATAGATGTAGTTGCTGTGTGCCTTCCAAGTTTTCCCCAGCTTTTGGTGAGCCTATATTAGGATTTTCTTGGCAAGATTTATTCAGAAGAGATTTACTATTGCCCTCCTGCGAGGCTGAGAGAGTGTGTCTTGCCCAAGGTCACCCGGTGGTTTTCCTTGTCCAAGCCGAGATTCAAACCCTGGTCTCTCAGAGGCTAGGCTGACACACAGCACACAAATCATTACACCACACTGGGTCTTTACAAGTTAAGTGTACAGCTCCCCCAATCTCTCATTTATTTTCCTATTTTAAATCCACCATCTGAGTATTGACCATGGGGCATTGCATTATATGGAGTAGAAGTGTCAGGAGGTTGCTGAAGGCTGCAGTATTTGTTGCTGTAGTTCTATTAAAATGACATCCCAGCCCATTTTCTAGCAATTCCAAGCATGAGCTGCAACTTTTTATTTCTACTCTTAACTGGTTTTCTTTTCAGTCGTGAGACATATTGCAGCAAACATTCTCCTTTTTTTTCTCCTTTAAAAGTGAGTTATAGTGCACCAGTGAAATGGCAATTTTGAACTACAACACTTAAGAAAAAAAAATTAAAAATCAGAAAGGACAACATTTGCTTTTTATATGACCACCAAGCAAAACACACCTTGGTTAATTCATAACAAAGCAAAGCACACCTTTGAAAGATCCAAGTGGAGATCCAAGAAACAGTTCCTGAAATAATGGAAATGACAGATATGGTGCTAAGAATCTGGCAAAAACAAAAGATCCATATTGTGAGAACTTATGCTTCTTTAAACCAATCTGGGACTTCTGCCACACTGCAAAATTAATGCAGTTTGACACTGCTTCAACAGTCATGGCTTCATCCTATGGAATCCTGGGATTTATAGTTTGTTGTGGCACCAGAGTATTGTGATAGAGAAGGATAAATATCCCACAAAACTGCAAATCCCAGACTCCCATAGCATTGAAGCATGGTAGTTCAAGTAGTGTCAAACTGCATTAAGTCTGCAGTGTAAATGCAGCCTGGAAGAGCCTACTGTTTACTATATATCATACCATTTTGATTTTATAACCTAGTGAGTTTTAAACTATTGCAGAACCATTGAAAGGTTTGTTCCCATTGACACACAGTAATACAACATCTCCAGAAACTGGTGTGTGTTACATTCTGATTTGGTATCAGAATCTATCTGTAAATTAAACATGATTTCTTGTTTGTTTAAGAGCACACCGACTTCAACTTACACTCATCCCAGGAAACTTCAGTGCCTGAAGATGTTGCCTCATAACTATTCTCTTTACAAATCTATGATGTGCCTATCTAATAAATACCCACTTAAGTGACAGAACTTCTAGTTCCAGTCTTGCACTTTGAATGAAGGAACTAGAGAGTTCACCGAGTAACTGGCAATTAGGGATGGAAAGAATATTTGCCATTCTTTATTTCTTGACCCACAAAAATGTCTTTCCCAACACATGGAAAAACCAGTCCCAAATAATAATGCATTAGCAAGAATTATTCACAGTTTTTGTCTTGTTTTTCCACATCCCAAAGTATTTTGTAAAATTATTCAGCTCATAAATACACATTTTTTGTGTGAGAGAAAATTGTTGGGGTTTGTGCAAAAAAAAACAAAAACACCCTTGTTTTTAGGCAGCCACCGGTGTAGGAAAAAAAACTGCATGAAAACTGCAATCTAGCACAACAAAAACCTTGCATAAGAAAATCTTGTGCAAACTCCATGATCCTTGCACACAAAAATAGGCTCATGGTTTTGCTGTGCACAACTACTGTTTTCTGTATAAGACATGTTGTGCAAGATTGTTGCTTATTGTGTACAAAATAGTAAACTTGCACAAAAAACACATGATAATAGTGTTTTGGCACAACCACCTCCCAATGCTCACAGACACACAAAAACACATGCTTTTCTGCGCAAAATAATTTCTGAATGAAAACTGAACAGTAATATTCATTTCTCTGTAATGGTGAGAAAACTGTAAAAGTTATTCATCCTCAGAGAAATAGATGAAATACCATTGGCCCTCTGTATCCATGGATTCCTTATTCAGCCACCCACAGCTAGAAAATATGATATACATACATACATACATACATTACAAAAAGCAAAATTTGGGTTTGTCATTTTATAGAAGAGGCACCATTTTATCACCCCACTGTCTTTAGTGGAACTTGAACATCCATGGATTTTGATATCCATGGGGGATCCTGGAACCAAACCCCAATGGATACCAAAGACCCACTGTAGTTCAGTATTAATGGTTCTAAAGGCAACAAGATTTTACCCTGCAAGGGTAGCTATGAAGGAATTAAATAAGCTTCTGAAATATAAAGATATATCATTGAATACTAAAATCAGGATAGTACAAGCCATCGTATTTCCCATTTCTACATAAGGGTGTGAAAGCTGGACAGCTGATAGGAAGAGAATCAATTTGAAACGTGGTGTTGGAGAAGAGTTCTGCGGATACTGTGGGCTAATAGAAAGACAAATAAATGGATCCTAGAGCAAATGATGCTTTGACTTTCCTTGGAAGCCAGGATGACTAAATTGAGGCTGACATACTTTGCCCATATCATGAAAAGACAGAACTCACTAGGAAAGATAATAATGCTTGGTATTATTATTATTATTATTATTATTAGTGGTAATATTAGTAGGATTTAGAAAAGGTAATAATGCTTGGTATTATTATTATCCCACTTTTTTCCAAAATTGAGATTCAAAGTGGCATACGATTTAAAACATACCAAATGTGAGCATTAAAATAGAATTAAACTATTACACTGTTAAAATACATCACTCATTAAAAAATAAAAGGCATTTTAAAAAGAAAAAAGATTTTAAAAACAACACGGTTAAAAGAGTATCACATCAAGCCAATTGTTTAAAGACTTTTTGTTTTAAAAGCCTGTCCGAACAAAAAGCTATTAGCCTGCCGACTGAAGGAGCACAAAGAGGGGGCCATTCTGGATGGAATCCAGAATGGCCCCCTCTTTGTGCTCCTTCAGTCTCAGCCACTGAGAAGGCCCTCTTTCACATCCCCACAAACTGTACTTGTGATGGTGGTGAGACTAAAGGAAAAGCCTCTCTTGATCTCTGCAACCAGGCCGGTTCATACAAGGAGATATGGTCTGCCAAATAGCCTGGACTTGAGACATTGGCCCGGTACAGACAGGCACATTGCGGTGATATTAGGGCTCGATGGGGCTGGGCGTCCAGATACGCCCAGCCCTAGAGATGTCACAGGTTCATGTGCCCATCCACACAGCAGGCGCCAGAGCTTTTATTGTGCAAATAAAAAAACATTCCAGTCATTAACATATATACAGTACCTAAAACATTTATTTCTCACATTTAACATTATATTTTACTACTAATGATCACAATACCTTTTTATTCTTAAGCAACACATTTCCTTCTATTTCATACCCTCCAAACCCATTCATCTGCTTCCCTTTCTCCTTCTACAATCCTGTTTCTTCCTTCTCCTCCTTTATCCTTATTATTGTAAAGCTTCATTCCTTCTTACTATTCTATATAATTTACTTTCCTTCAGTCTTCTTCCAACACATCTTCTTACCTACTCATACTTTCTTCTTCACATACTCTCACCCTCTAACAACATACTTTCAATTCATTCTTACATCTTTCCTTTAAGTACTGACTCTATTATAGTTGCTTTTATGATTTTCTTTGATCAAATTTATTATTTGACTCTACCTGATCATCTGTCTTCACTTTCTACTTATAATGCAGTAGCTTGTCACTTATGCTTATCTAACACAAATATCCTTCTCTCCCCCAAACCCTTATTTCATTCTATTCTTACCAGTTGATTCTTTTAAATATTCAGTGTTTTAATTATACCTCACTGTTTGGTCCACTGTTTCAATGGAAAAGGTGAAAAAGACCACCGGGTATACTCAAATTATTATTAGTTTTCTGTGTGCAGGCTAGGGCTGCCAAGTGTCCCTTATTATACAAGAGCTCCTTATTTGAGGGTCAAAAACGTCCCTTCTAGGATTGTCAGGTGTCCCTTATTATAAGTGATGTTCCCATTTGAAGGTTGGAAAGCTTCTGCTTTTAAATAGACTGAACAAAAGGCCACAAAAATTCCTTATTTGGGGGTGTGGGATCTTCATAAGGACAGAAATGTGTACATCATGTAATTTATGAATGTGGACGATTTGAAATCCATACTTTCCGTCAATAGTTAAACAGCATACAAATTTGTTATTAGCTGCTTCTTGATGGTCAGCCTGCATGTCATGAATTTTGATTGTCCTTTATTGCTGTTTTGAAACCTGGTAAAACTAGTCCAGGCCATTGTTCAAAATTAATACAATAATAGCTGACTCTTTCCTTTTTACATTTTAAATCATAATAGCTGTTACCAATTGTGTAGTTAGTATTATTTCATCTTCCAGAGCTATCTGGCTTCGTCTTGGTGTTCACTGAATTTGGAATATTTGTATAACCCAGAAATAAGACGAAGACACCGGCAATTAACATTACAGTATAGTAAATCTACAACACACTGAGTTATTCCTCTCCTAGGTTCTGTACAACAAACATCCAAAGGAATTTGAAGTTTTATCATAAATATTCTATCTGTGAGATGGCCTTCAATCTGGTTAGCTTGTTCCTTAAATATACTAAGAGAGATTCAATGAATATTTGATGATGTCTTAACCAGCACTTGTTCTACAGCAAGTTAAGTGGCTTCAAAAGGTGCAGTTCTTGTGGGTGAGTGCTGGTGGGTTTTCAAAGTGGTAGATGAGATGCATGTTCACGTCCTCAAGGGAGCCTGCCCCCTTTGTACAGTCTTGACATGGGGGCAGGATGAAGATTGCTGAAGAAGATTGTTATGTGTCAAAGGGAGTATGATTATGTGACTCACATTGTTTTCCATTATATATAATTTAAAAGCATACTGTCATGGTATTTTTCATAATTAAAAAAGTTCTCATTATTGTTTATAATTATCACTTTAACGCTTGACATTTGAATGTTTCCTTAGCAACTTATTTTTTTCTTCTTCTTTTCTTTTAAAAGAGTGCACTGATTTGATGTTTTTGGGATACTTAGGAGATCAGGGCCTTGTTCACATTGTTTCATCCAAATTCTTCACAGCCATCTATGTTGTCTTGCTGAATACCTGCCATCAGTCCAAAAACCTGTAACTGAACCTCAACTATCCGAAACACCCAAGTATAAAAATGTGCACACACAGGGAGAAACAATCTCTCCTCTGCCCCAATCTCATGTAACTGCATTCCCAACAAAAGGAAGATTCAGTTGGGCTCTGAATATAACAGGTGTGGAGCTCTGGGAATCTGGCCAAATTGAATATAAGCTGAAGTTCTTTCCTGGGATTGGTTTACCTGTTGTATTGAGAGGGAGTCAAGTTTAGGAATAATGGATGGCTGTCCCCTGCACTTCTCAGGCTGCTGCCACACTGTAGAATTAATGCAGCTTGACCCTGCTTTAACTGTCATGGCTCCATTCTATGGAATCCTGGGAATTTACTTTGTTGTGGCACCAGAGCTCTCTGACAGAGAAGGCTAAATATCTCACAAAACTATAAATCCTAGAATTCCATAGCATTGAGTCATGGCAGCTAAAGTGGCATCAAAGTGCATTAATTCTGCAGTGTAGATGCAACCTCAGCAAATGTAGAGTGCCAGCCAAACCAACACTAATGATCTGGTCTGGCCAGCAACCCATATGAAGAGGGAGTGAGAATTTGTTTCAGTATCGCTTATCATCTCACGATTTTAGGTTCCTTCGTGCATTGAAAAGGTAGCATGGAACTAAAGCTGCATCTTAGGAAGCCTTAGGCTTCATGGGAGGGAGTCCTGGGCCATAGCATGGTTTCTTGTCATACTAGTGTTATCCCACTTTCAAAACATGGAAATATTACTCCCAGAATCCCTCAGTCAACATGGCCAATAGGTACTTATTTTGAAGAGAAGCAGCTCTTGAAGGAGGTCCACTTCAAGAGAAAAAAAAACAAAGGAAATTTTATATGTAATCCTTCCCCTTCTTGCCAGTTGCTTCTCTTTTCTCACGGTTGTCCCTCATAAGATTCCATGCCAATATATATTATCTTTATTAAAATACTTATAATCTACCATTCCAGTCAAAGAAAACACATCCAATTTGGCTCACAATTTACAAAGTTTTAAAAACAATCACTTTAAAACTGAAAGAACTGAAAGCAGCCACAAAAGAAAATGGGAAACAGCCAGGAGCTAACAGGCAACATCAATTAAATGAAGCCAAACACTGTTTTGTAGCTCCAAGTTTACCCTCACATACATACAAGTGAAAATAGCAGGAATGCTTTCATGTATCATTGACATGACCCAGATTAGGCTAACCAATATGAGTTCCCTTCAGTTTATATTTACACAAAGAAACCACAGCTCAACCCTTGGGTGATTCTGAGCCTATTTCTTTGAAGTCTTGTTGTATCTTAGAGCAGAGGTCAGAAATAAATAACAGTGTTACACATCATCCTAAAACCAGCTGTTAATCCCAATTGAATAATATGTATGTGTTGAAACAATGAGTATTTGTTAAATCAACACTTATGTAAATTCCAATGATACTATAGGTCTACTCTTAGTGTGAAACTAACAATTAAATTTAAGTGTCATTTTTTTGGAAAATCGATGATGTACCTATGGGTATATCCACACTGCAGAAATAAAGCTGTTTGACACCACTTTAACGTACATGACTCTATCCTACAAAATCCTGGGATTCGTGGTATGGTGAGGCACTAGAGCTTTCTGACAGACCAGACTGAATACATCACCAAACTACAAATCCCAGGGTTTCACAGGATGGAGCCATGACAGTTAAAGTGGTGTCCAACTGCTTTATTTCTGCAGCATGGAAGAGCTGCATGTTCTTTTGCAAAAAAAATATATAACAAGTAACAATAGCATTTTTCATGGGACAAGGAACACAACATTGTTTCTCATTATTTTGGGTAGCATTCTGAAGGATTTCCCCCCCAAATGTTTGGCCATTTTTGAACTTTTTTAAAGATCGATTCACCCTCCTCAAAGCTGAACAATGGAAATCAATGAGTCATATTAGGACTAGCAAAGTAAATCGCTAATTTCAGAGTGGGCAGAGGAAATGCCACCAAAAACATGTTACTTTTAGTGGCCTTTTTAATGTGTGGCATAACTAATTCATTTTTAGGTGCAATTTTTCAGACTCTGGGCTAGAAAGATTTAACCTAGATCACAGTGCTGCTGTGTTTGAGTATCCTTGCTGAGCAAAAAGGAAGAAGGATGAGGGACCAGGAGGTACATTTTTCAGTCTGTATGTGAAATATATTTACTATTTGCGCTTCAGTGGTGCAAAAAGCAAGTTATGTTGTGTGACAAATGGGAGCTCAAGGGCAGACAAGCAAAGGTCCAATCGCATTTTCACAGTGAGGAATGATTTTTCTTTTTCTTCTTTGTGACCACATGTTAGAATCAAAGAAATTTCTATTGAGAAAATATCAAAAATATCACCGACATGTGTCCCAAGTAGTGTTTATCAGATTCAAACAATGTTGTGGCTGTGCGCATATGCATGAGAGACAAGCATCGTACTACTCAGTATATTGGAGGCAGGAAGACCTCATCCCCAGAGTACTTGTCTTGTGGAACAACTCTTTTCACACATCGTCCAAATGATGCAGTAGCTAAAACAAATTATAGGGATGATAAAGTGAAGATCCACGTTATCTAAGCCATTATATTCCCCATCCCAATGTACGGATGTGAGAGCTACACAATGAAGAAAGTTGACAGAAAGAAAATTAACTCATTTGAGATGTGGTGCTGGAGAAGAGTCCCGAGGATACTCTGGACAGCCAAAAAGACAAACAAATGGGTCCTTGAACAGATTAAACCAAAACTCTACCTGGAAGCCAAAATGATGACGCCGAGGCTGTTGTACTTTGATCACATCATGAGAGGGCATGGTTCACTAGAAAAAATGATAACGCTAGGAAAAACAAGGCACTAGAAAGAGAGGAAGACCACATGCCAGATGGATAGACTCAATCAAGGAGGTCACTGGTCTGAATATGCAAAACCTAAGCAGAGCAGTGTAGGACAGGGGGGCTTGCAGATTTCTCAGGGTTGCCATGAGTTGTGGATAACTTGAAGGCAGTTAACAACAACAGCAAAGTGAAGATCAGGTGGTCAGTTGCTAACCCCTTACATTTCTCTTCCTTTTCAGTTCTCTTATTTCAGTCCTCTTTAATACAATTTTATATTGCTTTAGCAAGATGATTTTAATTGTTTTTAATTTTTTATTGTAATTGTTTGAAATGATTTTACTTGTGAGCCACCTTGAATCACTTTCTGTGAGAAAGGCAGAATATTAAATAAATAAATAAATAAATAAATAAATAAAGTTGGAGGAGAATGAACCTTAGAAAATTACCTAGGATGAGTGCTACAACCCAAGTACTTCTGCAGATATGGAAGTCACAAATGAACATTTAGAAAGTTGACAGGAAGAAACAGAAGTAAATAAAGGGAAATAGGGCTGGAGGGGGAAAAAATAAAGCCACTTTTAACTCTTTCAGACAATTTGCAGCACTTGGATTTTTAATTCTAGTAATCACATGGTCCATTTTTCTATTTTATTGGCTGTAATTTCAAGATTCCAGAGCCCCTGCCTGCAGTTCATGATTGAATGGAAAGGGGGGCAATTGTGAAGCTTTTTAAAGTCTCAATCTGAAATGTATGGAACTCCTTCTGCCACATATTCTAATCTGTTCTATTTTGTATTTATTTATTGAATATAGTTAAACATTAGGAGGAACTTCCTGAAAGTAAGGGCTGTTTGACAAGGAACACACTCCCTCAGAGTATAGTGGAGTCTCCTTCTTTGGAGGTCTTTAAACAGAGGCTGGAGGGCCATCTGTCAGGGATGCTTTGATTTAGATTTCCTGCATGGCAGGCGGTTGGACTGGATGGCCCTTGTGATATCTTCCAACTCTACGATTCTATGATTTTATGAGTATTAAAACAAAACTTCACTTCAAAATACAGGGTTATTTCTCATTGCTTAATAATGATCTCAAAGGAAAGAAGGGAAAAGACACCCATTTAGATGTCAAAACATTAACCTTTTCTTGCTATTTTATTGTAATCTTTTCTTGCTATTTTATTGTAATCTTTGCCCTGCCCTGCCCTGAGAGGACAGTGTCAGATAACATGGTTCCCACACACCAATCTTGGGGCATGTGCATAATGTAGTAAACTGCTGAACCATGAAAGATAAGATATTCAAAAATGTCTGTAAATCTTTTCTTGATTTGCATTTCCCATACATCTTTCCATATATGCTCTTCACTAAACTAGATTTGGCCTGCAATGGCCCCTTGGTATTTGTTGGATTTCCCCCCCAGAACCCCCATGGATATCAAAAATCTGTGGATGCTCTTCCCATCATATACAGTGGCATTGTAAAATTAGAGTGTTTTGCTTTGCAGGGAAGTTGTGAAGAATGGGTGAGAACAGGGGGAAAATACTAGTTGGCATATTTAAAGGCCTTTAGAAAAGCCTCAACAGCACTTCATTAGAATGATTATGCTGTCCTTCCACCAAATAATTAATTCATGATTGTGTAGTGACATTGTGGTGTTTCACACAGTTAACACAGAATCTGTCCATACTCAACTGTCAAACAGCACTCGACCTAATGCCCAATTTTCTGACAAATTAGGTACTCCTCATCAAATCTATTATTAAATAAATATGAAGCAGCTGCTGTAACCCTCATTGTACGATAGCTTCTAGAACTGTTCAAGTCCACCTTCTTTTCCACAGCCTCCCTATAGTTTTATTCAATTGATTAACTCCAGCCAGTTTTATCACTAAACTACTCATTTAATTTAGCAATCCACTAAAGCCTCCATTAAAATGCACCATGTGTCCCCCTTCTTGGGCCTTTAATAATTACCCACGTCTACTGTGTCTTCTAATCTCTTTCTTAATGAGCATCCCAAGCCCTTAATAATTTAAAAGGATGTCAAGACAAGTCTCAATTAAAGAGAATGTTTTTTACCAGAAGCACATGCAATAGCAAGTGTTAAGCCAATAGACGAGAACAACAATGATAATTTTTAGAAGGAAAATAAAATCACACAGGATACAACGTGCATTGGGATGGGGATAGAAAACCAATAGTGCATATTGATTCCACACCATTTGGGAATGGATTTACTCTTCAGTGACTCTTCTCTGCCCCATCTAGGATTCACCCCTTTTCACTTGCTGCCCCTCATTCCTGGAACCTTCTTCTTCTGTGAGCAAGGGCCATCACTTCTTTAACCAGCTTCAAAACGGAGTTGAAGACCATCCTGTTCAGAGAAGCGCTCCCAGGCATTGCGTGATTGTCACTTGCTATTTGATGTTCTTTTTTGTTGCCTGTTTTATTGAACCATTTCCTGTATTGCTATGTATTTTATGTGTATTATCCTATTATTTCTTAGATTGTACGCCATAGGCAGGTTTACTCTTTTATATTTATTTTTTTTTTATGTACAGCACTGTGCAAATCTACAGCACTATATAAATAAATAAATAAATTCATGATTTATTATGAAATACTATGCCACTGTATACAATGAGACTTGAGCATCCACGGATTTTGGTGTCCTCGAGGTGGCAGCAGCAGTGGTCCCAGAACTAAATCCCAGCAGATACTAAGGACCCACTGTACAACAAATAGAAAAGTTCTATGTATGAATGATTTTCAATATCTGACTCTCTGCACTGCTAAAATTTGAGGAACTGGGGGAGCAGAATTCTCATTTGGAGGGACAACACCCTCATACCCCCCCTCATTGCATTGCTACAACCTTTAGTTATTCTCCAGCTATTTCTGTACTTAGGGGCTGAACAGACCACCCCAAGGGGCAGCCTGCCGCCACCTCTTTCAGCGCCAGATTGGGGCAACTACACACCGTGGTCTCGATCTGGCCTTTGCATGTCACAAAAAAGACCCACAAAAAGCAGCTCCATTTTGCACCATGGAAAGGGCACCCAAGCTGCTGGCGAAGTGTCTTTTCAATTATTCTTTGGTACTGTGTCATCTGGATGCAGCACCAGAGGAGTGCTGTCATGTTGCCCACCGTGTGGTAAGGCATGCAGTGTCATGCTGGCATGGGGGCGGAATCAGGACGTGCATGTGTGGAAACTTTTTCCCTCCCCAATACTGCTTTTTCTCCTGCAGGAAAATTGATTCCATTATGATATGTCTGAAGTAGTTTCAGTATGTGAATTATGACCTGGCCCATGCCACATAAAACAGAAAAAATAAGGTCCAGGTTTCTTGGCACTAAGCCCCAAACCCTGTTAGTTAGCATATACTGCTTACTAGTATTATTAGAAGACAGCTTGCTGAACTGTTCCTCTATCCTCTCCATGGGTAGCATTTATAACTCCTAAAACCATAACCCAAGACCTTTGCTGTGCTTACTAATCGTTGACACGACAGCTGTTTGGTCAACTGATTGGAAGACTCAGTGAGAAGAAATAAGATACGAGGCTTTTCACCTTTTAGGCCACTGGATGAAAACTATCTGAGGTCAGTCAGAAGCTGCCACCTGATATCTAATTAAATGTCTCCATTACATATGTCTGTAGCTGGCTAATGTTAGAGCAGAGTGAGTATTAACACTGCCTGCTTGACTCTTCTGTTCATAAACTGTAAGGAAGTCATATTAGGTTTCTAAGACTTTTCTGCTGTATGTTGCGATACATGCATACAACCAAACCCCAATGTATTTTTTTAGGGGAGAGGGAATGGTCAGTGGTTTGTAGGTGCATGGTGCTTAAATTGTCCAACTCAAGGCTGGCACCTGTTAGATTTAGTGCACTGTCTAAAAGGACAGTAAAATGCACTGACTTTATAGAACATTTTATCTCTGAGATAATGTTGAAGACAGGTCAGATTAAAAGAAAGTGTGTCAGTGTGTAGGAAACCAGTATAGACTTACATAGGGCTTGCTCAAGTTGCAAACTGGCCTCAGGCAGTGAAGGCTTACCCAGCTGGGCTTCCTCAGAAAGTTTTCCAATAGCTCACAGTGCTTCTAGCTTGTGGGCACAAACTGCAGGCAGGCCTGGTGCAAGAACATGGCATCAGCAGGAAGAGAAAGAGGTGTCCAGGTAGATGGAGCATCTGAGCATCACCATGGCCAAGCATCACCACTCTGAGCATCATCATAGCTCCCTGCATGGCATTAACCATAAGGAAATGACTGAGTGGCATTGGCAATGCCCCAGCAGCCTCTTCCTCCACCCTCTTCTCCTCCATACAATCATTTCTCAACTTGCGCTGCTGAAAGAGGGAGGTGCTGGGAGGAAAAATAGGGCTAACTTGCCTGTGTTCTGCAAGAAAAAAGTTTGGTCAAGAGTTACTTGGAGGCAGTCCTGAAACAGGATAACACTTCACTGTAGTGGTGCTGGCTGAAGCAAGCGGCATGGATGCCCTCAAATCTGTCAGATGAGCCATCATTCTAAGCCACAGCTTCTCCAAGCGGGGTCAGAGTGGAGTGAGTGGCAGGCACAAGAATAAGTCTATGGGGGGAGGGGAGTCTTCCCCCCACCTGGATCTCTCCCTTCCTCTCCCCCAAACAATGTTTGCTGAGATCTCCAAAACTGAGCAAGGAGGAAGAATCCAAGTGCTCAGTGACTCTCTTCACCCTACTTGAAGTAGAGTTTAGTGGCCACCTCGGCCACCTGGGATTGGATGTTGTGGGGTGATGGAGATATTCAGTTTTCTAATCAGATCAGGCAGAGGAAGATGGATTATCATGATCTGTGATCACAGGAGCAGAATGCAGCACAGGATCACAGCTTGGGGCAACTGTAGATCTTTTCAGACAGGCTGGAGAGAGATGTGAGGATCTGTGAAATGGCAGGAGGTGTGGATTCTCATCAAGCACTGTGCTTGGATTCCAACCATTTCACAGATTCTTGCATCTTTCTCCAGCTGTATCTCACTCCAGCCTCAGTGGGGGGAAAATACACTGAAAAAATGCAGATCTCTGGGGTGCCACTTTGCGAATGAACAAACAGAAGTGCCACAGCTGCCACCTTGAAGGATGTGGGCAGCTGGCAGAAAAAAGTATTGATTTTTGGATTTTTTGGGGATTTTGGATTTCTGGATAAGGAGTACTCAACCTCTATCTCCTCTTCATGGTCAGGCTGGAAGAATAGAGAGGACTGTAAGAACTTGAGAATCATGCTCATAAGACTAAAGCAAATAGAGCCAATAAGTGCTCAGCAAATATTCTTTACTACTCCTTAAATTCACTGTTTTCTCTCCCCCCCCACCCCCATATCCCAATTGATTCTGCATAGAAAAAGAATCCAAGAGGGACTTAAGACATAAGACAAGTGAATTCCTTTTCTTATCCAGTTGAATAACTTTGAAAATTGGCTCTTTGAAGAGTTTTACTGGGTCACTTAAGGACATAAAATGGCTAGCCTCCTTGAATCAACTATGAAGCTGCCAGATTAGAAAATAAACTGCTATGGAATTGAAAATAATTTTCTCAGGGTCAGACTATACATTACAATAAATACATAGGCTAATATCTCCACATGCTCTTTTCTCTTACTTGTAAGACATGGAGACAAGTGGTGCAGATTAGAACGCCAGTATGTACAGAGGGACATTCAATCTTCCTTCCAAGAAAGATCATTCAGTATACACCAATTAAACTTAGAAGGAGGCCCTCTTTCCACACATAATAGTCCTGTTTTAAATACTTCTACTTTTAAGTAAGGAAAGAAAATGGCAGAGCTACATGCTTCATATTTAATGCGATAAAGTTTAATCCTTGCTCATAGGGTAGTGCATTTCAAGCTCAACTGTAAATGGTTGTGTCCATATGAAGGGTTGCCACTATGGCCATCAATGGTATTTTGAGGGGCCAGGTGTTGTATGCATCCCTCATGGCAGCAGCTGAGCACATGGTGCATTTCATTACTTGGATAAAAACCAATAAGCACATCCTTTAATCAGACAATAAAAAGAAGATAAAGTGTATTTCCTTCCTCTGCTTGTTGTGTTCACAAGAATTGGATGCTTGAATTTGTAGGAATTCAGTTCCATTGCAGCTAGGTGAACAGTTGTAGTTCAAACACTACAATATTGATGACTACAAGAAGACTACATACTGAAAGGTGAGTGCAGGAATAGGTGAATTTTTCAATTGCTCCCTTTCCTTTACTAGGAAATTACCAGAATTCACTTTAAAAATAAATAAATGGGAGAAAGAGAACTTGAGATTTAAGAGAAGCAGAAAAGACTCTCCATCCAGACAAAAGGGTTAGCTCATAAATTCTGGATCTGAATCCTTGTGTACATTGACAATACTTATAGTTCTAAATTAAGGTTACACTTCTTATCTGTGTCAGGTGTATGACATGGTAACATGTTACCTTTTGTGGAATCTGGAATTGTCCTTCAACTTTCTGTGCTGAAAGCCAGTGGTCCACAGTATATAAATAAGACAAAATATGATAATTTGTCCAGTGTGATTCTTCTTCAGTTCTCCACAGCTCTTGTTCATTTTTCTCTCCTTCAAAACATCCCCTGCACTTTAGAAATTAGGTCTCGGCATGGCATGTTGCTGGTGAACTCTCAGGTGAACTGCGTGTTGCTGGTAAATGCACAATAGGTGGCTTTTGTTTTTCCTGGTTACTGAACTGAAACACTACACGGCTGATGTGAAGTGTTTGCAAGCATATAGGAGAAAAAGAATCTGTCATGCTGTCTGAGCTCTCATCATTCCTTCTTTCCATCCACCCACCCCTTTTACAATGTTCTGGTTAAAAATGCTCTAGTATTCTTTGAGACAATGCTTCTCAATTTCATCTCATGTAGTAGACTGACAACATTTTATTCCCAATGAGCCAGGGGCCAATATGATAGTTATGCCACATTATTATTGTATTGGAGGTTTCCCCCAACATTTGTTACAGACTGACAACCAATTATTTGTGAACTAGTCCTTTCTACAGACCACCACTTTGAATAGCCTTGGTTTTAAAAATGGATTCATCATCTTCAGAAGTGACTATCGTATGTGAAAGCTTGCAAGAATCATCCCATGCCAGATAGATAAGCCACATGTTTCTGGGATGACATCAGTATTAGGAGGCTTGATGGTAGCCATGAGACTCTTTTATTGATGCCATCAACTAACCACAAATTCTAAGGAAGTGTGCATGTGAATGGGTTTTGGCCTACCACAATCCTTGCCACAATCACACAAAGTGCAATTAAGTATCCTTAACTTTCTGCTGGATTGTGATCTAACCAGTTTAGTACGGTGTGAACATTCATAAACAAACATCCAATTTTATTAATGACATAATTAGATTCAAGGAATGAAGATTCAGAGTTTCCATAAAAGAATTAGTGTCAGAGAAATGTATAAACCGCCAGCCTCTTTAATATTATTTGATTCTTCAATAATTGCTATGAAGGAGCATTCACACACTAGTTCAAAGGTGGAGATGGAGGAATGGTGTAATTGCTTCCCATGGGAGGCCTTTTTGTGAAAAAAAAAAAAACTAGAAAAGATTGACAACCATGGGATGCAACTGAGGATAGCCCTCCAATACAGCTCATCAGCCTCCTTCCTCTGCCCCCAGAAGTTGTCCACTGCTTCTTTAGCTGAACTGAATACAAAAGGGTTCTGTACCCTTTTGTAAAGTGTGATTGAGATGAACACCCCAATGTTTGGTTTCATGGCTTAGACCCTTTGTAAGAGAACTGTTTACATTACCTTATAGGTGAACTGTTCATTTTAGTGACACGTGTATTTTGTGAATGGCTTCAAATTTTTTCACATCTCATTTCTAAGAGACAAGAATTTTCAGAGGCCCACAATTTACCCAGGATTCAGTTTCCCTGCAAGTAGGGTTGCCATAATTCTCTACCACAAACCAGGACAAAATGTAGGACAAAATTTAGGCCAAAATGCAGGACAATTGTAGGATAAAATTTAGCTCAAAATGTAGGACATTTAAGGTCCTCCATTTTCCTAAATGTCCTACATTTTGGGCTAAATTTTATCCTACAATTGTCCTGCATTTTGGTCTAAATTTTGTCCTACATTTTGTCCTGGATTGTGGTAGAGAATTATGGCAACCCTACCCACAAGCATCTGGAGACTTAATGGCATTTCTGTGATATATATGTTTACCTACACATTTATACATACAGATTTATAGAGATTTTCCCTCCCTACCAGATTTCTACAAGAAGTCACAAGGCTAGGGACCCTCCATATATTTTGGATTGCAATTCCCATGCTGACTGGTGAAAATCTGGGAACTGTAGTACAAAAGTTACTTTCCCCAGCTCTTCAGACACATATCCACGTTGGTCTGGAATATCAGTATGCAAAGTAGACCAAAGTCTACGAAAGCTTATGTTACAAGTTCTTTTACACAGTTAGTTTCCAAGGTGCTACAAAATCCCTTTGCATGCTGATCTTCCCAGCTCTCTTCTGGATCAACCCATAACAATAATGCTAATTATGCACAATGTATCTTTGGATAAGACAGGAGAAAGATAAAGATAGATGTACTGTTTACTGTAAGCACTGAAGGGCAGCAGGAATAGAGAAGAGTCTCCTGTGCCATGTGGTCAGTTATTACTTATTAGGACACTACCATAATCTGATTTTTCCATTCTCTTGCCTTAGTCTTCCGCATGCTGGTCTAGTGTAGGTATGCTGGACAAAAACTTCCACCACCCCCAGTTTGGGTGAGGGAAATTATAGTCTGGCACAAATGCATGGCATCAGATTAAGGGAATCTGTTTTACATCATACCATTTACATCGTGCCTTGTGCTTCTTTCCATTCTGTCTTATTGCCTACTAATTAACATAATCAGCTCTGATGATGTTATCTTCCTTGATTTCGGCTAGGTTTAAATAGACCCACTTCAGACAAATTGTGGGGTACAATGTGGGCTTACATACAGAAAACTACACATTCATATTGCATGGTTTTAGCAGTTTGATAGCACATTAAATACCATGTCTCCATTTTTTTTATCCTGAGATTTGTAGTACGGTATCTGTGTGCCTTCAAATTGCTTGTCGACTTATGATGACGATGAATGTCATAGGTTTTCTTAAGGCAAGGAATACACAGAGGTGGTTTTGCCAGTTCCTCTGAAATATAGCCTACAGCACCTGGCACTCATTGTTGGTCTCTCATCCACGTACTCATTAGGGCTGACCCTGCTTAACTTCCAAGATGGGATCTAGCACCTTTGAGCTATTCCTGAGAATCTTCTGCTAGATCATTTTAAGCACTTCACCAAAATACAAATATCAGGTTGCCATGAGATGGAGTCATGACAGTTAAAGTGGTATCAAAATGCAGTGATACACCCCTGGTGTCTCAAAAGTAGTAACACATGGCAAATAAAATCACAGTTCGTTATTTAAATCTGCCCTACTTCTGATTAAATATTCCTACTATCATTATTGTGCAACAGTGTTCAATTCACAGTCCTTTAAAGTCATGTGGGACCAAAGATCTCAATCTAGCCATGATGTTCAATTTCCTTCCTGGCCTTTTTAAAAAATGATCAAATACACACTTGGATGCCTTGCTGAAATAGGAAGTTGCATTATGAAATACCCAAACCTTATATCTATTTTTGTTAATTTTCCATATGATTCTTAGTGAGTCTTCTATATGCATGAAATAATAGGGCTCCCTCTGCTGGTTCAAAATGAAAGCTTTACATTTAAAGTACCTTATGTTTTTTTCTTTTTTAAAAGTGATACCAATTTTTGGCATCCAAGATGTCAGAGTTTCAGTTTCGATGCAGCATTAATGTAGAAAACATTCATTGCAAAGTAGTACATTTTCACTGTGAAAATATCTATTTCATACCAAATTAAGATAAACTGCATGTCAAAGAATGTGTTCGTTTAAAAATGAAAAGGTAATTGAGGCTGCAACCTTAAACACAGCGGGATTTACTTCTGATTAATGATGAACAGGATTGCACTCTCAATTTTTGCTTCAGTTTTCTTCAAAAATAAAAAGCAGCACTTTTATTATTTTCGTAGTTTGCCAGTGCTTTTCCTATAATATATGTGCAGTTGATATGTCTTTGCAAGTGCAGTGGACTTTTGGTATCTGCTGGGGTTTGCTTCCAGGACCCCCCCCCCACACACACACCCAATACAAAATCTGAGGATGCTCAAGTCCCATTAAATACAGTGGTGTAGTAAGATGTTGTTCCTTTTATAACATCGTAAAATCTAGGTTTATTTTTTTAGAATGTATATATCTTTAAAATCTTCTCAAGACATGGATGGTTGACTCTGTGGATAAAGAATTTGTGAATCCAGCAGGCCAGCTGTATAGCCAACGTTTGCTCAAGTGTCTGAAGGGAAGTCCGTGAGAGTCCTCCATTCTGTCATGTGTACCTGTTTTCATGTTTCCAAATTTACACTCCAAGCTATATTTTCAAATCTCAAAAGTCAGTGCAATCTTTACTGTGTTTATAAATAACCAGGTGATGTTAGGAGTAATCTTATCTTAGCTACTATCTTAGGCAAAGGTGAACAGAGCAGAGTATATTCATTAGATTATACTGTGTAAGTGAGAATGATGGTATCATATCATGTTTTGCTGTGCCTTTGAATTTTGACATTTATCTCATTGTACTTAACTATTTTCCCTCTTATCTCAATGTAATTCATTTTTAAGTCATTCCATGATGAAATCCACATAGAGCCTGCTCTTGTAAAATATTCTGTCATTCTTCTAGCTCTTTAAATACCATGAGATTTACAAGGCTAAGAAATTAGACATGGTATTCAGAGAAGTCAAATGGGACTCAGTCTTTTCTTAATTTCTCAAGAACTTTTAGCTGATCCTATGGATGAATAGCATGACCATTTATAAAATGTGAATTTACCACAATAGGAACTGAGCCACATGTAGAGTCAGTTGTCTCTAGCAACTCTTTAATGAATTAAAGAAATGTTATCACATTCCTGCCACTGGTCTGAAATCTGGGTCAAATTCCTCATTAGGGAAAATAAAAGCATCATAAACCCACCCAATGCAGATACAGATAAGTAGGCCCATCTGTATCACATCTGCTTCACAGAACTCATTTTTGGAATAGATTGCACTGAATTAAACAGAAGATGTCTTTTGATGAGTAGGTCTCTTGAGTCATTTCCCTCTCATACAATAAGTGATCCTATGTGGATCCCCCCCTCACAACATCCAACTCCCCCCCCCCTCACACACACAATTCACAGTAGCTATGTCTGCAGAGGAAAAGTCTACTGACAGCATGTAATAGAGATGCTGTCAAAATCCATAATTAGATGGCCTGTACATCAAATCTAACATGTTCATAATTCCTGTATGCATAATGAGCCCTCACTTTGAATTTGATACAATGAAATTTTTATCATTTTTGTAATTTGTACTGAGATGTATTACAAGTTAATTTCTCTTTACTCACCTGTATGTTTGGCATGACTAAGTAGACAAATGCCATCGTCTTTGCACATATTCAAGTATTGCTTTCTGTTACCCCACCGCTTATTGAATGAAATGAAAATGTCCTGCTTGTGCAGAATGATTTAACACTGTAGGGTCTCCCCCCAAAGGAACAATGCAATTAATTTTGGTGGGATCTTGTCACTGATGGATTTGTTGTATTTTCATAGCCACTGATCCAGCAGTGGCTGCATGTTAATCTGCTATTGTAAGCAAAGCATATGAAACAATTGCCATGGGTGAGAAAAGAATGTGGTATAATGAGCACTATATTCCTAAAATGCACTTTGATGATACACATGTGGAAGACTTATTAGAAGTGTTAAAAATGCATAACTTGAGAGTCCTTTCATTTGAATTTATTACATCAGACTTGTAACTGAGCTGCCAAATTGTTAATTGTAGTGATGGGGTTAATTCGCCTCATTAGTAATTCTAAGGAATTAGGGAAGGTCATATACTTTTTTCATATCATTGTTGTAACACACCAGAACAAATTCAGACATGTGCCCCCAACTTTCACACTTATTAAATGTATTAGCATTTCTAGTCCTAGATGTTTTACTTTAAAATAGCTTTAAATTATTTCTTAACTAGAAGCTTTAATGAAACCAAGGGCAGCATGAGCCACCCTGCAGAATTCATTGGCTGATTAAGACCATGATGAACAGTTCTGAATGTTTTGGGAACAGCAGACTTTGTTTGTATGAAATCAGCAGAAACTAATGTGTGAAGATCAACTGTCATTTCATCCCAAAGATTTTCTTTCTCCGAATGATTATTATTGCCTTTCTTACAGATACATAAGCATAGTAGAAGCTGGTGGCCTTCTTGCTGATATATGTTTTTAAAGGCCTAAATCTTGTTGCACAGTATGACCATTAAAAAAAAACTATTGAAGAAATTAATTAAGAGATGTTGATTTAAAACTCTGCTCCCTACACCCTATTAGGGTCCCCCCCCACAAATATTTAAACAATTTTTGGTCATCTCTTTCTCTCTTTTCCTCGCTCTTTTTTATTATTTCTCTTTTCTCTCTCTGTTTGTAATAAGATTAATTATGTGTGGTGCACCACTGCTTATCCCCATGAAAGAAAATCTAAAACGAGGGATTTCAGCTTCAAGAAGGCTATTTTGTCCTGTTTCCGATGTTCTAAAGGGATTAATTTACCATATCGTATAGCCCTGGAAGACTGTGATAATTGAAAACATCCATATTCATTGCATGTTCAAAGGGATCTGTCTGACTTTGTAATGTAAAAAGTGCATTTTTAACCTGAACGGGGACCTGCATCTGGCATTGCTTAATCCTATTAGTCCGACAGTTCCAAAGCTTTAGTGTATAATCATTAGCTCGTGTTAATCCGCAGACATGCCTCCAGCTTCAGCCTGTCAGAAGGAGTCCCTGCAGGGAACATGTGGAGGTGCTGATAGCGCAACACCAACTAATCTTATCTTAAATGCTAGCAGCAGCCACTATCTGCGATAGCCAGGGAATTAAAAACAAATTTTTTATGGGTATTGGGTATCGCCTTTCCTTCTCTCACACACAGCTCTTCTACCTTGCCCTACTTTTTGTCTTCCTGGTTCTTTGTCAGGCAAGTGCTTGCAAAGATGGGAGAGCTGGGTGACTGGCAGTGGGGAGAGGGGAGGGGGGAGAAAGGTTTTTGAAGATATTTACTATGCTGTCATAAAAATAGCTATGTAAGCTATAAACCTCTCAGGTGTTTGCAGCCTTTTCTATTGCAGAGACTCAATCCTGCCTCTCAGGTACTTGGGCCTATCGTTTATTTCTCATTTTTAGCAAGCTGCACAGGAACGCTGGATGAACAGCTGCAATTTTTGACAGAGAAACACAGCCCCAGCATACTGAAAAGCTTGGTCTGTCTCTCTCTGCTTCTGCTTTGTAGCCTGGACAAGTGTCCCTTCTCAGGGAGGAAGGCCCCGATCAGATTTGAGGAGTGGGGGGTGATCCCAAGGATGTAGAGGGCTAGTCAAAAACAAGATGTGTCCACCATGAACTTCAATAATACCTTTTATTTTTTCATGCCTGTTTTAACCTGTTTGCATGTTTCATATTTGCTTTTAGTCTTGTTAACATTATTTTTTATCACTTTAAGTTGTTTTAACCTGTTGGATCAATTTTACTGTTCTGTCGCTTTGACATCTCTTGATATAAGGAAAGGAATAAAATATTCTTGAATTATATATTTATTCTTTTAGCACAAATGATCTAATTCAAAACCAAAACCATAAACTTCAACAAAGAAGAATATAAAGAAAAAGAGGAAACAAAAAAGAGGAGAGAAATCAATCAAAATACATGCACATGATATAACCAAAATTAAACTAAAATACATAAAACTGAAACACTAAAACAACAAACTAATTAAAAAGCTAAAGACTCTTTAGGTAAAGTACAAAATGACTCTGACCCTGCAATCCAGACTGTAATGAGATGGAAAAAATATATTAATCGGGAAGGAATTAAATATTCTAAATAAATAAATAAATAAATAAATCTTAATTCTTGGCTTTATTGCAGATGATTAAAATGTTGCTTTTTGATTAAAGTCACACAAGTATTTTCTTTCAGTGCTTTTTTTACCCACTCAAAGAAGGCTACTTTGAGGAAATCGAAAGAGTTCTTTGTACTGGTAGTGATCATGGGATAACAAAATCTGAGTACTCAGTTTGATCACTGATTTGCTTTCATGTTTAAAATATGAATTAAAAGACTAGATTAAATTGAAGAAGTTACTGCACGTATGAATTAGAATAATCTTCTATTGTCAGATTAAATTTGTTGCTGTTATTAATTAAAATAATAAAACTTTTATTTATATCCCGCTTTTTGTAAAAACAATCAAAGCGGCTAACAGCATATAAAATCATACAATAATATGATATACACACTATCCCCCCTTAAAAAAAGAATTAAACAATTTGCAATTAAAACTACATAAAACATTAACTATAAAATCAAATACTCATGGGCAGAGTCATAACATAATACATAGATGTCCATAGTGTGTGGGAGTGGTCATTGTGTGGTTATTATATATGGCCGAGGACTTTATTCTGGAAAGGCCTGCCAGAAGAGGTCTGTCTTAACTGCTTTCTTAAAAGCATCCAAACTGGTGATTTGATGGATCTCATCCTGCAGGCCATTCCACAGGCTGGGAGCAGTTGCAGGAAAAGTCCCCTGGGGGGTAGCAATTAACCTGGTCTTTAAAGGTTGCAATAAATTCCTCCCAGAGGACCTGAGTGCATGGGATGGATTGTATGGAAGTAGGCTGTTGTTGTTGTTGTTGTTGTTGTTGTGTGCCTTCAAGTTCTTTCCAATTTATGATAACACTAAGGCAGACCTATCATGGAGTTTTCTTGGGAAGATTTGTTAACCATGCAAATACAGTCAGCCCTCTGTATCCATGGATTCTGTATCCATGGCGTCAACAATCCTTAGCTTGATTTTTTTTTTTTTAAATCCAAAAAGCAAAGCTTGATTTTTCCATTTTGTATGTGGGATAGCATTTTACTACAACACTGACTATAATGGAACTTGAATATCCACAGATTTTGTTATCCATAGGGGGTCGTGGAACCAAATCCCAGTGGATACCAAGGACCCATTGTATAGTAGGATTGTTTCCAATAGAAAAACATAGTGACTGGCATCCGGTAAATCAGTTAAGATACTGTAATCTAGGTTTATGGCTACATAACTGTTTCCTGTTCCTATAAATAATAGTGGTGCCATTGTCACAATTGTAAATGCCCCTGAAACCCACCTTAAAATCCAGCCAGCTGCATTGATCAATGGGATTCTGTGGTGCTGGTGAGCAGAGCACTGAAAGTCTAGTTCTATCCCCAAGTGGTTGGTGGTGATCTGAGGCATTGTAACAGGGCCTGCATTGCAGAACTGTCCCTCAGTGCAGCTGGATGAAAGGTGGGTTTCAAGGGTCAGATCAGTAGACAGATTGTAGCCATGGCATCACAGCTATGTGTTTTGAACAGCCAGCATAGTACCCTCTTATAATCTCTGTAAAGACAATGCAGCCATATGGGAAACTAATCATTTGCAGTGAACTGATGTGCAGCAACAGAAGCTGTAGAATCAGTTCTAGCTTGTAGTCTAAACTTTAAAGGATGTTCATGGTGCTGAACCCCACTGTATGCATGTTTGTTCAGAATTAAATCCTGTTAAATTCAATAGGACTTATTCCCAAGTAAATGTGTACATTATTGCAGCCAAATGAAGTACCTTTTCATACAATCATGGCAGTATGATTCCACTTCAAGTGCCATATTATAAAATCTTAGGGTTTGTGTTTAGGGAGGGTTATTTAGAATTTTTAGCAAGAGAGCTCTAGTGTGTCATCAAACTACAAACACCAGCATTCTATAGGTTGCAGCCATATTGTTAAAGTGGAATTATAGTGCTATAATTGTATGGTGTCAAAGGGTGATAAGTAAAATGAAGAATTATGCTGAATGAATTGTTTTCATTATATGTTTATATCTACCTGAATATTACTTATTATAATCCTTATTCTGAACATATAACAAGCTTCTCCAATCCTACAAGAAAGACTAATATAAGGATTCAAGAGCCTCATTCTCACTACCTTTTAAACCCGATCACAATTTGGTTTGAACCAGTTCAAATGACCCTGGTTCCCACTTAAATTGAATCACTGAGGCCCCATTCCCACTGGGTTATAAAGCGAATCAAGAGTGGGATTATAGGAACATTGTTCCCATTTGAATTCATGTTCAATCCTTGTTTAAGGAAAACCATTCCCATTTGAATTCATGTTCGATCCGACTTTGATCGATTTCTCCAGCGAAAACCCAAATTAATGGTGGATAACCTGGGTTTTTCTGACTGCACTTTTCCAGCGATTTTTCCCCCCAGCTGCTGTGTTGGATCCAGGGCAAATTAATGGGAATGATGGATGTCCGAATCAGTATTTTAGGATGGGAGGAGCAATGTTCAAGGGCTGTCCCGGGTGTGTCACTGGCTTTGTTCTCTTTTCTGCATTCTGGCGCCATTTCCCCCCGTTTGCGTGGCCTTTCCCCCGGTGGAGCGGGAAACAGAGCAAGGTGATCGCATGTGTAGACAAATTTTTTTTTTAAAAAAATAAGCTTTCGATTGCCTAGGCGCTCTGCCGGGAGTCCGATCATTGCAAATTGCTCCACTGGCCTCCAAACGCGGTAAGTGCATGATGCCCCCCACCAACCACCCCTCCCTACTCCACATAGATTGATGTGTGAGGAGACCCACTGCACACCTTTTTTATAACGATTATTTCTTCTTTTCCCTTTTTCTGTTTTTGCTGAGTGCCTAAGTGCCTCAGCGCGCCAGCGTCTGGGCAGCAATCCCAATGACACCTAGCTGCCCAATCCATTGACCACTAAAATCCCTCAGAAAAACAGGTTTGAAAGACGGAAATGGGAACGGAAGCAAAAATAACCTGTGTCAAAATGCATCGAAGCAACTGACGTCACTGTGACGTCTAATCTCTTAAGCGCTTGATTGACAGCTTAAAAAAGGAAAAAAACGGTTCCAGCCAGGCAATGAGAACAGGGAACAGAAAAGTCTGCGTCAAAACACAACAGAGAAATATCAATGGGAATGAGAACATAGAATCATAGAATCGTAGAGTTGGAAGAGACCACAAGGGCCATCCAGTCTAACCCCCTGCCGTGCAGGAAATCCATATCAAAGCATCCCTGACAGATGGCCATCCAGCCTCTGCTTAAAGACCTCCAAAGAAGAACATGGGTCAAGGAAAACTGACTCAGTTTGCTCCCTTTTGCAATGGGAACGATGGATGTGATTCGAATACGACTCAGGAACTTGCTCAGAGTCTGATTCACAGCAAGATTTGTCACTTTATCGCCCAGTGGGAATGGGGCCTGAAGCGATTCGGCAAGGGGAACCATGCACCAGACCTATTAAACCCGCATCTTTTTGACGCTGATTTTTTCCGCGTCTTTTTTAAAAATTGGAATCAATTTAAATTTGCCCTTTGGCTGGCTGGAGCGGGTCCATTTTGAATCAATTCATGCATGAATGTGAACCAGAAGTGAATTATTTTAGAGAGAAAAAATGCGATTGGGGGAAATGTAGTGGGAACCACCCTCTGCTGTTGAATTGATCCATTGATTCGGACCGCACACCGACTTATCTGTAAGTGGAACTGAGGCCAAGGTAAAACAAATCTAAGAAACATTTTGAGCTACAGTTCTCAATTTCTTTGAGCAGTTAAGGAAGAATGAATCTGTCTGAGATGTTCTAGAGCTTAAGGGAATATGGGTCTGTGAAATGCTGGCAGGTTTTGAATTCCTCTATTCTGAAAGAGCATCTTACCCATAAATGTGAAATGCATTAAAGAAGAGACTAGGATGAGGCACACACAGAGAGAAAGAATGGAAGACTATAACAGACTAAATGTACTTTCATACAACTAAAACCAGCCTCTGAATTCAACATGGGGTTCAACATGCTACTGCCTCAGGCATAAATGTAGCAAGTGTGAAAGATGTGAAGCTAGTGTGACCTACTCTGTCAGTTATGGCTCAAGGGAATAGTTCTTTACTTGACCTCCACCTTCCAGGTCTTCCAATGCCACCAGCTCACCTTTAGTGAACAAACAATAAGAAAAAGTATGCAAAGCATGACTCCCTATAGTCTCTTTTGATTGTTCAATGTGGATTAGTGTTATAAATGTTTAAAAGTCAAGAAATTAAAAAATAATTAAACAAATGTGTGTTTCTATCAGTTCTTTTCTTCTGCCTAGGAGGGGAAAAGAGTAGCAACAACTCAGGGCTGCAAAACAGATACTTTCTGACCCAAAGCATCTTTTAAAGATGAAGAGAAATGACAAAGATTAAGTTTAAAGGGTGGGATTTATATTCCCCATTGGATCTAAGGCTGACATTTTCATATTCTTTTAGTGAGGATAAAAGTGTAACAAATTAACTCTCAGAACTTGGGTTCAGAATAGCAGATCATAATCCAAAGCACCATGGTTGTCTCTGTAATAGCCAGCTGATCTGCATAAGACTAGCTATTAAATAACCATATGAACAATTATTTGCTGCTACAGAGATTGAGCACATTCACCAATCTAAGGGTCGTTGTAGCTGATACTCTTAGGAGTTTGCAGTGACCTAAGGGAGAGATAGAGGGGGGCACTGCAAAGCTTTCCAGAAGGCATCTTTAAAATACCCAGGTGATGAATGGATGTCAGGATGTCAGATTAGTCCAGCACTCAAAATTATCCATATGGTACACTTATTGTAAGAAGAACAAACGTGTTTCTTATTACCTTCCTGACTACCACATGCTCCCTTGTGGAAAACATGTACAAGTTTATGTTTCCAAAGCATGTCCTCTTTGTATCTTGAGGCAGATTTCATACGAACCTTGTGGAATGTCATCTTTGTCACTCTAAGATGAGTATAGTGGAAGATATTAAACATTATGTCTTACATTGTCCTTTTTATAGTAGCATAAGAGGGAGATTTCTAGACCAAAATATTGTAAGAGTCTCATGATCGGAAGTGGAATGTATCAACTACTTATGGGTAGATATGCTCCTGCATGTTACTTACCAAGAGGCTTTTAAAACCTTTTTTATTGCTTAAAATTAGAAAGGAAGCTGGACCTGCTATACCTTTGGACAAATTGTAGTTGGCATTTTAGCTTTTTAAAAAAACATGGGTTGTACCCCCATTTTGCATTTTCTACCTCTGAGTATTCATCCTCTTAGAATGAATTCCTATGAAATCCATAAGGTCACCATAAGTTGATAGGTGACTTGAAGGTGCATGCGCGTGCACACACACACACACATGCACACCCTAATATATAATCATTTTTGATGTTGTTATTTTAATGTGATTTTAAAATGTTTTATGGCATGATATGCAGTTTCCACATTAAACTTACAAACAAACAACTGATGAATGCAATTTTTTTCTGGCCTAATGATTATGAGCTTAGGCATGTGAATAATTAGATCCTGAATCTTCTAGGAACAATTAAGCTGGAAAAGAAGTCTTCATAAATGCATTTCTAATTTGGTTGGATTCCTGTTTAGAAAGTAGGGCGCATTCTGGATAGGAGAGTCTTTGCACTTGTGTTTTGTACCTAAATGGACAATACCAAAGCTAACTCCTCATGTGTTGCAGACCTTGAACATTGTCACATTACTTCCTGAAAGCACATGTTTGAGAAAATGGAGTCTGCTCTGCACCTTTCTTGCCATAATTTATGAGGCCTGATCTCTCTGTAGACAGAGGATGAAGGGTAGCAGCAACAGAACAGAACAGAATGATGTAGTTGTAATGACTTCATGCACAAAGTGTGGTGTCTCTTCACACACATCTCCTCCTGAAGAGAATTTTTGTTGGACTGAGGAAAATCTAGGGCTCTCCTTCCCTTGCCACTTGATAATCATAATTAATAAGAAGAGCACAGGTAGAAGCCCAGGACAAATACTACCTCTTCACCCGTCAGTATTTGTAGTTTGTGGAACACCACAGAACACAATGCATTTTTAAAAATGAGGAAATAGCATAGCGTGCATTATGAGCTGTGAATAAATTTGGAGTCCCTGTGTTCTGGGAGGTTCCCAATAGCCCTTGTTATTACTAGTTCACATGATCCAGACAATGAGGGATGTTCAATGCCAGCTCCCCCTCCTTCTTTTAAAATAAAGTTTTCACAAGGCATCTTACCACAACACAGGAGCTTGGCCAAACCCTTTATTTAACCAGCTTTACCCCTCCCCTTCTTCCTAAGCTCATTCAGCTCTAATTAAATGTAAGAAGCTTTTCTAAATGAAGGCCTGCAAAATGCAGAATCAGGCTTTCTCTCCTTACTCATGCTTGCTCATCAGTGCTCTGACTGAAGTGACAGTTCTGAGGTAATTATTGAGGTTTGGAGGTAGAAAGCCTAATTTTCATGTGGCATAGTGATCTTGAAAAAGTGTTCCTATCCTGGGAACAAGCCGTCATGCTGAATCTCATAAAGGCTACTAAAAGTCTGAAATAATAGTCACTCTTCCAACCAAGAAAAGAGAGTGTAGACAAAAACTTCAATGATTTGTGTAGTAATGAATTGGATTTGCAACTGAGGGGAGATCGAGTCAACTAAGTCACCTATCAGAAATAGGTGCAGGGCTGTTAGTAACAGAATGTTGTGGAGGTCTCTTATTCAGAGTCACTATAAATTAAAGCTACTTTGATGGCAATTGACAACAAGAACACACATACGACTTGAGGGAAGCTTAAAACTAGAACCCCCCCGGTAAAAAGAAATTCCCGTGGCAAGCATTTAGCAGTTTCTAAAAAATATTAGATACCAGTATATGAAAATGTAATGTAATTGCCAACTTATTATGCCACCCTCTATCTCCACTCCTGTATTATTATTCTGTAGACCTCTTCCATACTCATTTTAAAATATTCCAGAGGGCTCCTATGGGTAAAAAGTTTGAAAACCTGTGAACCAGACAACAGAGAATCACATCTGAACTGTTCAGTTGCCAACAAAAGATGACTGAGTTGATATACACAATCCTCTGCACAGCTGAGAAAACTGTTTGTTAGCAAACAAAAACAAAGAAGAGGTTGTCGCCCTGCCAAAACTGTCTAAAGCAGGATGCACTTTATACAAATGAAGCATTAATGCCCCTTGTGGCTCTATATTCATAAATTTGCTTCTTCTGGACCATATATTAAAACAGTGTGCATGTTTGTGTGTGTTTTGTGTGTGTGTGTGAAAGAGAGAGTGAGTGAGTGAGAATTTGAGACAGAGAATTGTGCATGTTCATATCTTATGTATGTTTATGTACAAGGGTATTTCATTATGTTCACAACAATATCTGGGACCAGCTGCACCTCTCTCTAAAGTGTTTTAGAGATATGTATTCTGTTGTATTGTTTCTACAATCATTTGAGATGAACCTACTGCCTTCTGCTGCTCATCATCTAGCTCAGGGGGTGTTTCATGGTTTTTCTGTCAACTCTGCTGATGGACAACTAGTCTTTGCCTCCCTCTGAAACTCTTTCAGGACATACTATCTCCTATCATTAACTAGCAAGGGCAGGAAATATCAAGTTTGTTTTACATGGTGGTGGAATTATCATGCCATCAGTTCTGTACTTGTAACAAAGTCAATTGCTCAGATTTGCTCTGACTTAAATGCCAGAGTTGATATAGTTTTGGTGGATGTAACCTTGGCTCCTGCTTGTCCAGTATTGATGGATACTTTTCAATTTGTGCAGCCTGAAGATGTGGACAGAATCCTTGGAGAGGTAAGAGCCACCACATGTATACTAGACCCTTGCCCCTAGAAGAGGACTGGTGGAGTGAGTAAGGGAAGTGATAAATGCTTATTGACAGCAAAGCAGGGTCCCAACACGCCTCAAGGAGGCTGTGATAAAACCTCATTTGAAAAAGTCTTCCTTGGATCCTACTGTTCTAGATAATTGCAGGCCAGTCTCCAACCTTCCATTGTTGGGCAAAGTGCTGGAGCGGTGGTGCTTCCCAATTCCAGGCGTTCTTGGATGAGACAGATTATCGAGATCTATGTCAGTCTGGTTTTAGGCCTGGTTATCGGACAGAAGCTGCTTTGGTCACCTTGGTGGATGACCTACACAGGGAACTGGTCAAGAGGAGCATGTTCCTGTTGGTTTTACTGGATCTCTCAGCAGCTTTCAATACCATACCATAAGGTATAACCCACCAGAGTATTGAGATCATTGGGAGAGGCCGCTCTGGTTCATTTGGTGGGAACAACAGAGAGGGCCTTCCCAGTGGCTGCTCCCAAGCTTTGGAACTCCCTCCCTAGAAAGGCCAGGATGGCTATATCTCTGCTATTCTTCCAGCGGCAGATAAAAACATTGCCTTGGAGGCTGCTGCAAATAACCACATGAAACAGAACTGGAGGAAAGGCCACAACTTTATTAAACAAACTCAAACAATTGGTAGGGTTGGCAAAAATCATAAGGTCAGGATCTGCGAGATCAAACAACCCCATGTTTGTCTGATCAGCAATAAGCCTGGTAACCGCCAGGCATTGGGATGACCTAGGGGCTAAATAACGCCAATTGACCGCCATGCCACCATGCGCTTACTTGTTCTCTAAGCCCCTAGTCACTGGGAAGCGCTCCCGCGTTATGGCCCCCACAATGGCCACAACGCCTGCCCTATTTGCCCCCTGGTCCTGAATTACTCCCAAACCAGAACTCCGTAGCCCTGGTACTACACCATGCAGATCCATGGCCTATGCTGCCGCACCACAGTTGTGACAAGATCCACAGACCCAAGCGGTGGGAGGGTGGGAGAGCCTAGCGAAGACTGACGCCGGGGCCAGACCGCACGGCGGCCAATCAAGGCGGCCAATCAGGGCGGAGGATTCGCCCCAGAAGCATTCTGGGGTGAATTTGCTGCCGCTCCACATGGCAAAGCGGCCTGCCTGCCGAGTCAGGTGGCTGCTTTTTCTTATGCTGGCAGGCCCTTGCAAATTGATATGAGCGGAGAATCTTGTGGTATTTAAATTTTAAGGTTTGTATTTATAACATATTTTGTTTTAATTCACAACTGTTTTAAATTTTTAAATGGTTTGTTTTTTAAATTTTATATTTATACATTTTAATGTTATACTGTTTTTAAATGGTATTGTTTTAAATCTGCTGTTTACCACCTTGACTCCCTATATTGAGAGAAAAGCAGGATATAAGAAAATAATAATAATAATAATAATAATACTTGTAAGCCTCAATATGGATCAGAATTGTTTTAATTTGTTGTGAACTGCATAGCGCAGTATGCGAGGAAGAAAACACATGGAGATAAAGTGATAGATTGTATTTGGTATGTGGTAGTAATGTAGTGATAAATTCTGATACAGCAATACCTACAAAAGGAATCCGAAAATGCACGCAGCTCTGTTTCTATAGCAGTTTGCATTTCTACCAAGAGCAGGCTTTTTGTAAAGGTAGTAACTCTTGCTGACTCAAGATCAAGCCTCCCCTAAATGCTTTACATTAAAGAAAGGATATCTCCTAACAATATACTGTTGCTGGTATGAAAAAGAACACTCCTTTTGTGATTGCAGCTAACCTCAGAGGGAACAGGGGACTCCAAGGGAAGCAGCATAGTCTCTGCTAATGAAAAAGTCCTGGGGTTTCAAACCTGTATTACCTCTGGCTCCAGCACACTGCTGGTGTCTGAATGAATGTGGATTGTATTGTGTGTGTGTGTGTGTGTATGAATGGGATCTATGCCACATGTCAAGGCCACATATTAGCAGCTTGCTTCTACCATATCTGTTTCTCTGTATAGCCAGATCAAAATTACACACACATACACGCATGCGCGTACACACACACGTGCACGTGCGTACACACACATATCTATATATATACTGGTTTAAGACTTCCAGTCTCTTGTGCATCATTTATAAAACTGTATCCAGTTCCTCAATCTTAGTTAAAACTCACCATAATACACTATCATTATAACAGAGCTCTGTCAATGAGGAAACAGATAAGGACATTTATTTGAAGAAAACTGAGGAAGTAATTCCTTGACTTTTAGACTTTTATTTTGGTCTAAGAATTATTATTAATTGTCAACAGAGACTGGGTTAAAGCAAATAAACACATTAAAATGCCAATCGAAGTTGTAGGATTAAATTTGCCTCCTCAGATTAATAGCCAACCTTCCCCTTCTCTCCTCCTCCCACGCCCTGCCAGTACCTAGAAATGAAATCAAAGGTAGAGCCAACAGGGCAGAGCCTGCCAAAATGACAGGATATCCAAAGGCTTTTTTCTATGTTCTTGCAAACAGCTTGTGCTAGCACTGGCAAGCTTTTCATTTCTTGCTCCCAGGAAGCATCCGTTGATTCTTCTACTTGGCAAGAAGGATCTCCTTTCCAGATTCTCGACAGATTTATTTTGGTGCCTGAGCATGCAGTAAGAACTCATTTGTTCGGGAAGGGAGAAAATAAGGTCTTGGGTGGATAATGCCCGGTAGGCATACTCTGAGGGAAGGCTCAGACTGGCTTTGAAAGGCTAGTTTGGTACCAGCTCAAAAATCTTGTCAACATTCTTTGGGCTCCAGTAACGACATAGCCCTGTGTTGACTGTCACAGGAGTGAGACTGACACATCCTGATGGCATCTCTGGAAATGCTCTGACTTTTTCAAGCTCCACTTGATGGGAGCCTGCCTAAAGGCAGCCAAGAATACCAGGGAAACATTTTGCACTAAAGAAACTCAGGCAGACAGGAATAGAAATGCTATTCCCCCCCCCTTTTTTTCCCCCTCCTGGTATGATCTTCATCTTTCTGCTATCTTCAGCATTACCAGTATCACCTTCTGAGCACTACTTTAGCCTCTAGAAACCAGAAGAGGAGATTGACGGGGAAATCCACGGGATATTAGCTAATTTTATTTACTGTTAAGAGTTGAGGATTCTCTCGGGAGGATACTGTGCAAAAGGCAAATTTCTTCTTTTGGGGAGTGAAGGAGTTATGATGTTATGCTTTATTTATTTATCTTTAAGTTCCATGGAAGTTTCTCTGGATGGTGAATTCCACTGGATTGCTGAGCTGGACCATGGAGCATACAACTGCAGGCACAGTAGCACGAAAAGCACCAAATTAATTTATTTCAGTTCCTAACCTTTCACAGGTGCATGGGAAAATGACATCTTTTTAAAGGGGAGGAGGACAAAACAGAATTATCTCCCCCCTTCCATCCTCCCTCATTGCATGGGGAATAGAATTATATAGCAATTAGCACTAAGCCTTGCTTAACCCTGGTTGCTGAGTGTCAGTTCTAAAGTAAAGCCTTATTACCAAACATTTCACAGGGGACTCATTTCAATTTTCTGATTAAAAGGAAAAGAAAAACAGCAGTGCTAGGATTCCAGTTTGGGTGAGTTGCTCAATCCTTTTGCCTAAGGGGAAGCATGCCAGAGTTTTAGAAAAGTATGCCTGAGGTAGAAGAAATAAACAGGGAAAGCACTGCTGCCCTCTCTAGACCCTGGGCTTGTCTACCAAACCTGAATGGTAGGAGATTCAGAACACATAAAAGGAAATGCTTGTTGAGATAGGACATAGTTGAACGGTAAAATTCATTGCTGCAAGACGTAGTTACGAGTGACTATTTAAAAAGGAGGTTGTATAATTTCAGGTAGGATGGGGCCATAAAGTGCTGTTAGGCAGAATGATTATGTATCATCTCCAGTATCACAGACAGTATGTCTATGTAAATAATTTGCTTTGGAGCATGAGATGGAAGAGAATCAAGCTGCTTTCAAGTCCTACTGGTGGGCTTCCTATAGGCAACTGAGTGGGCACTATGTGAACACAATGTTAGACTAAAGCAGGCTTCGCCTGGTACAGGGACGTAGCCAGGATTTTAGGAAGGGGGGGGGGTCCAGATTAAGTGCCACCATTATAATGGGGCTTGGGTGCGACAGCGCAGCAGCACACACCATTCATTTTTCTAATGGAAGAGGGGGGGTCCGGTCCCCAAGAACCCCCCCCCCCCGCCAGCTACGTCCCTGCCTGTTATTACATTCTTTGTAAGCTTATATTCAAGCTGCTTTTCCAGTCATGTAAGGAAATGTACCAGTAAAGGGAGCAGTATCCACAGTCTTCCCTCTTCAGTAGAAAAACAACCATAGTGGTAGTGGTGGTGGGTATGAAGAAGTTCTTCTATTTCATGACTCCTCAAAACATACTTCCTGTCTCCCATCACTGAGAAAACTGTTACCTCCCAGTCCCATGTAAGATATAATTTGGCCTTTACAGCACTTTTGAATTTTTTTCTCACACTTAACACTTTGATGGATGTCTATGGCAAAGGAAGAGCAGCTACCAAGAATGCATTTCCAGATGTCCATGCTGTTTAAATTTGTCTCACAGATGATGCAATCAAGTAAGCAGTCAGAGAATATTAACAGTCATGACAGAACAAAGCAGAGATGGTAATCTCTGAGGTGTTTATGGGGTAAGCTGTTCAGTCTGATTATCAGAGGAATCCATTTTTGAATCATATAAATATGCAAGGAACCACGTTTCCGCTCCCATCCTGAGGCAGGGAGGTGTGATTTCCTTACTCTGTGGATATGCCATGCCAAAAGTAGCTGCTTTTTCATGATCTGAACATACTCTCTGTCTCCATAGGGAGAGTGCAATAACATGTTTGCTGGCAGTTTATGACAGACCTGTGGTTTCTCCTAGCAGCTCACAGCCATGGAATTACTATTCCTGTTGTTTTTAAAGTACTCCTGATGAGTGACTTGACACCTGTATAGGTGTGTAAGGCACTTATGAAATAGTTTTTTTCTCCATTCAGTAAAAAAGAGTAGGGAGATAATTTTGTTTTTACAATACTGTTGTTTACATGTTCTTTATTAGCATATCTTCATGCTTTTTAAATAAGTTTATTTATTTGTTGTTTTTTTTTTAAAAAATATCTCATAATATGACCTGGAAATAGAGCAGATTGGTCAGGAAGTAGGATTGTATTGTCACCTTGGGTTTTGTGATGGGAGAAAAGTGAGATATAAAATAAATAAATAAATAAATACACACAAAATAAGTATGTGTCATGATAGGGCAACATTACAGAAACACAGGGCAATGTGTTACTGAACAGAGTGATATTACTGAACAATGTACAGAGCAATGCACAAAGCAATGTTACTGAAAAACTGGTCTGTGCAGAGATGCCTTTTGGAATCTGCTTTAAGAATATTTCATCGCAAAATGAACCATCAGTATTTAAGAAATCCACTTTCTTTGGTATCCAGAAAGATTGGGGGGGGGGGGGGAGAGCAGTTTACAAAAATTCATCTCTCCTTCCCTGTATCCTCTGAAAGTGCCTTGTGGTAAGAGAGTGATCAAGCAGCTGGCCGGACTGTGGAATTTGCTGAAGGGCTCTATTGATGGCTGCACTATGTTTATTTGGTAGCGGTTGTTTACAGCACCTGTGGGTGGATTAGCAAGTCTTGACTTCAGCTATTTGTTCAGCAAATTTAAACTGTGAGCTGTGTGTATAATTAGGAGGCTCGTACTTTCCACTTGGTCATGGCACCTAGCTGACCCCTGCTCTAGGCGAGTGTAATTCTAAATAGGAGAATGCTGGTTAGATCCTGCTAGTGTCAGCTCCAGAGCTGTCTGTATGGCACATTTACACACACACACACACACACACACACACACACATATGCATGCCAGCATGGTGGAATAAGAAACTGATAATTAATGTTCTATCTTAAGTGATTTCTAGATCAAAGCCAAATGAGCCATACAACTGATCCAACTACCTGAAGAAACGAAGGGAAAGATTATGGAAAAATAAACAGAAAAATACCAGACCTTTAAAAAAAATATAAATAAAAGAGCTAATAATTAGGTGCCATCCTTGGCACTAGCATTTAGTAACTGATAATTGCTGTAACTAGGGCCAGTGAGCTTTGCAAATATTACTCCGTAAATTTTAATTAGCACCCTGGGGATTGAAGCATTTCTGAATAAGCTCATGGGAGACTCTTCCTCCCCCAACTGGTGGCAAAGTGTGCTGAGTAATTTTAGATCAGCCTGCCTGTCAGAGTGGATGAGTATCATCTTGCCACTTAGGCTGGAGAAAATGCACCTGCTTCAGCATGGAAATAAGGTGCATTATCTGCCAATTTGTGCTGCTTACGTTTTGCTGCTGCCCTGGTTTGACAAGTGGGAAATGGGGATGCAGGGATTATTCATTCTTTCAACTGGAGGTGGGGGTGGAGGACAGAAGGAAGGTAAGGATGATTGGGTAGTTAGGCAGAAAAACACTTGGCTTGAAAGGACATGCCACACACATCCCCTTGCTCTGTTCGAAATAAATACATCGAGGACTCTTATTAAAATAGTTGAGAGTAGGACGCAGTCATTTTGTATCTTTGGCAGGTCACTCTGATGCATTAAAAAAGAAATTGCCTAAAGAAACATTGATGGCTTATAATGGATGTATCTAATAACAACAGACATTAGCATTTTCCCCCCCAAGTAATCCAAATCAATTTTCAGCATTTTTAAAAAATACCTAGCACAATTCATCCCCATTTTTCTCTCCTGCTTTTAGAAGGTGGTTTATTGAAGTAATGTGTCTATCTCTGATTCACTGAAGTTTCTCCCCACCTTTTCTTGATGTCATAGAAATGAGAAGCAAATCTATGGAGGTCTGATTGGTGGCTTAGAAGCAAATCTCCAATGAACAATTTTGTAGTAGAGTTGTACCAGACTCAGGGCTTTTCAGAAGTGAGCAGGAGACCGATGCAACATTTACCTTTGAAGAGATAAGATTATTTGTCTCTGGGCTAATATTCTTGACTGTTCTTTCATAGTTCCCATGCTTTGTCCATCTGAAACCAGATCAGTCAACATCAGTAAACTTAGTAAACTTAGAAAAGTAGAAAGAAGGAACCTCATCTTACTTTTTTGTCAAAATTAACTTGTTGGCAAGCTTCTGCCAAGATTTTATAATCCCATGTTACATATCATATAATCATTCCCATCAGGGACATAGCCAAGGGGGGGTTGTCCATGGGGTCCGGAGCCCCCCTTCCATTAGATACAATGAATGGTGTGTGCCACACTGCCGCCACGCCCAAGCCCCATTATAATGGTGGCACTTAGTCTGGACCCCCCCCCCCCCTTACCAAAATTATGGCTATGTCCCTTTTCCCATGTATCAACCACAAGAGATGCCTAAACAAAATGTGTGCGCACCATTTTCACTTTTTCTGTGCAGTCTTCATCAAGCTGCTTTCCAGGTTAAACCTGAAGTCAGAGCAGTCTTAGAACATGAATTCTCAAAATTAATGCTATGAAGGAACAAAATAAAGACATCCAATATAGAGACATGCCATTAAATACTAAAGTCAGAATCATCCATGGCACAGTAATTTTGATTTCTGTGTATAGCTGTGAAAGAGAAACAATAAAGAAAGCTGACAGGAAGAGAATCAACTCATCTGAACTGTGGTGGATGAGAGTGCTACAGATACCATGGATCACCAAAGTGATGATTACATGGATCCTAGAACAAATCAAGCCTGAACTCAATCTAGAAGTCAGGTTGACCAAACTAAGGCCATTGTACTTTGGACATATCATGATATGACATGACTTATCAGAAAAGACAATAATGGTTGGTAAAGTGGGGAGTAAAGAGCAAAACTGCCTTCCAGATTGACAGGCTTAATCAAGGAAGCCACAGTCCTGAGTTTGCAGAATCTTATGACAGGATGTCTTAAAAGTCTCTTATTCATAGGGCCACCATAAGTCAAAACTAACTTGACAGCGATTAATAACGATAGACAAGCCATTGCTTCTTAGAACAGCACTTTAGATGTTGGTCCAGTAGAAACCTGATGCTGATGCTTGCTACACAATAACCAGGAATTAAAAGCACTAGTCCTTAGCTGTTCTTCTTTCTCTTCTTGCAAATATCACCAGCTATCAGGGGTGTCATTCATCTCCATCCCCTTTCCCAGAGCAGGAGGTGCTTCAACAAATAGCTCACAGGGATTCTTACAACTGGCCAGGAATGCACTCTGAACTCTGCGGCTCTCCAGACTTTACCTCTATACAGTGGCAGGAAAAGCTGGGCAGAGCTAAAGAAAGGAAGAAGAAGCAAGGAGATACAAAAGAACTTGCTCCCATATGATAAATTCTGAGATCTATTAGGGCAGTGGTTCCCAAACTCTGGTCTTTCAGGTGTTTTGGACTTCAACTCCCAGAAGACTCCAGTCAGTCATTACCCAACTCAAGAATTCTGGGAGCTTACTCACCCTCTTTTCCAGAGCCCAGAAGAATACGCACAGTTTTGAGGTTGGGAGGTTTATGGCCTGTATACGGTTAGGGACCTATTGCACAATGGGATGACTATCACAACAGAGCAACTAATCTGTGCTCTGGGCCCTGGTCATCAGAACTGGTATCAAATAATACAGATACAATTATTTTTAAAGAAACTGCTTCAGATACTCACCCACTTACTTTTTTTGAAAACATGTGCATCTCTCCGGCTATATATTCTAAAGGCCAAATAGCATGCATATATAATTGTCTGTTAGGAGAAACATTTGGGAACCCAACACTTCATAAGGCAGGATGGGAAACAGAAAAGATAGTAAGACCTGGGTAAATATATGGGCTCATTTACCATTTAAAGCTAGTCTCATTGCCTTTAAAGAGAATATTATCAAGTTGGTCCATCAATGGTACCTCACCCCAGTCAAATTGGCTCATATGTCTACCAGTGCTAATCCAAAATGCTGGAGGGGTTGTAAAGGTAGGGGCACCTTTGTACATATGTGGCTGGATTGTCCCTTAGTGCATGAGCATTGAACAGAAATTTTACAACTGACCTCCAAGATCACTAAACAAAAATATACAATTATCACCACTCCTGCTCCTGTTCTTCATTTTTATGAATGAAAATAAAGCCCTCAGCATAAAGAACTTATTAGTTTGCTTCTGCTGCTGCCAGGCTTGAGATAGCCAAGGACTGGAAAACTGGAAAGGTGAATATTGCAGGATGGTGGACTAGACTCTGGGACTTGTGGTTAATGGAGAAAATGGCAGATAATAACAACAGAGTGAGAGGCTTACACTCTGGATTGACCTTTCATAAGATTTGGCACCTATTTGTTGAATACATCCAGCAAGATTTAGTCTCTAGACATCCCCCAATTTTAGCTAAATGTTTATGGAAAGATGTCTTTCAGGATCCCTGAATACACCTTTTATCTATAATTTTCAGGGCCTTATCTGGGTTATTGCTTGTATTTATTGTTGTTTTGGTGTACTGTTTGTTGTCATGTTTTGTTTTAGAAAGTATTAATATTTTTTAAAAAAAAGAATTCTGGGAGCTGAAGTCCAAAACATCTGAAGGACCAAAATTTGGGAATCACTGTACTAGGGGAAACAACCTATCCCATACATCATGGGCTAGAAGGATACACAGTATGCTCCACTGAACCATTTCTTGTCAGGCCTTCTACTTGGCTCTTAACTGCCTTTGAGTTATCCATGACTCATGGCAACCCTGTGGATGAGACATTTCCAAGCTCCCTTTTTCTCAACTGCTCTGCTTAAGTCTTGTAAATTTATGCCATGACATTCCTGATTGAGTTTGTCCATCTGGCATGCAGTCTTTCTTTCTACTTGGTTTTCCCCTTATCTACTTTCTTCAGTGTCCAGCTCTTGCATTCATACATGGTGATGGGGAATACAGTGGCTTAGACCATTCTAACAGGTGCTCAGTTGTGTATCTTTACATTTTATGATCTTGTGATTCTTTCATAGCTGCCCTTCCCATTCCCATTCTTCTTCTTCTTCTGATTTCTTGACTGCAGTCTTCTTTCTGACCAATGTTTGATCCAAGGTATGGAACTCTTTAACTATTTCTTTAACTTGAAAAATCTATAGTCTTCTGTCTACAACAGGCCTGTGACCTCACAGGAATGGAGACATATCGGATTACAAGAGAAGAGTCCTGTTGATATGCAAATAGATATTAAATTTCCTGGACTTTGAAAAACTTCTAGTTCCCAGATGGCCAGAAAGAGGAGGAGCCAGCCTGCAAAATTTACCCTCCTCATACCATCGTAACTAAGGACGGAAACAACAAAATGCAGGCATCTTACTAACATTTCCAATTTTTCCTCCTGTTTGGTGTATAACATCTTGCCTGATGAAGAAGCCAGTGGAGTTCTGAAAGCTTGCAACAAGTATATTGTGCATTTCGGTTGGCCAATAAAGGTATCACTGTTTGGTGGGTTTTTGTTTGAATTTGCTAAATGGGCAACACAGCTACACCTGCATATTTTTTGAATTTATGCAGTTCCTCTGTGGTCATTATTTTTGTTTTCTTTATGTTCACCATTAAGCCTTGCTTGTACTTTCTTCTTTTACCTTCCTTAGTAACTGTTGCAAGTATATGATATTTCCCACTAGCAGTCCACAAATTCTCCTACTTTGTTAAGGTAATAACATAAATGGAGATCAAGTATGAAAATATATACATAGCAAAGAGCAACTGCTTGCTCTATACACCAGGCCCTTGGCATCCACTGAGGTTTGGTCCCATGCCCCCCCCCATAGATACCAAAATCTGTGGATGCTCATCCTACTAAAAATGATGATGTACTGTAGTAAAATGGTGTCCCTTATTTAAGATGACAAAATTGTAAATTCCAAAATCCAGCAGGTCCCACAGCTTCTTTGTTATCACAAACATTTAACTGGCTGTCTTTTTTGGGTACAAACCCATGTTCAAGGTCCTGTTGTTGACAAAGAAAACATTCCCCAGTGAGCCCATCCTCTCAGCACAGGCCTTATTAGCTTTTTCACAATGCCATCATGTGACATCATGAAGGCAGGTCCTTTCAATGGTGGCCCCAAGCCTTCTGTAGGCTATGGGGTAAATCATTAATGCTCCATTAGCGACAGCATCTCCACATGGGTAAGTGGGAAAACTTACTAGAATAAGAACGAGACTGGTTGTTGTTGTCATGCGCCTTTGAGTTGTGTTCAACTTATCGTCACCCTAAGTTGAAACTATCATGGTGTTTTCTTGGAAAAATTTGTTCAGAGGCCATTTCCTTCCCTTTTGGCTGAAAACATGTGACTTGCCCAAGGTCACCCAGTGGAGTTTTATGGCCAAGCTGGGAACTGAAATCTGGTCTTTTTATTGATTGATTAATTGATTGATTCGAGTTATATGCTCCTTTTCTTCTGATGTGGGACCCAAGGCAGTTCACAGCGCAAAAAAACCCCCGATCAGTTAAAAACCTGATACTAAAAACTAGAATACAATTAAAAATCAGCACATCAAAAACATTAGAGGGCGAGAGAGAGAGCGCAAATTTTTATTTTTATTTGGAAACTGATCAATTTTCTCAACTAAGTTAGCGATCTAAACTAATACATGGGTGCGCACACATATGTACATACACATATTTATGTACATATTTATATTGATTTCATTTATGCTTGCATTTACATATTCATGCAGTATGCACAAATGTAATGAGCCCCTACATTCTGATGTAGCTCAACTTTGCCCCCTAGAGTGTCTGGAAAATTCGGCATCCTGCCAGGAAGACTGAATAGGCCAGATGTTTCCTTTTGTTCTCTATTACGTGCCCAAATCTTTATCTCCTTTGTACAATGATCTGATCAGCTAGACATGCCCTGTTCTTATATAATTTAGGTTTATCATAATAAACAAAGTGGATTCAATCTTTCATCTGCTCATTGGTGGTCTAACAATGTTGTAAATATACTTTATTTGAAAACCCATGAGCATAATCACGTATACAAATAATTACAGATATCAGAATACTACACCTTAGAATCTGAAGGAGTAAATTTGCAGAAAAAGACAGTCTGTTCCATATTGTTCAAATAGAAATTTATACTTAATGGGTTCCTCAAGCAACCTAAGCATGCATTGTAAGAAATTCAAAGTATTTATTATTTATATTATAAGGGGGATTTTTGTACAGAAAGTTAAGGAAACACTACAGCTATGGGTGTTTACTAAGCAGTTAAACACTCTGAAATGGTTGAAGCCCTAGCTTCCACCAGGCAAAATTCTTCTAAAATTGCCAAAGGATGTCATTTGGAGAAGCTTTCGTTGTTACAAGTTTACTCAGTTCAAGAGACAGCCCTGAAGGCTGGAAAGAGGCCAACATAATCCAATTATTAAAGAAGCTACTGAGAGCCATACCAGAAGATTACAGACCAGTGAGCTTAGTGCCAATTTCAGGGAATGTCTTAAGAAACTATTTTAAGATATGCACTGAAATAGGAGAAAAGCCACATTTTCATCAAGGTTTGGTAACACAGAAGGAAAGTTAATCAGTCCTAGTAATGCCAGAACTGTCTTAATCATAGCACTGCTTGTAGTTTCTTCAGAAATGTATTTATATTGTAGTGCATTCCTTATTTTTTAATAGTACCAAGTAAGTAGATTTCATATTTAGAATTTCAGTTTCTGCTTTCCCCATGAAGACAGAGACCTGTGCTCCAAGACTAAAAATTGTTCACATCTGTCAGAGCTGGGTAGCTTGTGGCCATTGGACTGCAACTGCCATCAGCCCTAACCTGAAAAACCATTGGTGAGGGATTATAGTTTGTACTCTAGCAGCATCTGAGGGAACACACCTTGTTCCCCCACCATATTCAGACATATTTCTGCTTCTGTCAGGGATGTTGTTCAATGTCACTGGCAACAAAGAATCTCCTAGAATGAACGGTCTAACAGAAAAATAATAATTTCCCATAAGCCGCCTCACTTGAGGTAATGCTTGATGGCATACTCTTCTACACGTTTACTCAGATTGAAGAATCATGGTGTTCAAAAGCACTTATCACCTGACAAGGGCTTGTCTACATGGGTTATTTACTCTGAATTCCCACTGAGTTCGCTGCATCCTGTTTACATGACATAGGGCCAAAACCCTGAATCAGGTACAAACTGATGTCTGCACCCAATTCAGCCTTTCCTTCCCTTAATCTGATTTTAGAAACCTTACCTTTTCTCTGGGTCTTCGGCTCCCTCTGCAGAAACAATGGGCAGCTACCCTCCAGTGAGCTCCTGTCAGCCACCAGGCACTGCCACTGTAGGTACAAGTCATTCTGAGGTCAGAACAAGGCACCCAGCATTGAAAACATGGCTGAGAACCTCATTGTGGCCTCAGCAGTGGTGTAAGATGACAAATGAGGATCACATGCAAAGGCAGCTGCCTGTCATTGCTGCAGAGAGAGCAGAAGTAATGGAGGAATGTTGGGCTGGAATACAAACCCTTAGACTACAAGCGCAAGCCTTACTGCAGTGCCATCCCATTCCACATATACAGTGTGCCCGTGCTGCCGTGTGCACGAGCCCCATTCATTCATTTAAATGGGGCTCGAGCATAGGCGGAACGGATCCCCCGTGTAAAGAAAGGGTGAACTGTACTCAAAAACTCAAAAACTAGGTTTACTGGAGCTTACTCCCAGGAGTTATATAGTTATGTGGGCGAAGGTCTACTGGACTCAGTAGGGAATGCTTTCAGCTAAATTTATATGGGATCTGGTTCTGCAAGTCTCTTTCTATGCTTTACATATATGAGTGTTATTCACTGAGAATCTTACCCTTCCATCTGAAAATTCACACAGGGTACTTTGGCTCATCCTGTTTTATCTCTACAGAAACCTCAAGACTGCAACCCCTAGATGTTGTGGAATTGCAGCCCCCCAGCATTCTTTAACATTGCCCATGCTGGCTGTGGTTTCTGAAAGTTGTAGCGCAACATCATGTGGAGGGCTGCACAATTTGCACAAGCCGCCCTAAGAAGCAGCTTGGGTTGAGAGGCAATGGTCTATCAAAAACAAGCCAAGAAGTCTTAATATTATGAAAATTTGACCTGAGCACTCTATCTATGACACCATGATATCTCCTATCCTCAAAAAATGTGGGAAGATTCCAGTGAAATCAAATAAATCTTTCTGTTCCTGTATACTGGACACAGCTTGCACACAGCTTGTACACAACTTGTTCCCATATGCTGAACACAGCATAGATCCTCTATGCATTTTATTGTTTATTGTGTAATTGGAAATAAGCAGGTGAGTAAAATAGTTTATTAATATAATGTTTTAAAGTAGATTTTTTTTTAAAAAAAGAAATCATGTAAAATCCAGTACTCATAATATTGCAGTCTATTAACCATAATGTTCCAAATATAAATTGTTTGTCATCAGATTTACCTTTTTATTGGTTCTTATCAGTTTTATTGTCTGTTATCAGTTTTACCTTTTTATTCAGTAAAACAATTTGAAGTATTATTTGCTAATGGATCTACAAGATTAGCCTATATTACATATTTGCTTGGATTCCCCCCTCCCACGTTTATATTAGCTCAGAATATGGCTCTCTGAATAGCTATGGATGTGAAGTTTGCATCTGTATATCTAATCAGAATAGTATTCACTAGCATCCTAGTAATGTTCTTTAGGCAAGATTCTTGAAATATCTTAAGCCATCACCCTGGAGCCAAAAGAAGAAAAATAATAATTCTGGAGCCTTCTTCACAGCTTATGAGCTTCCATAAAGCCACCCTCCCCTTGAGTAAGAAGCATTTGCTTCCTAGAGCATAGGTTCTCCCTTGAAGTACTAAAATTCTATGAAATGGCAGATAAGAAAACAGAGCCTGTTCTCAGCATCAAAAGATATTCACTGCAGACCAAACATTAAACAACTGATGGACACCAGGCCAGATGCTGAAACTGATAATTCCAGCCTAAGCAAAGATTCTTACATAAAGCTTCTCCTAATCCTTATTCTAACACAGAAGACAAGCAGGAATGTTAAGATAAAGTCTCTAGATCTGATGTAAACCATCTCTTTATAATAACATTTGACAAATATTTGTAAGTCATAGGCTCTGGCTAATAGAAAGTATGAAGAGTCAAAGTTTTATTTTTTATTTTTAAAGAGCACTGCCCTACATCTCCTCATGAAAACTCTGTCCCCAAAACCTGTTCATCTGGGTCATTCCTAAAGAACTATCTTGATTGGGAAAGTAATATCACATTCCCTTGAGATTAGGAATGTAAGAATATTCACCAGTTTCTACATCAAAAGAAGATGTGTCCTTAGAAGATGCTGCCTTCAAGTGGCCTGCCAACTTATGGTGACTCCATGAATTTCCTAGGATTTTCTTAGGCAAGAAATATTCAAAGTTGGTTTTGCCAATTCCTTCCTCTGAAATATAGCCTAGAGCATCTGGTAATTGTTTGTGGTGCTCCATCCAAGTACTAACCAGTGATGACCCTTCTTAACTTCTGAGGTTGAACTGTTACTAAACCTAGCAACTGCCAAGTGATATTACTACAAATACTACTAATAAACTATAGCATGATTGTTTTCTTTGGAAAAAAAAGCATTGTGAATGTGCTAGGTTTGCTGATGTAAAGGTGTTTCTCACTTCCTGGGTGTTACATGGATCTGCAGTTGCTCACATGCAAAGTGGATGTACCACTCATTAATTATCAAGCACGTCTTTGTGCTGTTTCACCACTTTTCTCAGTAAAATTCACTTTTCTCAGTTGCTGTTTCTGTGTATTTTGCTGAGGAAAGTGGTGAATTAACACCTGTGTAGTATTCAGAAAATAACGCAAAGTGTGCTTCATTTGTTCCAATGTAAAATGTGACAAGTGTGGAACAACAAATAGTCCTCTTGGTATTGGACTTAGGGATGTCTCTAGGGCAGGGGTTCCCATCCTTTTTGACTCACAGAGACCTTATTTTTGTGGCAGAGCCCCTAAGAGGCCTACCTTATGTCTTGCAAGTTAATGGAGTTTAGGAGTATATATAAGAATATATTCTTTAATTTCATTCAATTTTTATTTCTTTCATTATCCTGGAGCTGCCACAGAGCACCTGGGAAGTGTGTGTGGAGCCCTAAGGTCCCTCAGAGCACAGGCTGGGAACCCCTGCACTATGGACCATGGGGGCTGCAGTGGTGCAGGCCACATAAGGTGACGTTATAAGTGTGGAGTTGACACCACTGCTCCCCAAACATTTGCCTTTTGGCAGAAATGGGCTATGGTGTTCACCAGCACTGGAGCTCAGTGGAAGAGATAGGATGTACTCATCCTATCTCTTCCACTGAGCTCCAGTGCTGGTGGGACACAGTGGTAGGAGGGAGATTTTAAATGTTTAAATCTTCATTTTAATGTTTTAAAATAAATTTTTGTAATCTTTTTTTTAAAAGTTGAAAACATCACACCTTGTCAAATTTTCACTTTAACCGCATGAAACTACATACATGCAAATACATTTAGGCTGTGCACATGAGATTGTAATTTAAAGGTATTTTCAAAATTTTGCTAGTTGCTTACATCACAACTATTGCCATTACATTCAATGATATATGGGAATTATGATTTATGAGTTACATTAGTACAAAAAACATCACAAAGGATTCTGCATAGTGTGGTACAGGAGGAGGTCACCCTAAGTTAGCTCACACCCTAGTGATGCCACTGAATGGACTCACCAAGGACTCGATTTCCCAACAAATCCAGACTTCTCATCTTCCTAACTTTAATAACATGCACCAAGCTGGGGCACAGTAGTCAATCAGAGTCATGTTTTTATGATGAAATTCTGTTTCTGTTTCCTGCAGAACTAGACCAACAATGTAGGCATTCCAGAGTACTGTCAGCAGAATAGATAGGAAAACAGTTTACATGTTTCAGCCATTTTCCATACACGTGATTACAATTCTACTTCTTCTTGACATTGAGGTAATTGTTAAAATGCCCTAATATAACATGCTGGATTTTTTGGTGACCACACTAGTAAAAAACAGAAGTGATATGCTTTGACTGTCATTGTATTGGCCCCATTGAAGTAGAGGTCTGTGTGTGGTGGTGGTGGTGGGTATTAGGATTATCAACAGGCCCGGAAAACACAGAAAATGTACAATTAAACACTTCCATGTCTCTAACTACAGCGCTAACCCTACAGCTAACCCTCAATACACTGGAATTCTCACAGGGTCAGGAAATACTGCACAACTCACTCAATGAAGTAGGTGCCCCCTCTTTAATCCTGGATCACAATGATTAAAAATATCTGAGATGGATGTCTACATATTCCCATATGTTCTACAGTGTCTTTTAAACAATATCACATATTCATGCATTTATTTATACATTTGGAATCTGAACACAATATGAGATGAAGGATTTAATTGGGAATTTTCTGCCACAAAAAACGAAAAATGGATGATGGCCAGGATTAACTTGGTTGGCAGATTCAGCTATTTAGCATGCACGATTTGCTTGGCACACATACTGTAGGGTGCTTAGTTTTGACAGAGCTATTGTGACTGACAAGAGGATTGCTCTGTCTTCTGAAAATGTACAACACAGAACATTCTACCAGTTGAATTATTCATTCAGAGCTTCCGCCAACAAAGAGCGAGTTGCCTTTCAGTTATTTGAGGGGTGTCAGGGGGAGGTGGGTTTTTTTAAGACTGGGATGATGTCAATGATGTTTAATAGAGAGAGGTGTGATAATAATAAACTTGAAAGGAATTGCGAGGGGTAACATCTGCCTAATAAATGCAAAGCTACTTAAAAACACATGGGGGGGGGGGAACCCACCCAACTGTGGTAGAAAATAACCTTTACAATTTGGAGGAACTGGAAACAAATGCAGCCTTGACATTTAAAATGCAAGAAAATGTTTAATATTTTAACTTGAATTTTATGCTGATTTCAGATGACACACATCACAACATGACCCCACTAGGAAACTTCAGGGCATGAAAAACAAAGGAACTAGAGATGAACTATAACATTTTTGTTCCAGCATGGTTCATGGTGTTTACTCTGAGGCCACAAACCAGCCCACAATCATGTGTGTTTGAGTCTTATTGATTTGTTCCCAGAAAACATTATACACACAAACCATTTCCAGCATTTGAAAGCGGGTCTTCATGGAATCAATTCAAAATCTTGTGGGAGCGTTTACTGATATTCTACAAGTCTTTAATGGGATTAGTTAGTGTGAAATGAAGAGATTATTTAGCATTCTGATTTGTTTTGTACAATATAGCATTTTTATTTTATTTTGTTGCTGAACATATTCAGTAGTAGTGGCAGAAAGGGGCAGGCTTCTACAACAACAACATTCAATGCTTAGACAGCCAGAGCTTTGAAAAGTTATTATTTTCACACATCCTGTAGTCTTGAGGAGGTGAAGCAGCTGGCCAAATGGAGTAATCTGCAGCTGCTGTGGTTGTGATCACTTCAGGACCACGGTGACCAGATGCCACAGTCCCAAAGCTGGCCTCTGCCATGGTCCCAAATGGGTCGTCAGTAGGAGCAGCATTTCACTGCTCCTTATTAGGTTGGCTTCGGGCTGCATTAGCCAGTCCCAGAGTTGCTTCTGGACACTTCAGGGATGTGCATTTACTTTCTAATACTCCAACATGATTTGTGACGTACTATGTCAGCAATACACCTCTGCACTCCACAGGACAGCCTTTTATGCAAGAGGATAAGTGGACACAAAATTGACATTGAGCATGGCACTACCCCAAAACCAGCTGCAGAGCATTTCAGGCTTCCAGGATATGCAATATTGAATTTACAAGTGACAGTTCTTGAACAACAACAACAACAACAACAACAACAACAGAAACAAAACAAAAAAAAGGGTGAAAAGCAAAGGAAGGCTGGAAAGAGAAACTGCTAAACAGAGATATATTCACAAATTCCAGTTCAGTAGCAGGGGTATGAGTAGAGATACTGGTTTCATGACATACGACATACTTGAAACTTCACTACTGCACTTATAACAAGAGAAATCTTCTCAGTGAGGGTTTTTACCCCAAGTGAACTAAAATTTTAAAGCCTATTTATTGCTTACACACACTGATTATAATGGAGTACTGTAAAGACTATATTGTGTACGTATGTCTTGAAGTTGTCTTTATGATGACCCCATTAATTTCATAAGCGAGGAATATTTAGGAATACTTAGGCAAGGAAAACTCAGAAGTGGTTTTGCCAGTTCCTTCCTCTGAAATATAGCTGTTAGCACTTGCTATTTGTTGGTAGTCTTCCATCCAAGTACTAAGCAGGCTGACCCTACTTAGCTTCCAAGATCAGATGGGATCTGGTATCTTTAGGGTATTTAGGCCATAAACTATTCTAGCCACTTAAAAGATCTGCATCATCTAACCCAACATTGTGAAGGTTTATGGTAAAGGTCACAATTTATTTATTTCTGAATCCTATTTCATTCTATCCCACTCCTACAACTCTGTAACAATGTTTAAAAATCTGTGGCTTCAAATAACACTCTGTCATTGCATCTGAAGAAATTGATTGTTATATATGAAAACTCATACTAAAATATAAATTAGTTCGTCCTAAAACCACTACTAGATTCTGCTCCCTTCCCCTTTTCCTATTTTATGCCCTGACACACTAACATAACTGTTTCTTTGAAAAGTATGCTTCCTGTAGATTACTAGTATTATCAAAGCCCTTCCAGCACTCTTTTGGGCAACTGATACTTGCAGATGTACCAGAATGATGGTAGTTACACATGTTCTGCAATCTGTGAACTAGGGACTTTAATGTTTGTTATTACTTTTTATTCATCAGACTAACATTATCAATTGATATTAGTGTTAAAGGATAATTATGTATTTATTCATTTCCACATTTATATCAAACTTCCTCTCTTGGCCTCTCTTTATTGAATGATTCAGAGCCTTGTACTCCTGCTCATCTCTTATCTTTACCCTTTCTTTACCCATATCTTTTCCCCTTATGCCATTTATCTATATCCTACATCATTCTATAGATTCATACTGTATATCTATACAGAAAGTAGAGGCACTTATCCTCTTTTAATTTCAGATATTTTAGTCTACTATATTCATAATTGCCACATTTCCCCATCTCTCTTTATCGTATTTAATCAAATTAAAATGAGCCCTGGTGGTGCAGTGGTTAAATGTCCGTACTGCATTCACAACATTATGAGTTTGATTCTGCAAGGCTCCAGGTTGACTCAGACTTCCATTCTTTCATAGGTCAGTAAAATGAGTACCCAACGTGTTGGGGGCAATTGGCTTATACATTATAAACCACTTAGAGAGTGCTTAGTTCTCTATGAAGCAGTATAGAAAGGCAAACTGCTAAGTGCTAAATCTTCCCACTGTTCTTCAAATTTCATCAGAGAGTTTTCTCTAATGAATAAATGTAATTTGTCAATTTCCATCATGTCAAATAACTTTGGGGATGTGCAGGTCTCATACTATGGCCCCGATCTGGCCTTTCCCCAATCTGGCCTGGAAAGGGTGCAATAGCTGTGGCACTGTGGCTTTACAGCACTCCTTTGGTGCTGCATCATGTAGACACAGCACGAGAGGAGAGCTGTGATGCCACATGCCATGAGATGCAGCGTGCAGTGTCACACCACCCTGGGGGCAGAACCAGATGCTATGCCCCAACTCCACCCCCAACCCAGCCCAAACTGCTGGCCTGCCCAGGGCTTTTGTTAGCCCATCTTTAGTGACTAGAATATTTTTCATCTTCCAGTTCTTTGCATATATTACTCTCACAGTTGTTATCATATATAAAATAACTTTCTTAAGTTTCTCCTCTAATTTCTTGTCTAGGATATTAAGCAAATACATTTCTAGTTTCATTTTAGTTCTAACTTTTAATATTTTTGTTATTGTATCAGGTGTTTGTGATCAATATTTCTTTGCTTTGGAGCATGTCCACCATATGTGCTACAATGTTCCTTTTTGTTCTGCACATTTCCAGCAACTTTAATTTTCTTTCTTTGCCATTTTTGCTAATTTTGCCAGTGTCTTTCCTATATTTTTATTAAGGTGTCTTCAATATTTCTTTTTCATTTAGGAAAGATGAAACATAGCTAGGAGGATCAACACATTCGTTGCATGTGAATAATTCCAGGTTAGAAACAGAATATTACTCTCTGGCCCAGCTTAGTCAATCTGATGTAATTTCGTTCAGTTGGCCCAAATGATGGTTATAGATACAGCCATTTTTCCCCAGACTACTATTATGTCTGACTATTGTACCGACCATGTTAGGGCCACAACTATTCGGTCCTTTTACAAGATCAGAGTCTGTACTTTGAGCTAGCTCAGCTAGCTCCTGTGCCTCAACTCTGTGTGCTTCATAAGATAATACTCTGGAAGAATGCAAATCCAACTCTATTTCATATGGAACCACAGTTTTCGAGGCTAAATCCAAAAGCTGACAGGCTCCTTAATGGTAGCAGCTCCTTTAGGTGACAGTGGAGCTATGTTGAGTGACAATGGAGTTGGGCTGGGTAGAGTATTTTGATTAAGTTGTCAAATAAGTCCTGTATAGGATGTTGCCTCCTTTATACATGGACAGAATACAATTATTGTTCAAGCACTGTTCATCACTCATAGTAGTTTCTCGTTGACCTTGCGTAGAGAGAAAAGAGGAATTAGCCTTATGATTGAGTTCCAGAGCTGTGTTATGTGTTTCCATCTCATGCCCTTTTAAACTTCCCAAGCTCAACTGTGCCTGTTTGACTCTTGGGACTAGGGGCAACATGGCATCATTGTAAAACATACGTCTAGGACAGATGCCTTTTGTTGCTAATTTGGCTCTCAGGTGCAGAAGCTTTAAAGGGGTACAATCAGTACAGAAGCTTAATATGACTTTTGCTTGGTCACTACAAGATGGCAGCATTTTCACTGTGTGTAGGTCTAAGTGTTTCACATCTATCTTCAGTAGAGCCTATAGGTGCCTTTTAGCGAGCTGCAGAGTGTTCCAAGGTGGCACAATTCCTCTGTAATTGTGTACATCTAAACAAATTTTAGTGGGAATTAACACCAGTTTTGCAGACTTTCTTATTTCATGAAACAACAAAGTAGACTTCTTAGAGAGAGCTTTATCCAATTTTAACTCACCATTAGTTTATTTCCCTGACCTTATCTCTTCCTGGTTCTTAATAATGAGGTCTGTTTTACAGTTGAGTGTCCTTAGTTTCTTGTAAATATGCTCAACTGTTATGGCCATCAGTTGTATTGAATTTAAACAATCTAGTAGGTCTAACAGCTCAGTATTCTTCTCGCCTGTTTCCTTTTCCTTGCTAATGCAATTAAGGTCATCAGGATAATTTACATTTTCCCTGGGCTGCTTGGCTGCCTTGACTGGTTTGAGTTCCTCACTATCGTTTTCATTACCAGCTAGTACTGTGAAGCGGTTCTTGGCAGGGACTTGGATATTATAAAAATCCGCAATTTCGGGTTATTTGGCCATTGGGGCTGTATTGGTCTCCACATCTCTCCGACGCTTCCTTCGTCCCCTAATAATAAGCTTCAACGGCTCTGTGGATGGATGCTACCACCACTGCAGAGGGATCAAATAATAATATGGCCTTTGTGGTCCTTGGGCACAGGGCGTTCTTGCCTCATGCTCTGCACTGCTGCCGCCACCACCACCACTGGGTAAGAGGAGAAGTTGGATGGTGTTCTGGGGCCTTTTGAAGGCCTTGTATGCTCCCAGAGGGAAATGTTGAGGCAAGGGGAGGAGCAAAGAGTCCCAATTTTTCAAGGAGCTCAAGCCAACAAAAAGTAAAAAGGCAGACTTACTTATGTGCTCCCAGAAGGAAATGCTGAGGCAAGAGGAGGAGCAAAGAGTCCTTGTACCACAAAATTTATAATAAAAACTGCTCATTTGAGAGATCAATTTATCATACAAAACGGGGTTTCGTGCCATGGTGATGAGTTCATCTAATACTCCCATGGATTATCTCTCCCGTTTTAGTATGTATTTTATATTTTGTATTCAGTATGTATTTTACCCTGTACAGTATCATATTTTATTAGATCTGTTCTTATTTAATTTTATGCGTGTTTTATTTCATTTTTAGGTGCTTAACATCCTAGTTAATTTTTATGAGTTCAAGGAGTGATTCAATTTTATATTTGTATGTTATTGTTGATAGGTCAGTTGACCAATCAATAAAACTCATTGTTGTGAATAATTCCAGATAAAATCTAGCATTTGGGAGAATAATTGTTTTGGACTGTGACTCACAGAATCACCTCTCTGTGTAAACTGGGAAGAAAGATGCTCCTAAGGCTTGTGTGGTAATTATTACCCTAAGAGTCACTATGGCTTCATTTCCACCAATCATTTACATTTTATATCTCCCTCCCTCCCTCCCTCCCTCCCTCCCTTTTTGCTGTTACTAACTGCTATTAAGTCAGCTTTGGCTTATGGCAACTGTGTAAATGGGAAACATTGGAATTTATCAGACAAGGGAAATTGGAAGTTATAATCCAATGGAAATCTAGACTACCACACGCAATTTCGGGCAATGGGAAGTCAGTCTGAACGCAATCATGGGGTTTCACATTATTGCATGATAGACTACCACACACAATTTCGGGCAATGGCAAGCTATTTTCGAGCAATAGGAAGTCAATGTGAACGAATTTGAATTCACGTAAATTCGCAGAACTAGCGAATTCACGTGAATGCGTTCTGGCCCCACTTTCTTTTCATTCAAAATTAAGAGAAATTCCTCCCATGTGATAAACTCCATTGAAGTCGCCCTGCTATCAACAGCTCTGCTCAGTTCTTGCAAATTTAGAGCTGTAG
>NC_056523.1:248790358-248793773 GCF_019175285.1 Sceloporus undulatus
CTTCCTTCCTTCCTTCCTTCCTTCCTTCCTTCCTTCCTTCCTTCCTTCCTTCCTTCTTTTCTTCCACCCACCCATCCTTTATGTATTTATTTATTTAAGATATTGCTATATCACTTCCCAGCCCATAAGGGCTCCTGAGATGATGAATGAATAAAAGCAATTTAAACAGTACAGTGATCAAACATTGCAGTGATTTTTAAAGCACATTGAATACTTTTAAAAAACTTTTTTAAAAATGCTCTAAAAACAATCCTAAAATACAATTTTAAAACACTTTAAACAGGAGAATTTGAAACATTTGAAACGTTAAAGATCATGTGGAACAGCATTGTTTTGGCTGCCCATGAGATTTTCACCCCTAGTTTGGGCAGTATCCAGTATCTTCACAGTGAGTGCTGGTGTGGTGAGTGGACTGAGTTTTGAAATAGTGCTCTAGGAGACTACCATTCAAATCCCCACTGAGCTATGGAAACCACAGGAAAAGTCACACTTTCTGAACAAGTGTTGCCAAGAAAATCCTATGTTTAGTTAACCTTGGGGTCAGTTGCAAATGACTTGAAGGCACACAACAACAGACCAAAGCACACTGCAAAAAGTAGGGAAAACTCATAGGTACATGCACTCCATTCTATGGAGCATCTTCTATATCCCTGCTCTCAGGGGAAATGAATAGTTTCAGTGCATAAATGAATGTGTGATGATGACACAAGTCAATCCAATTCATCAGCTATGAGTTCTGTTTAATTTACTGAAATTGATAATGCCAAGCTGCACAGGTTTGGCAGAAATTTTAGAATACTGTAATTTGGCATGAAACTGATTCGCATCAGCTGGGCTGCTGAGCATCTCCCCTCAGAAGCCTTCTTCAGCAAATGCCTGAATAAATTTATCCTACAGCAGAAACATCTGTTACGCAAACATGAAGACTGACGTGATAGTGTGGCTTGTTTTAATATGTAGTTTAACTGCCCTTTTAATAATTTGGAGATGATATTTATTTATTTATTTATTGTATACCCCTCTCTTCAGCCACAAAGTCTCTCAGAGTGTCTTATTGAAGCATACCACATACAAATTAAATTGCAATACAAAGTGGTCGCTTTACAGAAAATTAGGAATTTGGATAGCATTGTGGCTGTCACCAATTTAGGACTGATATTTTGGTCATTTTTAAATTATCATTTATGTAATTTGTCTCATTTTCACTGTTGCAAAAGAGTAGACATATAATCTATAAAGTGCTGGGTAAATTAAAAGAGTAAAGAGATTCTCATGTGAATCCCCATTCTCATCACCATCATGTTAATAAAAGGAAATGCATACATATTTGCTTGGGAGCAGGTATCACACGTGTCTCCAGTCACTGTAACAGCTATTGCAGGTTAAGGACTCTTTTCCCCAGCATGCTTTTTAACCCTGCCTCCCTGCCCTATTGCTTTTCCAGCATGTCTTTCATTTTTTATCTGTTTTCTCTTCTGTTTTTCAACACAATTTAGGCATCATGGGAAGAAAAGAAAATAAGGTTGTCTTTTTTTTTAATGACTCCAACCAATACCAGGACATTATCACACACAAATCTAACACTACATCAGCAATATTGGCAGCAATTGATTGGGAAAGCCCATCACTAAAAAGATATGAGATAGTTATGGATGGAGGACAGCTAAACCACAGCATCATCTGAGATTCAGCCACAGATGTGTCTATTCTGCTTTAACGCCACTTTTTAGCCTTGTGTGATAATCTTCTAACTTTCTATCATTGCACTTCATAGCTGCAATTAACTTTCTGGCTACTGAAGACCAGTTGAGCTATCAAAAATTATATTTACATCCAATTATTGTGTATACTTCTAGTCCAGTAAAGGAAACCAATCACACTAGTTGCACTGGACATATGTATATAATTCTGTGCACTCACAGTTAGAAATTGCATTTGTATATACGGTATGTATATAAATCAGCCATATTGGTTAAAGTAATAGAAAGCAATAGACACTTAGACCTATATCAGTTTTAAAATTTCTCTAGCCCCAGCAATTTTTAAAAGAACAATATTACACACAGTAGACAAAGAACCCAGTATTCTAGAAGATGTATAGAAAAGACTCTATTTTTTTCTTAATTGCCATCAGGTCAGTCTTGGTGCTTCTATGAATGAGAGACCTCCAAGAACTCTGACATCAACAGTCCTGTTCAGGTCTTGCAAACTCAGGTCCTTGGCTTCCTTGAGTCTATTTTACTGTGTGTGTTTTATTGTTGTACATTTTCAAGTCATTTTTGACATATGACAACTCTAAGATGAATCCGTCATGGGATTTTCTTGGCAAAATTTCTTCAGATGGAGTTTGCCCTTTGCCTTCCTTTCAAGGTGAGAGATTGTTCCATCCTGTGGAATCCTGGGATTTGTAGTTTGGTGAGATATTCAGCCTGGTTTGTCAGAGAGGTCTGGTGATTCAGTAAACTACAATTCCCAGGATTCTGTAGCAGAGAGTCATGGCAGTTAAAGTGCAGTCAAACTGCTTTATTTCTGTGGTCTTGGTGTAGCCTTGGACTATGAATAATCAATACTAATAGCAACAAATAAAAGTTTGTTTATTGCAAGTTTTGGTTTACAAATATGAGCAAAATATTATTAGTCTTGAGGATGTAAACACAAGCACACAATTTCTAAAATATGAGAATGACCTAGCATATAATCACAGAAAGGCAGAAGCTGTAGTGCTTTACGGTATCAGTGGCTTATTCTCATTCTAAAAACAATGGAAAAAGATAACTGAGAATACAGTCTCTGAACTCTCTTAAAGCCTTTAGGCAACAACATATTTAGGTATAAAATGTAGTTCCTTTAAATAAGCAGTTTAGTTCACCTTTAGGCCAGTTCACTGAACTTAGAAATAATAACAAACACTTACAGGATAAAAATAAAAAGCCCTCCATCGACCCATTCCAAGGAAATAAAAACTCCAGGTACTACTTTTCCTGCAGTTCTTGACACTCAGAAAATGGGCATGCAAGGATAACAGTATCAATTGCTGCTGTTGTTAGGTACATTCACATTGACTCTGGCATGATAATTCTGTCACTTGGCAAGATTTATTCAGAAAAGCTTTGCCATCTGAGGCTGAGAGAATGTGACTTGATCAAGGTCACCCAGTGGGATTCCATGGCTGAGTCGAAATATAAACCCTTATCTCCCGGAGTTCTATTCCAACACACTTTATTGGCCCATAACAATATAAATTATCCATATCAATATTTTCATAAATCACTAGTCTTATGAAGCTAAACACTGTGGGATGATTCTTGTATGGCAATGTATCATATTTTATCACAAACGAAAATAAAAAAGAAGTCCAGCACTGAACCTAGCCACAGGTCAAGCAGAACAATGTGCAGCAAGCTAGTGAGAAAAG
>NC_056523.1:248798008-248835514 GCF_019175285.1 Sceloporus undulatus
CGTAATAGCAGTTAGCCCATTGCTTTACATAATAAATATGTATCAAATAATTAAACCTGTTGTTTAGTCTTCTGTCATATATTTCCTGAAAATCCAAAGCTTAAGAGTTTTTCTTAAGGGGAATGCGGATGTTGATCTGCTTACTAGGCATAAACTGTTATTTACAACCTTGGAAACTCATGTGGCAAAATGGTAACCTCCAAGGGACTGTAGTTAGATAGAGAGTAAAGGCATGAGGCAAGAACCTCAGTACCTCACAAAGACACCATTTGAGGAATAACACTTATTTCACCACCACAGACGGATTTAAGGAAACCACTCAAACTAAGGACCTATGTTCTAGAGAGAGGCTCTCTAAAGTGCTGCTAGCCTACAGATATCTGTTTCGCAATCCATTAGGATTCATGCTTCAATTCCAGTTTTATCTTTTACTGTCACCTTGTTCTGATGCTCATCCCCCTACATGTGTTTTACAGCCTATCTCATGTTGGGCGAAAGGTGGGATATAAATCAAAGACAGACAGAGAAAGACAGGCAGGCAGGCAGAGGGACGCATGAGTCGTAGCCAGCATGGCTCACAAAACAGTCAAGGTACCCAAATGGATTGTGTGAACAATGGAAAGGCCAGGGCAGAAATGGTCTGCTCTCCAGAGTCCTCACTGAAACCAGCATGAACGTTGTCAAGTTGCTGCTCTTGCAGGAGACATCCTTTCTTTTGAGGAGTCTTACTCTCCTTTAGATGCAAACACACTGCAGAAATGTTTGAGACCGCTTTATCTGCCCTGGCTCAATGCTAGGGAATTCTGGAAACTAGTTTGGTGAGACATTTAGCTTTCTCTGTCAGAGAGCTCTGGTGACACAATAAACTACAATTCCCAGGATTCCCTAGCACTGAGCTAGGGCAGTTAAAGTGGTCTCAAACTGGAATATTTCTGCAGTGTGTGTTTTGGACCTATGTCAAGTGTTGGGGTTTGACAACTGGGAGGTATGATGGAAAAACCAAATTCTTTCACTTTGTTTTCTTTATTACTATAGACTAGTGAAATTGCTCAGCTTAATCTTGGTTCAAAATTTGTTTGGCAGCATCCAAATGCTATCTTGTTATCATTGGGGCATTACAGACCACCGAAAAGCGGTGGCCTGCACCCGCCCCTTTCCCCGCCGGATTGGGGCCTCAGTGGCCAGAGCGGCAGCTGCTGAGGCTCCGATCCGCCGCTTTCCAGGCTGCGGGGAAGCGGCAAAAGGCCACTTCCCTGAGGTCTGGAAAGGGGTGTCCTTGGGGCTTCAAGCCCCAAAGACACCCCGTGGCGGCGGGGAGGAGGAGAAGGCCCCTTTCTCCCTTGCGTTGCTGGGCGCAGCCATCTAAAGGCTGCGCCCAGCCATGCAAGACCAGGAAGGAGCTCCATTTTGGAGCTCCTTCCTCTGCCAACAAAAGGGCGCACAAAGCACCTTCGCGTGGTGCGACAGCGTCACGTCCATGCTGCCTCGTTTGGAGGTGGCGCGTTCGTGACACCATCATGGAAGCCCCCATGTAGATGGGCGCTGACATCTTGTACGTCCTCAGGACATATTAGGCTTGGGGGCGTCAAGAAGTGACACCCCTTTTTAAACCTAGGACGTCCTGAGGACGTCCCTTATGCCTGTCTGTAATGCGCCATTATTTTTTGCTAGTTTTTCTCTTGTACTTCCTCCACTTCACCACTTTCTCAGCCTTCAGCAACTTGTTCTGGATTAGATCTCTGGTCCTGGTGCATTTTCTCTTTTCTTGAGATTTCTCTCTCCCCTCATCCAACATGTTTGGGATTCATTACACAGATAGTAATACAAGGGGCTGTGTAAATGAGATACACTGGACAGAGTACACAACACCTCCACATAGGTTAATATTGGTAGGCTTTAGCTGGAAAAGAAGATTCTGTATAGCTTAAGTAAAATTTGCTCTTCTTCTCTTCTAAATTCATCATTATATCACCCACTGAATTCAGTGGGGCTTATTTTTGAGCAACATTTATGAGGAAGAATGCTTTCAGGCTGCACATATTAATGGATTTGAATATGGGCACACTTTGAATATTCTGTGTATAAGGTCATATTTCAGGTTTTTTTTAAAGAAATGCTAAAGAGCAGGTTGAACTCTCTCTCTCTCTCTCTCTCTCTCTCTCTCTCTCACACACACACACACACACACACACACACACACACACACCAAACCAGTTCGGCCATACAGTAGCATTTTGATTTACTTGGGTTAATATCATTGCTATACATGTAGGCACTCTTTCCCTTAATTTGTAATCTTCCAGCCTTCAGAATTACTGCTTATAATTATAATAATCAAAAGTGATCAACAGTATTTCTCTTAAGGATGGCACTGTAAACATTTCCAATTACGCCAAAGTTAATATGTTTTGCTTGACTGCAATTATTATTTTGATTCCCTTCCAAGATTTACACAGGCTGTAACTATTTAATTAAGCAAGTTTCCTGATTTCGTATTGACATGTTTTCTCGCCTTAAGCTTTTTCTGTTTCCAAATGACCAGGCATTGGAGATGGTTTTCTTTCTTTCTTTCTTTCTTTCTTTCTTTCTTTCTTTCTTTAGTCCCACCATCCTTTTCAAAACTATAGGAAGAAGATGTTCTTACCAGAAGATGTTCTTACTATAAGTGTTGTTCATTAATAGATTTAAATCTCAGTGTGCGTAGGGTGTGTGTGTGTGTGCGTGCGCGCATGCAGGTGGTGGGGGGTAGATTTATGTCTTTTAAACTAATACCATGTCATCTCTTTAATCATGCTGATGCTGAATAATTCAGCCACTCTCTGGAATTTGCAGGGCAAGGATCTATAGCTCTATCTCTCACTGGGGGGAGTTTATTATTACTGAGCCTGACAGCCAAGAACTCTGGCAGGTTAATTGCTCCAGTCCGACTAGCTGGGAGTTTGCTGTTGATATATAGTGACTAAAGGGAGTGAAGGAGATTGACTGTGCCTGTTACAGCACAAATATCTTCATGCGCCTCAGGTTCCTCAGAAAGATATGAGAAATAAATGTTCGCTGTTCATTTTCTGTCTGCACAATACAAATAGCCTCAGGCTGAACATGGCAGTGGCAGCATACCAAATATTATATATATATATATATATATATATATATATATATATATGAGAGAGGGGAATTCACAAATTAACATTATTACAAACATTCCTGCTTCAAATGGCTGAAAATCAATTTCAGCACATTTTGCATTTTAATAAGGTGCCAAGGAGATAAATCAAACCCATTGGAGGGGATGCTTGGCTGGCAATGATGCTGTCTGATCATCTCCTGCCTTAACAGATATGAGATTGTGCCAAACCCATGTTAATTGAAGTTGTGGGATGTCTAAGTGCTAGTTAATGAAGTAACCTCATGCTGGTTATGCAGGACCATTAATCCAGTTTAGACATCAGGTTCACTATGAACAGCTTCCTCTCTCCTTGCTTTGATAACAAGCAAAACTGAAACTTGGAATTAATGAGGGGTTTTAGCTTTCAGGGAACCAGTTGATATTTTCTGGAAAAGGTTATAAAGCTCACATACACACATACAGGCACATTTAGCCTCATAATCATGCACTGATTTTAACAGTTCTTTCAGTATAAACAAGCAATTGCTTCAGCACACAGGCAATTTTAAAAGCCCTTTCTCATTGGACCCACACTTTAGTGTCTGTCCTTTCACAGGCCTTAACTATGCATGAAGTAGATGCAAAGTGGGGTGGTGGGATGAATCTCTGCTCTCTACTGTGACGTAAGGTTTTTTTTTAAAATAAAAAAAGTTATTTGTAGTTTTAAATTCTTGACAAATCAGCAGGGCAGCAAATCACTTTCTCTTTTTTGACTGCCTTTTATCTTATGAAGCTTTATTGTCTTTTCCAGTGAGTCATGTCTTCTCATGATGTGGCCAAAGCAGGGAGAGGTCAGGCTTGATTTGTTCTAGGACCCATTTATTTGTCTTTTCAGCACTCCACAGTATCCATACAACTCTTCTCAAGCACCACATTTCAAATAAATTGATTTTTCTTCTTATCCACTTTCTTCACTGTCCATCTTTCAAAACCATTCATAGAAACTGGAAATATGATGGCATGGACAATCTTAATGTTCAGTAATGTATCTTTATACTTCCAAATCTAGTTCCTTCATAGCTTACCTACAAGTCCTAGTTTTCTGATTTATTGACTGCAGTCTGATGAATGACTGAGCCAAGGTGTGGAAAATCTTTAACCCTTTCAATGTTTTAATTGTCCACTTTATAGTTATGTAAATCATCTATGCTCATTATTTGTGTTTTCTTAATGTATAACTGTAATCTGCCTTTGCACCTTCTTCCTTCATTTCCTTCAGTAATTGTTCCAATTCCTTGCTATTTTCTGCTAGTAGTACTGGGCAGCAGCAGTACTTGGGGTGACACTGACAGAGGATCTCTCAGAGACAACTGTCGTGGCAGCGGAGCTAACACTTGTTAGTACTGAAGATAAGGAGCCATGGTAAACCCCTTTTGAATGTTTTTTACATTGAAAACTCTATGATGGGATGATTCAAAATGAAACAAAGCAATAATACCCAAGAGAAATGCACATGAGAAATGCACAGGTTTCAAATCCTGCTCAGGCTTGGAAACCTACTTGGTGACCTTGGGTAAGTCACATTCTGTCAGCCTCAGAGGAAGGGAATGGCATCCCTATCCCCCAGGAAATTTTGCCAAGAAAACAAGAAAATAGATTCATTTTAGGTATGCCATACTTTGGGAATGACTTGAAGGTGCACACTAACAGCAGAATTCTTATTGGGGGCATCTTCTCTATCCCCAACCATAGAAAAAGGTAGGCATCCATTCATTTGGATGAAGATTATAGTCTGATGTAGCAAGGCTCTTCTTAAGTACGTACGACCTCTGGGACATGGGATTCACTATGATTAAATCAGAATATAGCCACCTGGAAGAAGGTAAGCAGGTCTTGGTCTGGCCCGTTCCTGGATGGAGACGTCTGGAAATGCCAACTTGAATATCATAACAGAAGAAAGGTAAATTTTTCAAAGGACTAAATAAATAAATGACAGTTCAGTAATCTGTTTTTAAAGGCAAGAACCTAATATCCATTTTCTTTCTTTTAAAACATGGTTAATAGCTGTTTTTAAAACTTCTGCACGGCGAGAGATTAAATAATCAATAACTTGCATCATGTTTGAAATTCAGCCCTTTTTATCCATATTAGTCTCTCCTGGCAGAAGAGAGGAGATGTTTTTTTTTCCCTGGTGTTATTAAAAGGAATCTTTAGGCTCTGCCCAGCATTGCTGAAAGGCAATCAGTCCTTTTCCATCCGATTATTGTGCTCATTAGCTGCACTTCACTAGCTTGCAGGTCACCACTATTTTTTGCGGAGGAAATGGAAGCTAACAAGCATGTTGCTTGCTGGGGAGAATTCTTCAGAAAATACTAACTGTTCAATACTAGAAGGAGCAGGAATGTCTTTTTTTTTTTTCAGAACAAGAATGGTATGTTGCTCACACTGAAGGCTGATTTACTCAACTCTGAGTTCTGGATTAAAGTTCAGTTAGGCCTTTGTAGCACTATAGTATAGTTTCAGAGCGTGAGGCTTTCCCCAGTACCATAGAGTAGTATCCAGATGAGATTCTCTATATAAACATCCATCTGAATTTTTATTTAAAACACACACACACACATAAACTTCATTTTATAAAACAATATACACTCAGCCCTCAGTATCTGCAGGGGATCCATTCTGGATCCTCCACGGATAACAAAATCAGCAAATGCTCAAGTTCCATTGTTCCCAATAGTGGTGCGGCCATGCCATAATTCAGAACAAAGGAACTTGACCTGAATGCCAGGCTAAAGGCAGCAGGGGGAGAAGGCCATCCCCAAGCCAGACACTGGGATCCTAGCCCTCATCCTCCCTCCCTCTGGCCTGGACCCAGACGTTCAATGCTCACCTCGCCAGTCTCACCACAAGCAAGTGGCACGGGGGCTGCCTCCATTTCTGCCTCCTCTTCCTCCTCCACATTCTCTTCCTCCACCTCCTCTTTCATGGCTGCCTCCTTGGCTGCCTCCTCTTCCTCCTTCTCCTCCATGGCCACCTCCTCCTCCTCCATCTCAAAGCAGGCTTGCCATCTACGGATGCTTGAATCCACAGATGGCAAGTCTACAGATATTGAGGGCCTACTCTACAAGGAAAATCATAAACACCAGACAGAACTAACTTAACTGGAACTACGTATTACAACTACAAACTATAAACTAAACCAACTTTGCTATTGGTTTATAGGGTTCCTCTGGGTTCTCTTTTATCTGCTATGTTTTTTATCATCTGCATGAAACCACTAGGAGAGACCATTAGTATGCCAAAGTCTTTCTTTCCTTCTCAACTGATGCCAAGAAGGCTGTGGAAGTTCTGAGCTGTTGGCAGAAAACTGTGATTGGAAGTGGGCTAACAAGCTGAAGCTTAGTGCAGGCAAGCTAGAGGTGTCGCTGATCAGGAGACAAACTAATTGAAACACACAGCATGTTCTGGTTGGGTTTGCACTCTAAAGGAAGTGGGAACACTTATCTCAATATCCTGCATAGTGTGAGTGCATGGTTTATGGAAATGAAAGACAGTGTCTTCTCAATGGCTATATTACTACTGAAGAACACTGTGTTTTATTTGTTGTCCCTGTATGCTTCCATTTCTTTGTTTTCATATTTCACTGTTTTAATGGGTGTGGTATTTTTATTTCATGTATTTCTTTATATGTGGGCACCAGAAAGCTGGAGTAGAAATCTCTGAATAAATAAAATAAATAAATGTCTAGTTTAGAATCTATTTAAAACTAAACTGGAAGAAGAAATAAGCAATAAATAAATAAACACGAAACCAGGGCTGGCATGCCAATATAGGTGAGCTAGGTGGCTGCCTAGAGTGCCAAACTGTAGGGGGTGCTGGCGTGGCGGGGTGGCAAGGGAGCCTGGAGGCCAGAGAGAGAGAGAGAGAGAGAGAGAGAGAGAGCGAATCTGGAGCAGACGATGAGGCAAGCAGAGCAGCAGCCCTTTCCTCTCTGTTTACTTCCCTCCTCTCTCTCTCTCTATCTATCTTCTGTTTCTTTTCCCTTCACTTTTTCCTCTTACTCGCTCCTTCCATGGCTGAGGATGAGGGTAAGTCTCTTGGGGAGAGGAAGGGAGGAGAGGGGAAACCTCAGATGAGGTGCCTGTGGTAATGTGTCAGGTGGGCAGCCCTTTCCTTCCTCCTCTCCTCCCTTCCTCTTCTTTTTCTTTCCTTCCTGCCTTGGTCCAGGGCTGCCCACCCACCGCATTGCCACAGGCACCTCCTCTGGGGTCCGCCCTCTGCACCCCAAGAGACTTACCCTCCTCCCCGGCCATGGAAGGAGTGAGCAAGAGGGGCTCTTAGCATGTGAAGAGCGCTGGCCCAACTCCCACAGGGCAATGTGGTGGGTTGGTAGCCCTGGAACAAGAAAGAAAGGAAAAAGAGAAGGGAGAGAGGAAGAGGGGAAGGTGAAGAAGGCAGGGAGAACTAGAGAATGAATGAAGAGAGGAAGGGAAGGAAAGGAAGAGGAAGAGAGAGGGAGGAAGGAACGAAGGAACGAACGAACGAAGGAACGAACGAATGAATGAAGGAACGAAGAGAAGGGAAGGGAAGAAGATGGGAGGAAAGAAAAAGGCAGGGTGAAGGAGAAAAGAGAGAGAAGGGGAATGGGAGGAAATGGAAGCCCTGAGAGGCTGAGAGAGTGTGACTTGCCCAAAGTCACCCAGTGGGTTTGCATGACTGAGCTGGGATTTGAACCCTGGTCTCCCATTGTCCTAGGCCACTACACCATGCTGGACCCTCCACTACACTTAAAGGTACAATACTCAGTTATTCTTTGTTGTTGCGTACCTTCAAGTTGTTTTCCACCTTAGGGAGACCCTAAAGCAAACCTATCCTGGGGTTTGCTTGGCAAGATTTGTTCAGAGGAGGTTTGCCATGGCTTTCTGCTGAGGAGGCTGAGAGAGTGTGAATTGCAGGAGGTCACCCAATAGGCAGGGAAGCGAACCCTGGTCTGCAGAGTCCTAGTCCAACACACAAAGCTACATCCCAACCTTCTATCCAGGAAGAATGTCAAAATGTCCTCCATGTTGAGCATGACTGAGAAACATGAATTTATATTGTTTTTATTAATGTTTTTGGCTTGTAGTCGGTTGTCTCCTCCATTTTTTGAACGTCCTACATTTTCCTACCCTTTCGGGGGCTACCAAGGCGGGGGGGGGGGCAAAATATTTCTCGCCTAGGGTGGCCAAATATCTAGAGCTGCCCTGCATGAAACATTGTCAACAAAAATTAAGCCAATATAACACTTACCACATTCTAGTTTCCTGGGTATTTCCAATCAACCCAATGGGTCAATTTTAGGTATCAACTGGATAAATACCAAGAAGAAAGAGGTTTAACATAGTAGAGATGAGGCTGTTTTCAAAATATTGTTTAGCCATGGGTCTCTCTTTGGAACCTGTATTTTGAATACTGCACAAGCTATATTAATAAATGGGGCAAAAATGCTTTAATTCCAAATGTATTCATGAGCACATAGGAATTTAACTATTCCTCTTCTTAAAACATCAGTTGGAGTTATATGGTAATAGCCCACAAAAATGCTTTGAAAACAACTGCTTTAGACTTTTAACAGTTGGCACTTGGTTAAAATAAAAAGACTGGAAAATTCTTTTTGAAAAAAGTAGGGTTACCCCTCCCCTCCAAATAAAGGGAAACATAAAAAGTTGCAATGAAACCCACTTGTAAAGATTCCCAAAACTGGTAACCACTTGAACTTTTTTGGGCTCAGTTCAAAAGCAACATGGTACAGGAATGAAAAGCATATGTTGCTAAGTGGTTCTAAGCCGAGTATGTAATTGAACAACACTACATGTTCCACTCATTTAAATTCCTTCAGATTCACCTCTGGAACTAGCTTGCAGTTGTTGTCACTGCAGTGTGACACTGATATTACTTGTGAGAGAGTCTTCTGTTTGACAGTAACCTTGCATTCTCTCTCTGTACCCTCAGGTTCCTCAGCAGCATCTCTCACTATTTTAACTTTCAACATCTTTCTGCTAGCCAGATTTATTATACACAACTCTTCCTTCTTGTCTAAAGAAAGAAGAGTAGTGCTCCCAGAATGATGACAGGTAGTATTTTCCAAATGATTGCTGTAGTCCTTTTGATTACAGCAAAAATGGATTGGGGGGGGGGGGGAATAACAAAACCAAAAGGAGACACAAAGTACTAGAACAGATTTTTGAATACCAAATATTCTTCTGATGGAAGAAATTTTTAAAAGATGCTAATAAAATATGGGTAAACTTGTAATTAGAGACAAAATAAATGCCGTGGATATCACATTTTAAAAGGCAAAAGTAAAAGTGCTTGTTATAATAATAGACTCTGCTATTCTTTTTCCAAGGAACATTGGGGAAAAGATGATGAAAGAAAAAGAAACAAATTGCTTGAAGTGGAAATTCAAAGAGCATAGAAATATTCTTTCAAAATAGCAAAAATAGGACTGATAGTGCTTTTTGTTGCAATTTTTTTGAGGGAAATTTTGTAGAAGATCAATGAATGTAAAAAGGGTGAATGCCATCTTCCTATTTCTATTCATTATATCAACAACTCTGAAATTTCAAAATGCAACAAGCTTCAAAACATAATCTAATGAAGCTATGCCTCACTTCGTAAGGCAGAAGACAGATGTAAAGCAGGGGATACTAATTTGGTTGTTTGGTTGTTTCATTCATATTCCACTTTTTTTCGAAATGGTTCACAAGGTGATTAACAGCAGTACTACAAATAGAATCATGCTGCACTACTAAACTCAAGTACATAGGAGGATGCTTCATTGGAACTGGTAGATCTTATTTATGAATAGGTACATATAGAATTGATGCATATAGGGACACTATGGATCAGCAGTTAAGACACTGATTCTGACAATCACAAGGTCAGCAGATCAGCAGTTCATGTGTGCAAATACAGTCGTGAGTGTTTAATATGTAAGGGCCCTCATTCCTTTTGGAATTGTACCAAGGGCCGAGCTCAGACAGAGTTCAGCAAGGAAGGACAAAATAATAGAACGTCCAGCAGAACTCCCCCATCTTCAAAAGGGCCCCAGCTATATCAAGTTTGAGGTTCTTTAGTGGTTGCTGTCATCTTATCCAGATTCAAGAGTGGCACATTATTTGCTTAGTGGTTTCCATGAGGGTTTTCGTATTCCTTTTCAAGGCACCCAAAGTACTTTTTAGCCAACAACTTAAAGCCTGTGAGGGGGATGGAACATATCATTAGTCAAAAGATTGCTAAGGAGGTGGCTGAGGGTTGTGTGCTGGGGCCCTTTGCCTGCCCTCCTACCCCTAATTTGAGGGTGTAGGGGCAGGTGAGTTTCACATTATTCATCATTTGTCTTACTCTCATGGTCAGTCAGTTAATGATGCCACCCCCCATGAGTTGTGTACTGTTCATTACACTTCTTCTGACTGCTGTTTGACAGGTTAGGAGGTTTGGTTTGGGTGCAGAGTTAGCTAACTTTAAGTCTGCATTTCGTTTGTTGCCTGTTCATCCTCTGGATTTTGATTTGGTTGGTTTCAGGTTTGAAGGCCTATTCTACGTGGACTGAGCTCTCCCAATGGGTTGCTCTGTGTCTTGTGCAGCCTTCAAGATGTTCAACACTTTTCTTGAATGGGACCTTAGTATAAGGACTGGTCTCAAGGGGGTTGTACATTATTTGGATGACCTTGTTTATTGAGTCATCTGATTCAAGGTTTGTTTGTTTTTACTCTGGGAGTTTCAGGCTCTAGCAGAGCTGGAACCCTGGCTTGCTGTAAGGAGGTATTGACTACCCATTTCACCCACTCAGCCAGTCCTTCTATGGCCAGTTTGATAAGCTACAAGGGGCAAGCATCTAGCACACATGTGGTGGCTCTCTCCACTCCAAGGAGGTCCATATCCTCAGGCATGGATAATGCATAGTGACTGTATTTTTCTGTATTTCTATTTCTGTATTTCAGTTTCTGTATTTGTATACAGGTAATCTTTGTTTTGGTATGTAAATTCATAACAATTATAATTATCTCACAGAATCTTCAGTCTCCAATGGCAGGTCTTAGCTTTTTTTTTTTTTTTTTTGGCCTCGTTTTCTTGCTAAACAACCATTTATCAAACCATAATCGCCATGTAAAATTTTATGTTCCAAAATTTAAATTCCACTATATATTAGACATGTTTAAATCATTTGAAAAAAAATGGTAGATCTCTTACATAGCTACTGCTAAGAGCTTCAGCAGGAATAACCCTGCAAAGGCTCATCATAACAAGCCCTGAAATACAGTCAATGGCCTGTAGATTTATGGCTGTACCTTCAAGGAAAAGTAGTAAGAAATTCTGCTTCATCAGTATGAATTTTGATTTACTTTAAAAGGAACACAATTGCTTCCTTCCATTTTAAATATAACTTATGCCATGCTTAAAAGAACTGTTGCTATTTCAAACATTGTTTGAGAAACTTTAATAAAAAAAATTACAGTTAGCTGTGTGCTTGGAAGCTTGAGTTGTGTGATATGAATAAAAACTATTTCACTTGCCATGGAAATGTAAGCAGATGATGGGTTAAATAACAGCTTTTCCTGGCAAGGAGTTCCCTTTTAGAGCCTGTATGACACCTTTTTCTTTTCTTTTTGTTTCTTTTCAGACTACAGGTCTCAGAATCACCAAGTGGTCATGCTGGCTGAAGAATTCTGAGCACTGAAATCTAAAATCTTTTTCTCACGTGCTAATATTTTTGCATCTTCTATTATTATTATTATTATTATTATTATTATTATTATTATTATTATTATTATCTCACCCTTTTCCCAAAAATGGGACTCAGAGCAGCTGTCTCATTTTCCCAGGAAAAAAAAAACATAAAAGAGACAGCCCCAAACTGTAAGCAACATACTCTTCATCTGCTCCAGTTTGGCAAAGAGAGACCTGGTTAATTCTTTGTCATTCCACTTTTTCAATTGCTCTTAAAATGCCCCAGTTTCTTTCTCTTCCAACCACATTCTCTTTTGTTCTTTACTTATCTCAGTTGTTGAAAACTTATACCAAAGTGCAAAAGTAGTTTAAATTCAGTTAAATCAGCAAGGGGAAGAAGAGAGATAGGGGTGCAACCTTCTCCTTGCCCAAGCAAAAGCAGTTTTCTTCAGACACTTTCCTAGCTTGTGTCTTCTTCTTCATTAATAACTTTTGCCATCTTGACCACACGTTGATGTTGCTTGGCCACTGGTATCCCAATTTCAATCTCTAAAATATGGACAGGTATGAAGTAGGCATGGGAAGAGCAGACTCAGTCATCTTGTGGGCCACCTATTATCCTAGATATTTGACTGCCATAACACAGTGTTTCAATGTCACCAGTATGCTGATGACACCCAACTCTGTACTCCCATCTGATTCCAAGGGAGCTGCCTCTGTATTAAACCAGTATCTGCTGTCAGTAATGGAATGAATGAGGGTGAACAAGTTGAAACATAATCCAGACAAGACAGAGGTGTTCCTGGTTAGTTGTAAGGCAGTTCAGGGAATAGACATTCAGTTTTTATAGGATGGGATTACACTCCACCTGATATTTCAGGTTTGCAGTTTGACTGCACTCCTGGACTTGGACCTAAGCCTGAATGCCCAGGTTTTGGTGGTGGCCAGGGGTGTGTTTGCACAATGAAAACTAGTGTGCCAGCTATGCCTGTTCTTTGAGAAGTGAGATCTGGCTACAGTGACACATCTTATTAGGATTACCATAACATGGTCTATATGGGGGTGCCTTTGGAAACTGTTTGGAAACTTCATCATGTTCAAAATGCTGCAGCTGGGCTGCTGACCAGGGCTGGTTATAGGGATCGTGTGATCTTCCGGTTGAAACAACTTCAATGGCCATTTTGTTCCTGGGGACAATTTGAAGATCTGGTTTTGACATTTAAAACCCTACATGCTTGGGTCCATACTATCTGAAAGAGCACATATCACAAATACAAAGAAGATACTTAATTGCAGGTTTTCTACCAAGAACTAGGCTGAGGTTTACAAAATACATGTTATGATCAAATGTGTGATGATTATTGAAGTTTTTAGAAGCACTGCAGTGTTTTTGAGTCTCTCTTCTATTTAGTAACTGCAAGTAAAAAGGAAGATGAACCTTTTGAGTTGTTAGTAATAGACCTTCAAGTACACTTCAAAAGCGTTTCCTTATACATGAAGATTCTGTAGAGCACTGTTATTTAATCTTGAAAAACAGGAGAGATGCTCTGTCAATGAAGAGAGACATGTACACACAGAGAGATTCACATGCACATCACAAGGGGACACTTTGCATTGACATGTGATAACTGTAGCATTAGGTCTCTATTGTTTAATAGCACAGTCTCTTGTATATGAGGTAGCAGTGAATGCCTGATGATATCCATTCTTAACCTGAGAGGACACTTTTTTTTCCAAGAAGAGGCAAAAATGCCTGCTTTATTTACAAAGAAAGATGCTACAAAGGGGGGGGGGGGGATCTTGCAAATGTTTTAAATAATAAATAAATAAATGCACGACGTATATTTCAAATGCACTTTTTGTATATTTGACAAATGTACGGTCTAACATTTGGAATTGGAGAAAGAACTGCTTATAATAGAAAACAAGGAACCGCCAGAGAAAATGGCATCTCCATGTCTAATTCTCCCTTTCCTCTCATAATGTGGAGATCATAGATTTCATTTATTCATTATTTATTCATTCATTATTCATTCATTCATTACTATGGGGGACTTCAATTACCCTGATATTTGCTGGGAGACTAACTCTGCTAGGCTGTCTAACAAAATCCTGCTTTGCAGATAATTTCCTCTTTCAAGAGGTAAGGAAGGTACAAGGGAATAAACAGCCCTGGAATTGACCCAGTAGGGAGCTGTTCGTCATTGAAATCAAAGCAGTCAGTGCTTTAGGGAAAGTGATCCCTAAAGCGGCTAGGACTGACAATTGTGGGACAGGGCAAAACAGAGTATAGTCAAACACAGACCTTGGATTATAGGAAAGCTGATTTTAAAAAGTTCAGGGAAATACTGGATGGACTCCCATGGCTAAACATGCTAAAGGAAAAAAAGAGTTCTTGAAGAAGGAGTTGCAAAAGAACAGTCACAAAAAACCCAATGGAAGAAGAAAAATGGAAAAATGTGGCAATCTCAAAGAGGAAGTGAAAAGAAAAAAGGGTATGTATAAAGAATGGAAGGAAATACTAATCACTGAGAAAGAATACCAATGTGTAGCTAAAGCTTGTAGTAATAGCATAAAGAAAGCTAAAGCTCAGAATGAGCTGAGACTGGTTAGGCAAGCAGGAACAACAAAAAGATACATTCATGGCAAGAGAATGACCAAGGAGACAGTGAGGCCGTTGTTCAGTAAGGATAGTAAAATGCTAGAGGACCCTATTGAGTCCAGTCCTAGGGATTCTTCCTTGTCTAGATGCTGCACCCTTAGTGCACTGGATTGTGCAGAGTAGGTAGAGGGTGTTAGTGTTTGTCCTCAGCAACATGCATCCAGTGATGCACATGTATCTCAGCATACTGACAGTCTTTAGGTGTAAACCATAAAGTATTGTGGTGATCATTCAGATGCCCAGGTGACTAGGCAGGTTGCTATAGGGAGAAGCCCTGTAGAGACCCTCAAGCATCAAAATCTCAAGCTGGTCAGGGCTTGGAAACAAAAAGTAAATCACTGACATGCTAAACTCAGGAATGATTACTGGCAAACAAGATAATTCCTTTAAAGTCATTGTAATGTGGTTTCTATTCTAGGGATAGAAAGAGTATTTGAAAATATTTGATAAATGGCTGAAAAACTTCCTTCTTGAGTATCAGAAACTTTGACAAGGAGAATTCTAGACTGATGAGAATCTTCACAATTTATTCTGTGCAAAAGTTGCACAAAGTTCTTTGAAATGTTATTTATCCACAGAAAATGCTGATTCTTGTGCAGAAACTGGTATTTTCTGTGGGGAAAAAACCACATCTGAATGTTGCAGGTAATAAATCTCAAACTGCTAAAATATTTGAAAACTGCCCACCTTTTGAAGACTTTGTTACAGAAGGAAGAAAATGGCTAAAATTGCTCATTGCTTCATTCAAAAACAGAATGAATAAAGAATTAGGTCCCTAGGTTTCTATAAGATGCTCCTGACAGCAATGTAGCTGCCACATTTTGTACTAGCTAGAGTTTCTATTCCATCATGGAGGGCAGCCCCACATAGAACACATTGAAGTGATCTGGAAGGCCTTTCCTTTCTGAATAAAAAAAGAGTGATTCAAGGAACCATAGTACTAAGGAATACCCCAAAATGGCAACAAGACTGAGGCTCTTGACAACAAAGAGAATATGGTATATACTCATATATAAGTCTAGTCAAACATTTTAGTCAAAAATTGACTTCAAAAATCTCGGTTGACTTATCCATGAGTCAGTATAAGTGCTGTATTTTAACTTTTATTTTAAAAAAGAACCATCTCCTGGTGAAAAACAAGAACATAATCTGTTCTGGAAGCACTGACCCCTCTCTGTTCTCTTATCCATCCAGCTTTTAGTATGAGCATAGTTATACCTGCTGGAATTTTAAAAAGTTCTTTGGCATTGTTTTCCTTAGCTTCATCTTTTTGATCCTTTGCTACATGCCCCTAAGTTTTACCCTTGACTTATCCTTGGGACATATCAAAATCCATACTTTTTGCCCCAAAACATGCCTTTGACTTATATATAAGGTTTACTTATAGTAGACTATATATGGCAGTCCTTTCTATAATATACTTCACCATGTATTGGCTACGATCAAATGGTCCTGTATTTGAGATACACATTTGTCTTGCATTTGAATGAAGCAGCAATCAATTGAAGACATTTTCAGAAGTGCTTCAACCACAGTCGAAACATCTGAAGATTTACGCTGCTTCCATTTGCAGAGATGAAAAGATTTCTTTTTTTTTAAAAAAAATGGCCAGACTGAAATAATTAATCATCAGAGTAAGGATAGAGAAATAAAACTTCAAACACAAAAGGATCAACACTGGAGAAGCTAAGTAGTTAAGACATAGTGAAAACTACAAAGGCTTCTATAGAGCTACCTGATATATTAAGTTAGAAGCCACAGTGAACAGACAGGCCTGCTTTGACCAAAAGCACATACTTGCACTAGCTCTGCACTTCTTCTTCAGTGGAAATGCAAGAAAGAGTTCCCAGAAGGCAAGGATGATGTGATAATGGGAACACTTCAGCTTCACATCAACATTATTCTTACCTCCTTGCAAAGCCACACTAATGTATTCTGATCATGACTCTGATTCCTTTATTTAAAAAACAAAACAAAAATCCATTTATTTATTTTAAATATTCAACTTTGATTTTTTTATTTATTTAAAAAGAGTCTGATTGTTAAATCACCTGTATTCTTTTTCAAAAAATTCAGTTGCACTTTATTACATCTATATGTTTCACTCATGTTACTTAATAAAAATAGCAATAATCAGATCCCATCTTCCCCTGCCAACAATCAAATACTATTAACATTTTTCTCACTCATGTTAATTAATAGAACCAATAATAATCATCCCCCCGGATGAGAGAAAAGTATGAGAAAATTAAAATGTTTCATCTCTCACACAGGGCAGAGCTCACTCATTCCAATGGGGAATTGGAATTTCCAGTTGAATTTCAATGTTCTGGATGGTTTTATGGTTTTATTGTCTCAGCACTAAGTAGAGCAGTTAAACAGCAGGGGTGCGATTGAAACTGGCTCTCATATAGGTATAGCTTTATTGTTATTGTTGTTATTGTTGTTATGTGTATTCAAGTCACTTCTGACTTATGATGACTCTAAGGCAAACCTATCACAGGCCTCAAACAGCACCAGGCAAGACAAAGGCCATATAGGTAGATAAATCAAGAAAGCCAGTGTGATGTAGTGGTTTGAGTGTTGGACTGCAACTCTGGACACCAGGATTCAATTGCCAGCTCAGCCATGAAACCTACTGGATGAACTTGGGCAAGTCACACTCTCTCAGCCTCAGAGGAAGGCAAAGGCAAAGCTCCTTTGAATGAATCTTGTGAAGAAAATCCAGTGATAGGGGTGCCTAGTAACACTTTTCTGTATGTTGTAAGTGTGTATCAGATTCTAATTTTAAAAATATTTTAACACAGGAAATATTGAGGTATAGGGTGCCTAGTTTAGCTGATTCTGGATGTATTTATTTATGTTAATAAGAGGAAATGAGCACCTAGGCTTGAAAGCCACCTCTACTATAAAATTATACTTTTTCATTCTTTAATGATGGTTTACGCAGTCCCCGGAAATAGCATGGAATGTAAAAATTGCTGAGGACCTCCACTATTGAACTGTGGGTGCTCTACAATGTTTTGTTATTTCCTGAAATGGATTAAAGACTGATTCACATGTGCATGCATATTACCCAATATTTTATCCTCCAATGGCTTTATCACTCAGTAAGTCATGACAGAAAGTAAGGCGCATTATAAAGGGGCCTTTAATATGCCCCCATCACGTGCTAGGGGTTGGCTGAGGACCTAGTGTCCATACCGGCCTCACCCCTAGCACGTGATGGGGGCGTAAAGATGACGGCGTCCTATACACAGGGACGCCGCCATCTTTACGTGCTGGACGCGTTGCATCCGCACATGTCGCCCCGGAAATGACGCCGCAAATGCGCCCCTTGCACTTTGCGGCACCTCTTCCGGGGCCTGAGAAGAAGCGTGATTTAAAGGCTGTGGCTCCCAGATGGTGCAAGTGGCGGCGGCAGCAGACCGCCGCAATCCGGCAGTCTGTAACGCGTCAATGAGAGCTAAACTTTCATTGGGCTTTTATTTTCAGACAGAAGCAAGAGCAATTTGGTTAAGTGAATACATTTGATTAATTTATCAAATTAGGTGCTAGTTTAGATATATACTTTCAAACTGGAGTGGGAGAAAAGTCTGTTTCAGAGGATAGAAACAGCCCTTTTGAGTTTCATATAGATCTGATAGAATGAAAATCACTGCACATCTTCAAGTGCCATTGGCTGAGGATAATGAATTAAAGCATGATCACCAATATCCTGGAATATCAGAGAAAGGCTTTGAGAACTAATCAGCTCATCCACATGACCGTGCTGTTAGCCAAGACTTGTTATTTGACTAATCCTTATGATCCAGATGACATTCTGTTCCTGTTCCAGTGCACAGCATGTGGGAGAGTGGATTTGTTAAGCTGGGTGGGTTTATCCTTCTTTTATGTGTTCATTCAATTTTATGTTCATTTACTTACTGTACACATATGGCAGTGGAAGCTGCTAAAGTAATAACTGTTATCCTGCAAACAAGCCAGGGCAAAGAAACAGATGTAAGATCTCTAATATTTCTATTGGACATTGTGTGACTGAAGACATAAATTCATCTGTGAGAGCTGAGGCTTAAAAGGGTGCAGGAGAAATGCCTCAACTATTTAAATAGCATTTTGTATTAGGAATGGAAAAGGAATCTATGGGTTTCACATTTCTCTGTGTGAGATTTGCATTTTCCCAATCCACACTGAGTTCATAATTCCCCATGTAAATATGATACTGAGACAAGTTGATGCACATCTTAGAAAGCGACACTTTCCCACAGCTTTTGACTAACCGTGATAAAGAAAAATGAGCAGAAAACAATGTATATGGTTAAAAATGTATGCACACACCTGAAAACATAGTACAAACATACTACTTTCATCACTGAGGAAAGTATATAATTTAGGAAACAATGCATTCTCTTTTTATGCACAGATTTCTAGAGGGAATTGGGAAGGAGATCTCATTTCCAACGTGATATGAACAAAAATTTAAAATAGCAGATTTCAACATCCCTTGTTTGTAGAGGTGTCCTTGTGAAAGGAACAAAAAATGTGTAAATTTTCCCCCAAAGCAAGAATAATTTGTAAATATGATCCAAGATTCTTAGGAAGAGTCTATAATGATAAATTATGGTTGCTGGGGGGTCACTATATGCTTCTGTCATACTTTATTATTATTTTTGATAACCTACATTTAAGTTGAAATATAAAAATTAAGTGACATAGCTATAATTATGAAAACCAGGTGGTTTAGTGGTTTGCATGTTGGACTAGGATTCTGGAAATGAAGATTCCCCACTCAGCCATAGAAACCCACTGAGTGACCTTGGGTTAGCCACACTCTCTCAGCCCCAGAAATCACTGTGATAGATTCACCTTAGGGTCATCATAAATCAGAAATAAATTGAAGGCACATAACAACAGACCTATGGCCATAGAGATCTGGATTCAAATTCCCATTTAAACACACTAGGTGATTATAGGAACTAGTACCCCACTGTGATTGTGCTTCCTGATTAAGGGGTTTATTACACATCTTAATAACGTGGCTTACTGTTCCCAAATTGAAGCCTAATTTGGGCTACATCCTGGCCCTACTGCATAGCTTTTGTCTCACAATCTGCCATGCTAGTACAGCTTGGCTGCAGCCCATGTCCCTTAATGCACTTCCGTGGCCATTTTTCAAGCTCAGGAGCTTTCCTACTTTGAAAAATGGATGCCGAAGTGCAGGCCGCATGGCAAATAGGGGGACAAAAGCCATGTGATAGGATCCGGATTATAAAGTTGTGCCACAGGCTCCAAAGTGCTGATTTGTAAAACTTTTAAACATCCCTCCCAAAATTTGTTCTATTCAACAGGGTCTCCCACACCATCTCTACATTAGATTTTTACATTGGCAAAATTCTGATTGTATATGAATTGCTGGTACTAATGGACAGAATACACAGCCTTTTAACAGTCCATTTTAGTGTTATAATAAATTGCATTTAATTTACTTTGATTGTAATCTTAGGCCAAAGTAGAGACTGGCACTTTGGACCAGCTGGGGGGTGGAGTTGGGCATAGCGTCTCTATGACGCATGCCCTGTCTCTGTCTCCAGAGTATCATGATACTGTGCGCCGCTCCAAATGGTGAGCAGTTATATGATGCTCCTCCGGCTCTGTGTCCATATGATGCAGCACCAAAGGAGCACCCTAGAAAGTCTGGATCGGGCCATGCATACCCTGATTCAGCTGAAGAAGGGGTGGCTGGAGGCCACCCCTTTGGGGCTGTTTGGACAGCCCCAGAGTCTCTTTGATTGCCTGGTGACACTTCAAAAGTGAGAGGTTAGTTTTGATAAAATATGTCAGACGTTGGATTTTTTTTTATTTCAAAGTTTCATACTGGGTAACATATAGTGTTTTACAGTGTTTTAAGGACTGGGTTCAAATAATCACTGTTCAGCCATGGGTGCCCTTAAAGGAAGGCAATGGCAAACCTTCTCTGAAGAAATCCTGTCATGAAAAGACTAGGATGTGGTCACCATCAGTGGGAGTCAACCTGAAGGCACATAACAACAAAACAGATTCATCCTCATTCCAAGTAGGGATGTTAGTTCTGTTCCATTGGAAAGCTTTGCTAGTCTTATGGAAGCTCTTTGCTTGCCTGAAGATTTCCTAGATGTTTTAGTTTAGCAAGGAACGTCCATGTTCCCTCTGTGTGAAATTAGGTGGCAGTTCTCCTGATTGTATCCTTAAGGTCAGTTATGAAATATTTGCGACTCATCAGACCCACCATGGACTTCACAAAATTCCTGTTTTCCCTCCTTGTTTAAGACAGTAAGAAGAAAGGGAGAGTGCATGAGTGCGATCACCACCAAATATGGCTGCTGGGCTTCATTCATCTTGCAGCCCCAATCTGGAGGTCAGGAAAGCCCCCGCCATGTAGGGTATTTTTTATTTAAACCAGTGTGATGAAATGGCCTCTCTTATATAGTCAAGGAATCTGCCTAATGTGCTCCTGATTCCTACTTAAAGTTGAATGAATTCCACTTGGAATCACTACTTCTTTAATCTACAGGATTAAATCACCCAAACCGTCCAAAGGAAGGGAAAAACCTGAAAATCACAAGTTATGTGGGGTTTTCTATTGTGTGTGTGAGGCAAACAGAGGTAATGAGGTAAATCACCTTCCCTCTAACAATTTGAGTGTTGCCTCCAATACAATTTACATCCTTCTGTATGCTTCCCTGAAATATAAAGCCTCTTCCCACTCTTGGTTTACACCTTGCATAATCCTAGAGTCCCCTGTTGCTTTCTCATATATATCATTATTGATTCATTATTCATTATTGATTCATTATTCCTAAACTGTATTTATATTCTACCTGTCCTCTGATGAGTTCAGGTGGCTGGCCTTCTCTTTCACAACAACATCATTAAGTGGGTCAGTATGGGAGAGTGAGAGTGATTATGTCTATTTCACCCAGAGTTTCATGATTTAGTGAGAACCTGAATCTAATTGCAAATGCTAATCCCACATTCTAATTATTATCACACTGGCTTTCTCTCTCTACCACATGCAGTAAAGGAAGACTTGATGGGTCTATCTATCCAGTTATCATCGATAGAATGTATTTATTCCATATTCTGCTGTTCATTGTGCATAATCCTCACGTTCTCCACAGTAGGCCTCAACAGTGATTGTATCAAAGAGTGCCTTATTCTTCTGAAATCAACCTGCCAAGAGGGCAAGCTGTGTCCCTTACCAGATGGATGTGTCAAAAGGGTACCAAGTTAATGGTGCTGAAGCCACCAAAATGTCCAACCAAACCAATGGAGACAGATTTCCCATGTGATAATTTGTTAAAGTAGACAACACAGTGTTTCAACTGGAAAGCCAAATTAAAATCTATCTCATTCAGAAATTCATAGAGCCAATATTTAGGATGGTTTTTTTCAAAGCAAAAATGTTTCACACCCATAATCTCTATCAGAGAAGATGGAATCATCCCTATCATAAATAAATATTCATTATTGCCTTTCTCATTTTGTTATGTGCTATGATGCTCCTGTATACTGTATGTTTGATTCAATATATCAGTTACGATGCTTGTCTAATTGCTTATGCTTCAAGCTCATACTGACTTGGAGAGATGTATAAATTCATCTCCAGTTTTACTGGTCCCATGATAGAAGTGTGTCTAAATTGTGCTCGCTAGTCCTATTTTAAAGTGGCCTTTTAAAACAGAGGGATTCAGCTTACTGGTGTGATATATATGTCATCCATTCGTCAATTTATGGCCATTGACTGAGACTCAAAATAGGATTTTTGGGAACATAAATAACATAATGATTTTCTTGATAGGTATAATTCCACCCCACCACCCAACAAACACCATTACCTTTTCATTTTAAGTGTTTACACAGCTAAATCACACCAAAACTTTCCATCAGTAATCTCACAAATATTTGCATAACTGATTATAAATATGCAATTTGGAAAACTGAATGTGCCTGAAAACATTTTTTACTTCTCTTTCCGTGTTCCTCAGAATGGGCATTTATTATTTCCCATTGCTAGACTTCTGAAGGTTTTTTCTTTCTTCCTTTCTTTTAATTTAATGCAGTTTTTTTATTAAAGCTTTACATTCTCATTACAAGCATCCACCAAATCAATCAATTCTTCAAAAAATATGATCAATTTATACAGTTTTTCCATACATCTCTTATCCGTACCTATATCTGTATATATCTTAATTACCTTGCTTACACATGTTAAGCCTTTCTTGCTAGCTAAGGCCCCATAGAGACAGTCCAAAATAAAGCTGCTCCGGGTTACTTTGGAGGTATGCTGTTTAAATGATGTATGCATACTAAGAGTCCAGAAGCTGCGCCAAAGCTGTGCTATAGTCCTTAGGACTGGATCGTGGCTTTGGTGTGGCTTCCAGACTCTTAATACGCATGCATCATTTAAACAGCATACATCCAAAGTGACCGAAGTAGCTTTAATTTGGCCTGTCTGTACAGGACCATTGCAAGTTCTATATAGACTACCACTACCAAAGAAACCTGGAGTTTCAGTGGATTTTGGATCTTAATCTGTTTTGCAACTTAGAAGGTTTTTTCAATGCCAGGATCTACCAGCCTTTCACAAGATCTCCAGCCAGAGGAGCGCCGAGCCTGGAGGCTCCTCCATTCCCCTGTTTCCACCTGGGACTGAGAAGCTGCCTGAGCTGAGGCACCAGAAGACGGGGTCTGAGGGGGAGGAGGCATATTCAAAAAGTCATCCTCCGGAACATCTCCTTTGCTAGTGTATTTTGCTGTCTCGTATTTATATTACACTGTAACTTTTTACTGCAAGGGGAGGGTCGAATATTGTTAGTAGATTAATATGTTATGTACCAATTATTATCAAGTTGTATATCTCAGATTTTGTTTTTTGCAGTGCTATGTCTGTGCCTTGGATTACGTTTGCTTTATTTTTTATACTTAATTTGTTTAATTATTATTGGAGTATGTTTTGTATTTAATTTTTATACTTATTTAACTTGTCCAGTATTCTTTTACTTGCTTATTGCATTTATATTGCTTATTATGGCTGTTTAAGTATTGGTTATGTGATCGGGAAGGAATTATTTTGTATTTTGTATTTTATTGTATTTTCTTTTTATTGTATTTCTCATATTGCTGTTAGCTGCCCGGATTCCTGGTGATTGGGTGGGATACAAATAAATCTATATTATTATTATTATTATTAAGAATATTGTTGTATATTCCAGAAAACTGTCATTGCCTCTAAAATAACAAAAACAACATACCAAAGCGTAGAAGCTACAACCATAACAATGATGGGGAGAGAAATGTGTTTTGGGGTCATTGTAAATAGAACAGAAAAATAATCTCTCAGTGGCAGTGCTCTCAATTCGTAAGGGAATGTTTGCTTCCTTATTCCTTACAAACTAAAGCCAGTACACATCTCATCTTCATTTCTACTGATTTACTAGATGCAGTAGACCACGATGGGAATCTTTTCACCCCAACATTGATATACGCAGTGGTGATTGGGGACTTCCATGTCAGTGGGCCAAAATGGTGGATTTTAGTCCAAAATTTAAAGGAGCTATCCAATGTGCTGAGCCCTATTCCCAAAACAGATATGGTAGCTTGTTTGTTTCCTTAAAGCCTGGATTAAAACCCACTATCATTCACCATCTCATTGAAACTACCAGACCTCATTAACAAAACTATCAAGGGGGTAGGTAAAATTCATGCCAGCAGGGTCACAACTTTGGAACCAAAAGTGGACTAGCCAAAAGCAAAGTGAGTAAATAAAGACAGGAAATTGGCAAGGCTACTCATTTATCTTTCTTCAGTAGTGCTGTGTTTGCTAAGTGTGGACTATCTTCCAGTTTGGTCCTTTTTTTCTAGTGTGATGGCTGAGGATCAGTGATGGTACTTTTCATTAGAAAGGCTTTTTATAGTTGTTGACACTGTCAGTACTTCTGTTCACAACACTGTTATTCACAGCCATAACTCCTTTTGTGAATTCCTTGTTAATTTGTTAAACTGACATAGGCAGTACAACAACAGAAATTCCCGTTCTTTCTTGCCCTTCAGAGCTCCCTTTTCTTCTTTCACTCACTTTTTCAGATATTATTCTCATCCCTTTTCCATTTCCCTTTACACATTGGAAGGCAAACTTTTTTCAGTAGTTTTTATAGTTAAATGTCCTAAAAAGAAATAGGCAGTGGATGCATGTGGGCAACACAGTTATAGCAGTTTGATGCCCCTTTTGCATTCATAGGTCCACATTACAGAATTCTGTAATTTGTAGATTTCTGAGAGAATGAAAATTCTTGGATGATAAATCCCCCAAAACTACATAATCTCAGGATTCACTGAGCATAGCCATAGCAGTTAATGTTGCATTGAAGTCTTCTAATTGTCAGTGTGAATACAGCCAATGACACTAGGTTTCACTTGATACAGGCAACACAGATTTTCAAAGGAAAACAAGAGGGAGAGAAATTTGCTACTGCTGGGATAAAATACCCAACATAATCCCAGTTTTATAAAATCACATGTCTTCTTTGACAAGGCCAGATTCATTTAATGATGTTCACTTTTACTGACTACAATTGGTGGCCTGTCCAGTTTTATCTTCATGTAATCTCAGGAGGTGTTGCAATAAATTCATTTCACAGCTATAAACTCAGAAATTATACTGGAGCTCAGATGCTCAAGTATTAATTGCCAAATCACAGCACAATTAGAGGATAATACAATTTTGTTTTATGCAAATGATTGTGTTGGGTAATAAGAAAATGGAAATGCTGTGGCAGATACAAAAGACTTGCTTTGATGTGGCTCAAAGACTTTGGTAGGAAAGCAGACCCACTGTGATATTGCAATCATAAAGTAGCTAATCACCTTCAATTTGTTTTCCTTCATTTGTGAACTTATTATGAGCAGTTTATGAGCAGTCAAAGTATGCTGATGAACCTTTTCTTTATGATTTAAGTTAATATCCTCATCCTCATCATTCTTGTCTTCCTTATCATGACCATATAGCCAACTCTCTTAATAACAGTAATTGGGGGCATGACTGGGAGGATGCTAGTGGCCTCATGGGCTTCTAGCATGCTTCTGATTGGCAACAGTAGGAACAGGATACAGGACATATTGGCCTTTAATCTGATCCATGGGACTCATTTCACATCCAGGGTGTTCTAAGCATACTGGCAATGGTATGCAGTGCTCAGCGGAAGAATGGGGATTTAAAACCAAACATGTTTGCATGAGTGGTCACCAGATTTAACACCAGCTGGGAGTAGAAAGAGGCAGGTAACTATAAATCTTAGAGACATGGTGGAAATGCCAATGAAAATGTTTCAGGGAGAGAAACATGGTGAAGTCCTTTCCTGGTAGTCCCACTTCAACTTAAGGATAGGAGATGGATTCTATGATAAGAGGCTGTTGACATTTGAAAATGTCACCTTCCAGAAAGAATAATTCTACCATAACCTTCCCTCTGACATGTTACTTGTCATTCTGCATGGTGCTTTTCCCAGCAGTCAGAAATAAGATCTTCCACATGTATGAAAAGTGAAGTGGAAGATCTCAAAACTATACTGTGTGTTTTGTGTACAATATGTATTGTGGGTTTCTGACTGGTAATGAATGCATATGTCATCACTGTGAATTAGTGGTTAATCATCCTTGAAGTTCTGACATGCTCATTTCAATGTGATAGCCTAAGGAGTTAGGCTGGTAGGCATCCAGTCTCACAGTATGATTTAGAAAAGCAAGTAGGGTTTAGCGCTGGTTCTTTGGGGTAGCAACTGACATTTCTTCCCCTGGGAACTTAAGGGGGTACAGCTACAACAGATAACACAATTGTTGTGGGTGAATAGACAATAGATGAATGCAGTTTTGCTATGCATAAGCACAAAAACATATATGTGACATCATAAGTGAAGGTTGAGCAACTAATCAGGAGTCAGTGACTGTGTAGTGACCATGAGCCTAGTCTATGTTTTTATGTATAATGCAGTCTTCCAATCAAAGCTTGCTCTGATGTCATAGATATAATTGTAAAACTGTAAAAGAATGTTGTTCTTAGCAGTAATGGAAGGACATGTGATTTGCTACTAAGCCATGTGTACTCAGTCTTGCAACATTTAATAAAATGCCATAAAAACCTCTCTCTCAGTGCGTGAACTGGGACACTTGCACAGTGGATATGGATCCTCACTCTGAAGGGCCTGCCTGAGGTTTCAGGTGACAAAAGCAATGACCAGACTTATCTGTCCACACCCACAAACACTTAAGTAGAGACATCTGATGAATACAAGTGAATTCCTATAGATTAGACAATTCACACAAAGTAATAGAAACTTATTTCTGAGCCTCAGCAGCTCAAATTCCAAGTGCCATTTTTTGGCCTTTGAGGGAGAAGAAGAGCAGCAAGCATCTGCTGGACTTATTCACCCTCATTCACAGCCATCCCCTGTTCCTTGTGCATCCTATCATATTTAGATTGTAAGCATGAGGCCAAGGAACTGTCAAATTAACTATGTGCAAGCCACTCTGGGAGTCTTTTTAAATGAAGGATTGAATACAAATGCTATAAACAAACAACTTGAAGAAAATGTTACTTTATGCCCCCCCCCCGTCCCCCAAAGCTACATAAAGTCAACCTTTAGTATTAATGAATGGACTGCTGGCATGAGATGCTAAACCTGAGTGAAACAAGGAATAATTAGCTATAGTAGGTAACTAAATGAAAAGGCCCATGTTCAAATTGTGAGCAATATTATTTTCTACATTTGTGCCCACAGTTGTCACAAATGTGTTTTGCAGAATAATACATATTGGTGGCATGAAAAAACATGATATGAATTACAAGCAAGTCCAATTAATGGTACACATGCATACTCTGAAGCCGCTTTTTCACATGCGATCTGCATTTTCATTGTTTGTGTGTTAAGTCATTAATACAGTGGGAAATAATGTGTTGCGTCCTCAGCTAGAATTGTATTTGGACATGTCATGAAAATTATGCCTGGAAAGATCAAGTAATCTTGTAAGTGAGGAAAATAATAGAAGTACATCCGACAAAATCCAGGCTTGCTAGCTTTTAAAGGGGATTTCTGCCTTCATACAATGGAAATGTGAAATCATTTCTCACCTTGTAAAAGTCAAAGGCAGTCTCTGCATTTTCATTACTGTGTTGAAATCCAAATATTATTCTTCCATTCTCTAACTCATTCTCATCACTGTGTGATCAAACTATAGCCAGGGAAGGAAAGGTTAGATTTATCAATCAAAGTTTGCTACCAGCATTCTAAATAATTGAACCCTCCGGAAAAACAAGCCTTATGTATTCTTTTTTGTTTTTTTTTCAATATCTCTATAAAAAGTCATTTCAATATGTTTGGTTCTGTGGAGGGAGGTTTTTATGAAGTGTTTATCCTTTTCACAGTTCTCGGCAGAAGAGCTGATATATACATATAAATATATTTGCAGTTTAGGTCTCAGCAAACTTTCCAGAAGAACTCCAAACTTTTCCCCCCTTTAATAACATTTTGCTTTGTGTGATTTCACTGAGAGCATATGCAACAAGGGCAAATTAGATATTTCATAATTTACATTTTTTCTAAACATTTTGTAGAATGAATTGGTGGAACTTTAAGGAGATATAGTACAGTGCTTAGTACTTAGCAATACACACTGGAAATAGTATTTTTAAATGCTCTCTTACCCCCTCTGAACAAATTCAGCCAAGAACACCACATGATAGGGACTCAGAAATGACCTGAAGGCACGCCACAACAACAAATACAGTAAGTTCCTGACTGCTATTTATTCCTAAGGAAGAATTGAAAACAGGAGCATCAATGAAAGAAGAGCAAATTCTTATTCTTGTCTGTCATATAGTGGCCCAGCCTTTTCTGTTAGGCATCCCACAAGTAGGCAAAGTGTGTCTGTTGAAGAATGTATTAATATGTTTGCCAGATTTAGCCAGACATGTTTGGTGAAGAGAGGGTAAAGGGGGCTCATCTTAATGGCTGCTTCCAAAGATTGAGGAACTGCCTTCTAAGGGAGGGTGGGTTGGGACTCTTCCAGTTGTCCTTCTGCAAGCAAAGACCTTCCTCTTCAGGCAAGCTTTTGGGAAGGGAAGAGCTGCTATTATTATTGTTGTTGTTGTTGTTGTTATTATTATTATTATTATTATTATTATTATTAACCTTTAAATAAAGGTGCTGTAAATTTACACAGCACTGTACATACAGTCTTTTTAATTGGACGGTTCCCTGCCCTCAGGCTTACAATCTAAAAAGACTCGACACAAAAGGAGAAGGGAAAGGTGGTGGGGAAGGGGCCTCTCTAGTAGGATAATACATATAAAATACATAGCAATACAGGAAATGATTCAATAAAACAGACAACAAAGGACAGGGCTTTTACTGTGTGGGTGCTGTACTTTTTTTTCTTTCTATGTTCTAATTGTTCTGCTTTTCACACTGTTTTAAATTTACCTATATTTTAATACTGTAATTATTGTAAGATTAAGGTTTTTCTTTTTTGGGGGACCCATTTTTATAATTTTTATCAACTGTCATGGTTCTCAGTTCTGGGATGGGATATCAATAAAATAAAATAAAATAAAATAAAATAAAATAAAATAAACAATTTTCAAACAGCCTCTCTGGTTGCCTTTAACAGAAGCTCAACATGCACACATTAGCAGTGGTAATATAATATGGTCCATGATGCTTTGAGTCCTGGGCCCATTTCACACTATACAATTCTCACACTAGGATTCCACTTTATCTGCCATGGCATCACCTATGAAGACTGGGGTTTGTAGCTGGATGAGACTCTCCAGCTGTCCAATTGAGAATTCTAAATGGCCCTCCCTAAACTTCAAATACCAAGATTTAATATTATGGAGTCACAGCGTTAAAGAGGAATCATAGCACTAAAATGATGAAAGGTGAAAATGGTTCAGTATTTTTTGGAGGTAGGGAGGTAGGGTGGAAATAAAGAAAAAGAAGCAATGGTGGAAGAGGAAGAAGAAGAAGAAGTTAAACCTCAATTATGGTTGCCAGATCTCAGGGCTTCAAATGAACCCTGAGGGAATTGCTAAACTTTCTTTGGACACCTGGGCAGGGATAGACATCTCAGGGTGAATAGTTTTGGAGAAGGAGGGGGAAATGATTTTATTATGAGAGGTGGCTTTCAAGCCATCTGATAACACAGATGAATGCATTCAACACCAGTTCAGCTAGGTAATTTCTAAGACATGGTGAATTGTTTTCGGATGACATGCCAGAAATTATTATATGTGATTCACAGCTTTTTGGGCCAACTAACGTTATTTAGATATGTACTAGAATTTGTAGGATTAGCCTATGTAGGTCCAGGCCCTCTAGGAATCTAGACGTTGTATCTAATGTTGCTTTAGGAGGTACAGTAGGAAATCCTCAGTGGAGATTATCACATGAGGGATGGGACATCCTGTCCTTCCTGCCCAATCACAGGAAAGACTTTCACACATGACCTGCATATGACCCGGCAGGGAAGTGCAAGTAAGAGTGATTACGTAAATCACTTTCACACTGCAGCTGGCTGAAAAATGCTTTCAGCCATCATTTGCAGTATTAATGGAAGAATGTACTAATACTATGATGGCTGAAAGTGCCTTCAGGTTGCAGTGTGAAAGTGATTTGCACAATCACTTTCACTTGGGTGATGGACGGGATAAGGACAGGGGAGCAATCCTGTCCATATCCCACCCCCTTGTGATAATCTCCAGTTTATGTCTCATTGTTTAATGCATGCACACATATACCTTATCTTGCAATTGATATACAAGAGCCCACTCCCTGAGATTTCATAAAGCCATGCCCTCTGATTTCAGGTTTTAGTTTAGTAGGTGCTGATTTGGTAAAGTTATTAATACCACAGGAGCAAGCCAGATGTATTTGAGGACTGTTGGTGGCACTATGCATTGTATCCTACAAATGTATGCACTTCATTCCATAATACAGGCCTTTAGTCTTCTCAATGATGGATACTTTACTCCTCTGACACTGCAATGAACAAGGCAGCAACACCACAGCAACAGGTTTTGGGCATGATTATTTTGCATTCTATGCGGTGTCCTACATATAACTGATGGAATTCTACTGAGCAAAGGGAACTTTCTGGCAGGATTATATTTTAAATCCTGACATAGGACACTGTTCATTTAATTTATTTATTGAACTTGCAATCATCTCAATTTAAAATAGCTTAAAGCCTCCTTGAATCAATGAGCCCTTTCTAGCCATGGGTATCATAGCGCTTTGAAGCTCATTTTGGTCAGAATTTGTTAACGATTCCTGATAATGCTACACCTAAAGCAAGTAAAAGATAGTTTGCAGTCTGGCAAATGATGTCTTTTCATTTCTTTATACAAGGTTTTATGTGCCTAGACAGAGGAATTCAAATTCCAGAAGAAATCATAACCATCATAAATACTCCCATCACTTTTCTCTCAATTCTTAGAACCTCATTTTATATGTACCGGACACTGTAACTTTTAAAATGAGGAGTGAACAACTTGAAGCTCTCCAGCTGTTGGACTGAAACTCTCATCAGCCCTAGCCAGCATAGCCAAAGGGAAGGGATCAGTTCAACAATCCTAGGAAAGCCACAGGCTCTCCACTCATGTTTTACAATGACTTGTAAGTCATGTTGGTAGTATTATAACATGGGAGGACTAAGAAACTGTGATTAGTCTAAGGACATTATCACACCAGTCCCATTCCTGTCACAGAAGAAAACAGAAACATACCAATTTCAGATCAGCCCTTATTGTACATCTTCGCAATAGCATGGCTGGGGCTATATCTGCCATCAGGCTCCCTCCCAGACTTCCTCTTGGCACTGCTTCCCTGCCCTGTGCCCTATCCAGCGTGCTGTTCAACTTTATTTTAATTTTTACTTTTTAATACAATCCTGGAGTTATGATGATGTGATTTAAATTAAAATTAAAAGAAAAGAAATTTTAAATTTTCTCACAGGACACTGAGACCCCTGAGCAAATTATGGAAAGAGTAAGAAAATTATTTGTTCTTCTATAAAAGAAGTAAATAAACAAAAAGTATATCCCTAATGAGGGTGCCTGTTTTGTCTCAAAAACAAAAAGAAAAATTGTTCAATAACAAAAAGAAAAACTCAGTGGAACAACTACTATGCAGGCTGGTGGATGCCAAAGTCACAACTATTGGGATCTAAAGAAAACCCAAGGCTAGAAATGCATCACCACTGGCATACCCTCTCCCAAGTTTAAACAACATAAGACAGCAACACTCAGATTAACTGCATGGCATTAATTCTTAACTATCTTTTCCACGCTTGCAAGACATTTAAATATTTCACAGACATTAGGCAAGTATTTCATGTTTACTCAGCAAAAAATTTCTCCTCCATCTTGTCTTTTACAGGTTGATGAATGAAAAATAGATTAATTGTATAGTGCAACGTGGAGGCTGAATGGATAGTTTCTCTTTCTAGTTGACCACATTTAGGCCAGCCATTCCCAGAAATATAGGTGGAGCTTTTACTGTTCATGCTATGATACAGTGCAAAAGGGCAGATTTTGAAATGTGATTTTCATTAATAAGTGTGAGAACAATTATTGTTTTTTTAAATGTATATCAGAAGAGTCCAAGTAATCGGTATGATCTGACCATCTCAAATATCCTGCCCCTTTGGAAAAAACATATGACTAAAAAGTGGGAGATCATAAGTGGGAGAAATGGTAGTGGGAAACTGCCACTCTATTCTGCTTTGGTGAGACTCCACCAAGGTATCTCTAGTGTCTCAGCAATTGTTTTAGCTGAGATTTGCTGATCTGCCAAAATCAGCTCATGAACACACTGAACAATTTCAAGAGTAAACACTATTGAAGGCTTCCCAGACCTTGCTGCATCTTTGATCTCAGAATCTCCATGCTGAAAGTTGGCACACCACTTCTTCACAGTTAAATATGTTGGGCACTTGTCACTCAGTGTTTGCATCATACACTCATGGATTTCCTTTGGAGTTTTCTCGTGCAGTAACAGGAACTTCATGATGACCCAGAGTTCAGCACTTGAAAGCACTTTTCATTGACATTGTTCTGTCAATAATCTGAAAACATTCAGAAATTAGAGCTACAATCTTGCAAATTGGCAATTTAAATTTAAAAAAAAAACCTCTTTCAAGCTACAGTGACAAAATTACACTCAGATTTTGGGAAGTGAGTCAGGCTGAGAACAATTCAGCACTGCCTTGTATCATTAAATATCTCAAGAATATCATGTAAATAATGGAGTGAACTTGTTTCTTGGTGCACCAGAGATTAAAAAAAGCATGAAAGGATTCAAACTAGAAGAAAAGTGATTCCATTTAAACATTAAGATAGACTTTTTTACTGTAAGAGCTGTCTGACAGGTGAATGGACTGCATCAAAGGTGGTGGACTCTCCTTTGGAGGTCTTTAAACAGAAGTTGTATGGGCATCTTTTAGGAGTGCTTTAGTTGTGTATTCCTGCATGGCTGGGGGTTCAACTAGATGGCCCTTGTGGATCCTTCCAACTCTAACATTGCATTATTAATTTGTGAGTACTTCTATTGTCATTATTCTTTAGACAAAGGAGACAAAGGCCTCTAACAGATGGCCCAAAAGGGCTGCTGTTGAGCTGATCCAGGGGTGGGGCATGCACATGAGACATGTCCCCAGATCATTTGGCAGTTGTGTCATGGCCGCCGAACGCAGCCCAAAACCAGCTACAAAAGGAGCAGTTTCTTAATATTCATTTTCATGGCCCATTGAGGGCCACAGCAGCAGGTGCCCTCTGGACTGTGGCATCTGGTTGTGGTGGTCCTGTGGCAGTCCCAGGACAAGTGAGGTAGAAGTGCCCTCTGGCCACTCCTACTGCCCTATCTGCTTGAGCCCTAAATCACATTGCTAGACCAGACTATTAAAGTAACCATTGGAAATCAATTGGAAACCAAGACTTATGAAAATTCCATTAATTCAGTAGTTTTATTCCAGTTGGAATTAACAATTGGATTTAGCCCAGAGAAAGACAAAATAATATTTTTACTTTTCTTACTTTTCAATAGATTCATGATTAAAATAATCTGATTTTCACTCCCTTCTGACTTTTTCAGAAAATCCCTCTGCATGTAGAAAAGGAGAACATGTGACTCAGAGGAAGTCTATGACCTAACAATAAATATAACAGGGAGCATATATGAGCTATTAAACATACTAATCTAAAATAGAGCTTTTGCAATATGTCTTCTCTTCATTTTAGTGGAATACTATTCCATAAAATACATTCTGAATTAAGATACCTGTGTGTATTTAGCTTAATTAAATATTTAATCAAATGTCATCCAGATATTATTTCTGCTCCTACAAATTTCCATAACCCCTTGCAGATTTTGCTTATTTTATAATTTCTGTTGACTTTGGGGGAGTTTAAGGCTATTATAAGGCTTCAGTCTAGCTGACAATTTCTTGCAAGAGATTTTTCTGTTCATGAGCTAAAACCTGCAAAGCAGCAATTCCTTTTTTATAGAGGTGGGCAAATAGGGCAGAGCTGAGAGCTAAATTTTAGATATCAGCACCCACCATAGGCCATACCAGGGCTGTAAATGGTAGGGGAAAATTAATAAATTTAAAAAGAAAATCAAAATGAGAAATAACCAAATATCCACTTCCAGTTTTGATTTAAGCTTGGGCTGCTTGTGCTTCCCTGACCCATGTAAACCCATTATTGCCATTAAGTAATTAACATTTTGTATGAATGTAATGTCATCCATGAACTGGCCAAGAGAAACATATAGGCTCAATTCAGAAATTGCTTTCCTGCACAGGTGTCCACAAAGGGGTGTGATGAACAGAGGTCCATAGCACATGAGGTCCATCAATCATTGGTACAAGTTGAGTATGCCTTATCTGGAATTCTGTAATCTGAAATATTCCAACACCCAAAAAATTTTCACAGGTGGCTGAGATAATGACACCTTTGCTTTCTGATAGTTCAGTGTACATAAACGTTGTTTTAAGCACAAAATTATTTAAAATATTGTATAAAATTACCTTCACACTAGTTGTACTAGGTGTATATGAAACATAAATGAAGACAAGCAGACAAACTGTCAAACAGAATTTGGCCTGGTACAGTAGACTGTTTATTATTGTTGTTGTTGTTGTTGTTGTTATTATTATTATTATTATAGTTTATTTTTATAGCGCTGTAAATGTACACAGTGCTGTACATACAAATGATCAAATCAACAAAAATGAAACCTGCCAATGGAGTACAATCTACAAAATACATATAAAACAATAGGTAATAATATAAAATAGAATTGATTAAAATAAGCAAGCAACAATTAAAAACAACAACATCAACTATCCAACAAAAATCACATAGATAATCACACAGTACCTGGGAACACTTCCCTGAACAGGATAGCCTTCAACTCAGATTTAAAAGTGGTCAAAGAAGTGATGACCCGTGTTCATGGGGGAAGAAGGTTCCAGGAGTGAGAGGCAGCAAGTGAGAAGGAACGAATCTGGGATGGGACAGTGGAGATCTTAGGCTGGGACAGCAGTCCTTGACTTCTAGAATGGAAGGTATGAATGGGAATGTAGGGAGAAAGAAGTTTAGATAAATAAAGAGGAGCCAGCCCATGCAGGTCAACAATAGAAGCTTATACTGAATACGGCGAACGGATGTAATTATGCGTGCCCCTGAATGCTGAATGGAAATTAAAGGATGAAGATGAGAGAGAGGAAGCCCTGCCAGAAGGAAGTTGCAGAAATCTAGTCGGGAGAGCACCAGAACGTGGACCAGAGTCTTGGCAGAGGAGGTCAAGGGAAATGGATGGATTTTGGCAATGTTGTAAAGCAAGAATTTACAGGCTTTGGCTGTGGCCTGGATGTGGAGGATGAAAGACAGAGGGGAATCAAAAATGAAACCAAGATTGTGGGCTTCCTAAACTGGTTGAATAGAGGTGTTGTCGACAGAAACAGAAAAGGAATATTGAAGGGAAGACTTAGGTGGAACGACAAGAAGCTCCTTGGACATGTTGAGCTTCAAATGCCGATGATGCATCCACTGAGAGACAGCTGTAAGATAAGATGAAACTTTCAGTTCAAGACTTAGAAAAAGGTCAGGGGTGGAAAGATACAGCTGAGTGTCATCAGCATACAGATGGCAGGAAAAACCAAAAGAGCTGATAAGTTTTCCTAGGGACAATGTGTAAAGAGAGAACAGTAGGGGACCCAAAACAGAGCCCTGAGGAACTCCAACAGATAGGGGAACAGAGGACGAGGTCTGATAACCCGTGACCACTCCAAAAGATCTATCTGACAAATAAGACTTAAACCAATCAAGAACAGAGTTTGAGGACCTGAGGTCAGGAAGTATATCAGCTAAAAGACAGTGATCCACGGTGTTGAAGGCTGCAGACAAATCAAGGAGAATAAGAACAGAGTAAAGGCCATTTGCCTTGGCCCGCAAACGATCATTAGAGATCTTTGTGAGGGCTGTCTCTGTGGAATGCTATGAGCGGAAACCGGACTGAAAGGGATCTAGAATGGAGTTGGCTTTGAGAAACTCAAGAAAGCGAGAATAAATGACCCATTCCAAAACCTTAGAAAGAAAAATAATAAGAGAGATAGCAGCGCAAAAGGGCCATCTGTTTCGGCCTTCAGTCTCAGTCTCAATGGCAAATCTCCTCTGAAGAAATCCTGCCATAGATACCCTAGGTTATGGTCACTATCAGTTGGAGTCAACTTGAAGCCACCTAACAACAACAACAACAACAACTAATTTTAAAAGTTTTTTAAAAAATTTCAAATGCTCTAATGGCCATCAAGATGCCCATCTTGGATCATAGAATCAGAATCATAGAGTTGGAAGAGACTGCAAGGGCCATCCAGTCCAACCCCCTGCCATGCAGGAAATATAAATCAAAGCATCCCTGACAGATGGCCATCCAGCCTCTGTTTCAAGACCTCCAAGGAAGGAGACTCCACTACATTCTGAGGGAGTTTGTTCCTCTGTCAAACAGCCCTTACTGTCAGGAAGTTCCTCCTAATGTTGAGGTGGAATCTCTTTTCCTGGAGCTTGCATCCATTGCTCCAGGTCCTAGTCTCTGGAACAGCAGAAAACAAGCTAGTTCCCTCCTCAATCTGACATTCCTTCAAATATTTAAAGAGGGCTATCATATTACCTCTTAGCCTTCTCTTTTCCAGGCTAAACATCCCCAGCTCCCTAAGTCGTTCCTTATAGGGTCCTATGGCATGGTTAAAGTTCACCAGTTTTTATTAATTGCAACGTATGTGGAAGTAATGTCATCAAAGCCAGCTAAATGGTTTATTTTTGCTCTGTAATGTTTTTTTTTTTTTTTTTAGGTATGGTGTGATTTGATTCCACTGCGTTTGATTTATTTTTCTGCTGTATATCATCAGAATCTTAATTTGTATAGAATCTTAATTTCATGAGAGATGAATCCAATATATGATAAAATGCATATTTACAATAGATATATACAACAGATGAAAAACAGATGAATCTCTCTTATTCCATATGTCCCTACTTAAATGGATCGGGGAGGAGGAAGGAGGAGCTGGGGGAGGAGGAAGAGACCCCAAAAAAAAAAACCCACCCCCAAACAAACAAACCCCTGGCTTTTCAGAATGTTACCCAACAGAAAATTATTATGAGAGACATCCAATTGTTTGTACCAACTCGAATAGACACACCGAATCAATGGAAACTTGATAAACAAAACATTAAAATGGCATACTTTTGTTGGGACTAACAATTGCTTTAATCATTAAAATATATATTTTTTTGTATCATCCAAAGATATCATTCTTTCAAAATACTGGCATTTTGTTCCAGTGTATTCATCATAATTCTTTCATGACATTTATTATGCTAGTGTAATAATAATAATAATAATAATAATAATAATAATAATAATAATAATAA
>NC_056523.1:248875514-248913718 GCF_019175285.1 Sceloporus undulatus
TCTCTATCAGAGAAGATGGAATCATCCCTATCATAAATAAATATTCACTATTGCCTTTCTCATTTTGTTATGTGCTATGATGCTCCTGTATACTGTATGTTTGATTCAATATATCAGTTACGATGCTTGTCTAATTGCTTATGCTTCAAGTTCATACTGACTTGGAGAGATGTATAAATTCATCTCCAGTTTTACTGGTCCCATGATAGAAGTGTGTCTAAATTGTGCTCTCTAGTCCTATTTTAAATTGGCCCTTTAAAACGGAGGGCTTCAGCTTACTGGTGTGATATATATGTCATCCATTTGTCAATTTATGGCCATTGACTGAGACTCAAAATAGGATTTTTGGGAACATAAATAACATAATGATTTTCTTGATACGTATAATTCCACCCCACCACCCAACAAACACCATTACAGTTTCATTTTAAGTATTTACACAACTAAATCACACCAGAACTTTCCATCAGTAATCTCACAAATATTTGCATAACTGATTATAAATATGCAATTTGGAAAACTGAATGTGCCTGAAAACATTTTTTACTTCTCTTTCCATGTTCCTCAGAATGGGCATTTATTATTTCCCACTGCTAGACTTCTGAAGGTTTTTTCTTTCTTCCTTTCTTTTAATTTAATGCAGTTTTTATTAAAGCTTTACATTCTCATTACAAGCATCCAGCAAATCAATAAAAATATGATCAATTTATACAGTTTTTCTATACATCTCTTATCCGTACCTATATCTGTATATATCTTAATTACCTTGCTTACATATGTTAAGCCTTTCTTGCTAACTAAGGCCCCATAGAGACAGGCCAAAATAAAGCTGCTTCGGGTCACTTTGGAGGTATGCTGTTTAAATGATGCATGCATACTAAGAGTCCAGAAGTTGCGCCAAAGCTGTGCTACAGTCCTTAGGACTGGATCGTGGCTTTGGTGTGGCTTCCAGACTCTTAGTACGCATGCATCATTTAAACAGCATACCTCCAAAGTGACCGAAGTAGCTTTATTTTGGCCTGTCTGTACAGGACCATTGCAAGTTCTATATAGACTACCACTACCAAAGAAACCTGGGGTTTCAGTGGATTTTGGATCTTAATCTGTCCGTTTTGCAACTTAGAAGGTTTTTTTTCATGCCAGGATTTACCAGCCTTTCACAAGATCTCCAGCCAGAGGAACACCGAGCCTGGAGGCTCCTCCATTCCCCTGTTTCCACCTGGGACTGAGAAGCTGCCTGAGCTGAGGCACCAGAAGATGGGGTCTGAGAGGGAGGCGGCATATTCAAAAAGTCATCCTCTGGAACATCTCCTTTGCTAGTGTATTTTGCTGTCTCATATTTATATTACACTGTAACTTTTTACTGCAAGGAGAGGGTCAAATATTGTTAGTAGATTAATATGTTATGTACCAATTATTATCAAGTTATATATCTCAGATTTTGTTTTTTGCAGTGCTATGTGTCTTGGATTACGTTTGCTTTATTTTTTATACTTAATTTGTTTAATTATTATTGGAGTATGTTTTATATTTAATTTTTATACTTATTTAACTTGTCCAGTATTCTTTTACTTGCTTATTGCATTTATATTGCTTATTATGGCTGTTTAAGTATTGGTTATGTGATCGGGAAGGAATTATTTTGTATTTTGTATTTTATTGTATTTTCTTTTTATTGTATTTCTCATATTGCTGTTAGCTGCCCGGATTCCTGGTGATTGGGTGGGATACAAATAAATCTATATTATTATTATTATTATTAAGAATATTGTTGTATATTCCAGAAAACTGTCATTGCCTCTAAAATAACAAAAACAACATACCAAAGCGTAGAAGCTACAACCATAACAATGATGGGGAGAGAAATGTGTTTTGGGGTCATTGTAAATAGAACAGAAAAATAATCTCTCAGTGGCAGTGCTCTCAATTCGTAAGGGAATGTTTGCTTCTTTATTCCTTACAAACTAAAGCCAGTACACATCTCATCTTCATTTCTACTGATTTACTAGATGCAGTAGACCACGATGGGAATCTTTTCACCCCAACATTGATATACGCAGTGGTGATTGGGGACTTCCATGTCAGTGGGCCAAAATGGTGGATTTTAGTCCAAAATTTAAAGGAGCTATCCAATGTGCTGAGCCCTATTCCCAAAACAGATATGGTAGCTTGTTTGTTTCCTTAAAGCCTGGATTAAAACCCACTATCATTCACCATCTCATTGAAACTACCAGACCTCATTAACAAAACTATCAAGGGGGTAGGTAAAATTCATGCCAGCAGGGTCACAACTTTGGAACCAAAAGTGGACTAGCCAAAAGCAAAGTGAGTAAATAAAGACAAGAAATTGGCAAGGCTACTCATTTATTTTTCTTCAGTAGTGCTGTGTTTGCTAAGTGTGGACTATCTTCCAGTTTGGTCCTTTTTTTCTAGTGTGATGGCTGAGGATCAGTGATGGTACTTTTCATTAGAAAGGCTTTTTATAGTTGTTGACACTGTCAGCACTTCTTTTCACAACACTGTTATTCACAGCCATAACTCCTTTTGTGAATTCCTTGTTAATTTGTTAAACTGACATAGGCAGTACAACAACAGAAATTCCCATTCTTTCTTGCCCTTCAGAGCTCCCTTTTCTTCTTTCACTCACTTTTTCAGATATTATTCTCATCCCTTTTCCATTTCCCTTTACACATTGGAAGGCAAACTTTTTTCAGTAGTTTTTATAGTTAAATGTCCTAAAAAGAAATAGGCAGTGGATGCATGCGGGCAACACAGTTATAGCAGTTTGATGCCCCTTTTGCATTCATAGGTCCACATTACAGAATTCTGGAATTTGTAGATTTCTGAGAGAATGAAAATTCTTGGATGATAAATCCCCCAAAACTACATAATCTCAGGATTCACTGAGCATAGCCATAGCAGTTAATGTTGCATTGAAGTCTTCTAATTGTCAGTGTGAATACAGCCAATGACACTAGGTTTCACTTGATACAGGCAACACAGATTTTCAAAGGAAAACAAGAGGGAGAGAAATTTGCTACTGCTGGGATAAAATACCCAACATAATCCCAGTTTTATAAAATCACATGTCTTCTTTGACAAGGCCAGATTCATTTAATGATGTTCACTTTTACTGACTACAATTGGTGGCCTGTCCAGTTTTATCTTCATGTAATCTCAGGAGGTGTTGCAATAAATTCATTTCACAGCTATAAACTCAGAAATTATACTGGAGCTCAGATGCTCAAGTATTAATTGCCAAATCACAGCACAATTAGAGGATAATACAATTTTGTTTTATGCAAATGATTGTGTTGGGTAATAAGAAAATGGAAATGCTGTGGCAGATACAAAAGACTTGCTTTGATGTGGCTCAAAGACTTTGGTAGGAAAGCAGACCCACTGTGATATTGCAATCATAAAGTAGCTAATCACCTTCAATTTGTTTTCCTTCATTTGTGAACTTATTATGAGCAGTTTATGAGCAGTCAAAGTATGCTGATGAACCTTTTCTTTATGATTTAAGTTAATATCCTCATCCTCATCATTCTTGTCTTCCTTATCATGACCATATAGCCAACTCTCTTAATAACAGTAATTGGGGGCATGACTGGGAGGATGCTAGTGGCCTCATGGGCTTCTAGCATGCTTCTGATTGGCAACAGTAGGAACAGGATACAGGACATATTGGCCTTTGATCTGATCCATGGGACTCATTTCACATCCAGGGTGTTCTAAGCATACTGGCAATGGTATGCAGTGCTCAGCGGAAGAATGGGGATTTAAAACCAAACATGTTTGCATGAGTGGTCACCAGATTTAACACCAGCTGGGAGTAGAAAGACGCAGGTAACTATAAATCTTAGAGACATGGTGGAAATGCCAATGAAAATGTTTCAGGGAGAGAAACATGGTGAAGTCCTTTCCTGGTAGTCCCACTTCAACTTAAGGATAGGAGATGGATTCTATGATAAGAGGCTGTTGACATTTGAAAATGTCACCTTCCAGAAAGAATAATTCTACCATAACCTTCCCTCTGACATGTTACTTGTCATTCTGCATGGTGCTTTTCCCAGCAGTCAGAAATAAGATCTTCCACATGTATGAAAAGTGAAGTGGAAGATCTCAAAACTATACTGTGTGTTTTGTGTACAATATGTATTGTGGGTTTCTGACTGGTAATGAACGCATATGTCATCACTGTGAATTAGTGGTTAATCATCCTTGAAGTTCTGACATGCTCATTTCAATGTGATAGCCTAAGGAGTTAGGCTGGTAGGCATCCAGTCTCACAGTATGATTTAGAAAAGCAAGTAGGGTTTAGCGCTGGTTCTTTGGGGTAGCAACTGACATTTCTTCCCCTGGGAACTTAAGGGGGTACAGCTACAACAGATAACACAATTGTTGTGGGTGAATAGACAATAGATGAATGCAGTTTTGCTATGCATAAGCACAAAAACATATATGTGACATCATAAGTGAAGGTTGAGCAACTAATCAGGAGTCAGTGACCGTGTAGTGACCATGAGCCTAGTCTATGTTTTTATGTATAATGCAGTCTTCCAATCAAAGCTTGCTCTGATGTCATAGATATAATTGTAAAACTGTATAAGAATGTTGTTCTTAGCAGTAATGGAAGGACATGTGATTTGCTACTAAGCCATGTGTACTCAGTCTTGCAACATTTAATAAAATGCCATAAAAACCTCTCTCTCAGTGCGTGAACTGGGACACTTGCACACTGGATATGGATCCTCACTCTGAAGGGCCTGCCTGAGGTTTCAGGTGACAAAAGCAATGACCAGACTTATCTGTCCACACCCACAAACACTTAAGTAGAGACATCTGATGAATACAAGTGAATTCCTATAGATTAGACAATTCACACAAAGTAATAGAAACTTATTTCTGAGCCTCAGCAGCTCAAATTCCAAGTGCCATTTTATGGCCTCTGAGGGAGAAGAAGAGCAGCAAGCATCTGCTGGATTTATTCACCCTCATTCACAGCCATCCCCTGTTCCTTGTGCATCCTATCATATTTAGATTTTAAGCGTGAGGCCAAGGAACTGTCAAATTAACTATGTGCAAGCCACTCTGGGAGTCTTTTTAAATGAAGGATTGAATACAAATGCTATAAACAAACAACTTGAAGAAAATGTTACTTTATGCCCCCCCCCCCGTCCCCCAAAGCTACATAAAGTCAACCTTTAGTATTAATGAATGGACTGCTGGCATGAGATGCTAAACCTGAGTGAAACAAGGAATAATTAGCTATAGTAGGTAACTAAATGAAAAGGCCCATGTTCAAATTGTGAGCAATATTATTTTCTACATTTGTGCCCACAGTTGTCACAAATGTGTTTTGCAGAATAATACATATTGGTGGCATGAAAAAACATGATATGAATTACAAGCAAGTCCAATTAATGGTACACATGCATACTCTGAAGCCGCTTTTTCACATGCGATCTGCATTTTCATTGTTTGTGTGTTAAGTCATTAATACAGTGGGAAATAATGTGTTGCGTCCTCAGCTAGAATTGTATTTGGACATGTCATGAAAATTATGCCTGGAAAGATCAAGTAATCTTGTAAGTGAGGAAAATAATAGAAGTACATCCGACAAAATCCAGGCTTGCTAGCTTTTAAAGGGGATTTCTGCCTCCATACAATGGAAATGTGAAATCATTTCTCACCTTGTAAAAGTCAAAGGCAGTCTCTGCATTTTCATTACTGTGTTGAAATCCAAATATTATTCTTCCATTCTCTAACTCATTCTCATCACTGTGTGATCAAACTATAGCCAGGGAAGGAAAGGTTAGATTTATCAATCAAAGTTTGCTACCAGCATTCTAAATAATTGAACCCTCCGGAAAAACAAGCCTTATGTATTCTTTTTTGTTTTTTTTTCAATATCTCTATAAAAAGTCATTTCAATATGTTTGGTTCTGTGGAGGGAGGTTTTTATGAAGTGTTTATCCTTTTCACAGTTCTCGGCAGAAGAGCTGATATATACATATAAATATATTTGCAGTTTAGGTCTCAGCAAACTTTCCAGAAGAACTCCAAACTTTTTCCCCCTTTAATAACATTTTGCTTTGTGTGATTTCACTGAGAGCATATGCAACAAGGGCAAATTAGATATTTCATAATTTACATTTTTTCTAAACATTTTGTAGAATGAATTGGTGGAACTTTAAGGAGATATAGTACAGTGCTTAGTACTTAGCAATACACACTGGAAATAGTATTTTTAAATGCTCTCTTACCCCCTCTGAACAAATTCAGCCAAGAACACCACATGATAGGGACTCAGAAATGACCTGAAGGCACGCCACAACAACAAATACAGTAAGTTCCTGACTGCTATTTATTCCTAAGGAAGAATTGAAAACAGGAGCATCAATGAAAGAAGAGCAAATTCTTATTCTTGTCTGTCATATAGTGGCCCAGCCTTTTCTGTTAGGCATCCCACAAGTAGGCAAAGTGTGTCTGTTGAAGAATGTATTAATATGTTTGCCAGATTTAGCCAGACATGTTTGGTGAAGAGAGGGTAAAGGGGGCTCATCTTAATGGCTGCTTCCAAAGATTGAGGAACTGCCTTCTAAGGGAGGGTGGGTTGGGACTCTTCCAGTTGTCCTTCTGCAAGCAAAGACCTTCCTCTTCAGGCAAGCTTTTGGGAAGGGAAGAGCTGCTATTATTATTGTTATTATTATTATTATTATTATTAACCTTTATTTATAAAGTGCTGTAAATTTACACAGCGCTGTACATACAGTCTTTTTAATTGGACGGTTCCCTGCCCTCAGGCTTACAATCTAAAAAGACTCGACACAAAAGGAGAAGGGAAAGGTGGTGGGGAAGGGGCCTCTCTAGTAGGATAATACATATAAAATACATAGCAATACAGGAAATGATTCAATAAAACAGACAACAAAGGACAGGGCTTTTACTGTGTGGGTGCTGTACTTTTTTTTCTTTCTATGTTCTAATTGTTCTGCTTTTCACACTGTTTTAAATTTACCTATATTTTAATACTGTAATTATTGTAAGATTAAGGTTTTTCTTTTTTGGGGGACCCATTTTTATAATTTTTATCAACTGTCATGGTTCTCAGTTCTGGGATGGGATATCAATAAAATAAAATAAAATAAAATAAAATAAAATAAAATAAACAATTTTCAAACAGCCTCTCTGGTTGCCTTTAACAGAAGCTCAACATGCACACATTAGCAGTGGTAATATAATATGGTCCATGATGCTTTGAGTCCTGGGCCCATTTCACACTATACAATTCTCACACTAGGATTCCACTTTATCTGCCATGGCATCACCTATGAAGACTGGGGTTTGTAGCTGGATGAGACTCTCCAGCTGTCCAATTGAGAATTCTAAATGGCCCTCCCTAAACTTCAAATACCAAGATTTAATATTATGGAGTCACAGCGTTAAAGAGGAATCATAGCACTAAAATGATGAAAGGTGAAAATGGTTCAGTATTTTTTGGAGGTAGGGAGGTAGGGTGGAAATAAAGAAAAAGAAGCAATGGTGGAAGAGGAAGAAGAAGAAGAAGTTAAACCTCAATTATGGTTGCCAGATCTCAGGGCTTCAAATGAACCCTGAGGGAATTGCTAAACTTTCTTTGGACACCTGGGCAGGGATAGACATCTCAGGGTGAATAGTTTTGGAGAAGGAGGGGGGAAATGATTTTATTATGAGAGGTGGCTTTCAAGCCATCTGATAACACAGATGAATGCATTCAACACCAGTTCAGCTAGGTAATTTCTAAGACATGGTGAATTATTTTCGGATGACACGCCAGAAATTATTATATGTGATTCACAGCTTTTTGGGCCAACTAACGTTATTTAGATATGTACTAGAATTTGTAGGATTAGCCTATGTAGGTCCAGGCCCTCTAGGAATCTAGACGTTGTATCTAATGTTGCTTTAGGAGGTACAGTAGGAAATCCTCAGTGGAGATTATCACATGAGGGATGGGACATCCTGTCCTTCCTGCCCAATCACAGGAAAGACTTTCACACATGACCTGCATATGACCCGGCAGGGAAGTGCAAGTAAGAGTGATTACGTAAATCACTTTCACACTGCAGCTGGCTGAAAAATGCTTTCAGCCATCATTTGCAGTATTAATGGAAGAATGTACTAATACTATGATGGCTGAAAGTGCCTTCAGGTTGCAGTGTGAAAGTGATTTGCACAATCACTTTCACTTGGGTGATGGACGGGATAAGGACAGGGGAGCAATCCTGTCCATATCCCACCCCCTTGTGATAATCTCCAGTTTATGTCTCATTGTTTAATGCATGCACACATATACCTTATCTTGCAATTGATATACAAGAGCCCACTCCCTGAGATTTCATAAAGCCATGCCCTCTGATTTCAGGTTTTAGTTTAGTAGGTGCTGATTTGGTAAAGTTATTAATACCACAGGAGCAAGCCAGATGTATTTGAGGACTGTTGGTGGCACTATGCATTGTATCCTACAAATGTATGCACTTCATTCCATAATACAGGCCTTTAGTCTTCTCAATGATGGATACTTTACTCCTCTGACACTGCAATGAACAAGGCAGCAACACCACAGCAACAGGTTTTGGGCATGATTATTTTGCATTCTATGCGGTGTCCTACATATAACTGATGGAATTCTACTGAGCAAAGGGAACTTTCTGGCAGGATTATATTTTAAATCCTGACATAGGACACTGTTCATTTAATTTATTTATTGAACTTGCAATCATCTCAATTTAAAATAGCTTAAAGCCTCCTTGAATCAATGAGCCCTTTCTAGCCATGGGTATCATAGCGCTTTGAAGCTCATTTTGGTCAGAATTTGTTAACGATTCCTGATAATGCTACACCTAAAGCAAGTAAAAGATAGTTTGCAGTCTGGCAAATGATGTCTTTTCATTTCTTTATACAAGGTTTTATGTGCCTAGACAGAGGAATTCAAATTCCAGAAGAAATCATAACCATCATAAATACTCCCATCACTTTTCTCTCAATTCTTAGAACCTCATTTTATATGTACCGGACACTGTAACTTTTAAAATGAGGAGTGAACAACTTGAAGCTCTCCAGCTGTTGGACTGAAACTCTCATCAGCCCTAGCCAGCATAGCCAAAGGGAAGGGATCAGTTCAACAATCCTAGGAAAGCCACAGGCTCTCCACTCATGTTTTACAATGACTTGTAAGTCATGTTGGTAGTATTATAACATGGGAGGACTAAGAAACTGTGATTAGTCTAAGGACATTATCACACCAGTCCCATTCCTGTCACAGAAGAAAACAGAAACATACCAATTTCAGATCAGCCCTTATTGTACATCTTCGCAATAGCATGGCTGGGGCTATATCTGCCATCAGGCTCCCTCCCAGACTTCCTCTTGGCACTGCTTCCCTGCCCTGTGCCCTATCCAGCGTGCTGTTCAACTTTATTTTAATTTTTACTTTTTAATACAATCCTGGAGTTATGATGATGTGATTTAAATTAAAATTAAAAGAAAAGAAATTTTAAATTTTCTCACAGGACACTGAGACCCCTGAGCAAATTATGGAAAGAGTAAGTAAATTATTTGTTCTTCTATAAAAGAAGTAAATAAACAAAAAGTATATCCCTAATGAGGGTGCCTGTTTTGTCTCAAAAACAAAAAGAAAAATTGTTCAATAACAAAAAGAAAAACTCAGTGGAACAACTACTATGCAGGCTGGTGGATGCCAAAGTCACAACTATTGGGATCTAAAGAAAACCCAAGGCTAGAAATGCATCACCACTGGCATACCCTCTCCCAAGTTTAAACAACATAAGACAGCAACACTCAGATTAACTGCATGGCATTAATTCTTAACTATCTTTTCCACGCTTGCAAGACATTTAAATATTTCACAGACATTAGGCAAGTATTTCATGTTTACTCAGCAAAAAATTTCTCCTCCATCTTGTCTTTTACAGGTTGATGAATGAAAAATAGATTAATTGTATAGTGCAACGTGGAGGCTGAATGGATAGTTTCTCTTTCTAGTTGACCACATTTAGGCCAGCCATTCCCAGAAATATAGGTGGAGCTTTTACTGTTCATGCTATGATACAGTGCAAAAGGGCAGATTTTGAAATGTGATTTTCATTAATAAGTGTGAGAACAATTATTGTTTTTTTAAATGTATATCAGAAGAGTCCAAGTAATCGGTATGATCTGACCATCTCAAATATCCTGCCCCTTTGGAAAAAACATATGACTAAAAAGTGGGAGATCATAAGTGGGAGAAATGGTAGTGGGAAACTGCCACTCTATTCTGCTTTGGTGAGACTCCACCAAGGTATCTCTAGTGTCTCAGCAATTGTTTTAGCTGAGATTTGCTGATCTGCCAAAATCAGCTCATGAACACACTGAACAATTTCAAGAGTAAACACTATTGAAGGCTTCCCAGACCTTGCTGCATCTTTGATCTCAGAATCTCCATGCTGAAAGTTGGCACACCACTTCTTCACAGTTGAATATGTTGGGCACTTGTCACTCAGTGTTTGCATCATACACTCATGGATTTCCTTTGGAGTTTTCTCGTGCAGTAACAGGAACTTCATGATGACCCAGAGTTCAGCACTTGAAAGCACTTTTCATTGACATTGTTCTGTCAATAATCTGAAAACATTCAGAAATTAGAGCTACAATCTTGTAAATTGGCAATTTAAATTTTTAAAAAAAACCTCTTTCAAGCTACAGTGACAAAATTACACTCAGATTTTGGGAAGTGAGTCAGGCTGAGAACATTTCAGCACTGCCTTGTATCATTAAATATCTCAAGAATATCATGTAAATAATGGAGTGAACTTGTTTCTTGGTGCACCAGAGATTAAAAAAAGCATGAAAGGATTCAAACTAGAAGAAAAGTGATTCCATTTAAACATTAAGATAGACTTTTTTACTGTAAGAGCTGTCTGACAGGTGAATGGACTGCATCAAAGGTGGTGGACTCTCCTTTGGAGGTCTTTAAACAGAAGTTGTATGGGCATCTTTTAGGAGTGCTTTAGTTGTGTATTCCTGCATGGCTGGGGGTTCAACTAGATGGCCCTTGTGGATCCTTCCAACTCTAACATTGCATTATTAATTTGTGAGTACTTCTATTGTCATTATTCTTTAGACAAAGGAGACAAAGGCCTCTAACAGATGGCCCAAAAGGGCTGCTGTTGAGCTGATCCAGGGGTGGGGCATGCACATGAGACATGTCCCCAGATCATTTGGCAGTTGTGTCATGGCCGCCGAACGCAGCCCAAAACCAGCTACAAAAGGAGCAGTTTCTTAATATTCATTTTCATGGCCCATTGAGGGCCACAGCAGCAGGTGCCCTCTGGACTGTGGCATCTGGTTGTGGTGGTCCTGTGGCAGTCCCAGGACAATTGAGGTAGAAGTGCCCTCTGGCCACTCCTACTGCCCTATCTGCTTGAGCCCTAAATCACATTGATAGACCAGACTATTAAAGTAACCATTGGAAATCAATTGGAAACCAAGACTTATGAAAATTCCATTAATTCAGTAGTTTTATTCCAGTTGGAATTAACAATTGGATTTAGCCCAGAGAAAGACAAAATAATATTTTTACTTTTCTTACTTTTCAATAGATTCATGATTAAAATAATCTGATTTTCACTCCCTTCTGACTTTTTCAGAAAATCCCTCTGCATGTAGAAAAGGAGAACATGTGACTCAGAGGAAGTCTATGACCTAACAATAAATATAACAGGGAGCATATATGAGCTATTAAACATACTAATCTAAAATAGAGCTTTTGCAATATGTCTTCTCTTCATTTTAGTGGAATACTATTCCATAAAATACATTCTGAATTAAGATACCTGTGTGTATTTAGCTTAATTAAATATTTAATCAAATGTCATCCAGATATTATTTCTGCTCCTACAAATTTCCATAACCCCTTGCAGATTTTGCTTATTTTATAATTTCTGTTGACTTTGGGGGAGTTTAAGGCTATTATAAGGCTTCAGTCTAGCTGACAATTTCTTGCAAGAGATTTTTCTGTTCATGAGCTAAAACCTGCAAAGCAGCAATTCCTTTATTATAGAGGTGGGCAAATAGGGCAGAGCTGAGAGCTAAATTTTAGATATCAGCACCCACCATAGGCCATACCAGGGCTGTAAATGGTAGGGGAAAATTAATAAATTTAAAAAGAAAATCAAAATGAGAAATAACCAAATATCCACTTCCAGTTTTGATTTAAGCTTGGGCTGCTTGTGCTTCCCTGACCCATGTAAACCCATTATTGCCATTAAGTAATTAACATTTTGTATGAATGTAATGTCATCCATGAACTGGCCAAGAGAAACATATAGGCTCAATTCAGAAATTGCTTTCCTGCACAGGTGTCCACAAAGGGGTGTGATGAACAGAGGTCCATAGCACATGAGGTCCATCAATCATTGGTACAAGTTGAGTATGCCTTATCTGGAATTCTGTAATCTGAAATATTCCAACACCCAAAAAATTTTCACAGGTGGCTGAGATAATGACACCTTTGCTTTCTGATAGTTCAGTGTACATAAACGTTGTTTTAAGCACAAAATTATTTAAAATATTGTATAAAATTACCTTCACACTAGTTGTACTAGGTGTATATGAAACATAAATGAAGACAAGCAGACAAACTGTCAAACAGAATTTGGCCTGGTACAGTAGACTGTTTATTATTGTTGTTGTTGTTGTTGTTGTTATTATTATTATTATTATAGTTTATTTTTATAGCGCTGTAAATGTACACAGTGCTGTACATACAAATGATCAAATCAACAAAAATGAAACCTGCCAATGGAGTACAATCTACAAAATACATATAAAACAATAGGTAATAATATAAAATAGAATTGATTAAAATAAGCAAGCAACAATTAAAAACAACAACATCAACTATCCAACAAAAATCACATAGATAATCACACAGTACCTGGGAACACTTCCCTGAACAGGATAGCCTTCAACTCAGATTTAAAAGTGGTCAAAGAAGTGATGACCCGTGTTCATGGGGGAAGAAGGTTCCAGGAGTGAGAGGCAGCAAGTGAGAAGGAACGAATCTGGGATGGGACAGTGGAGATCTTAGGCTGGGACAGCAGTCCTTGACTTCTAGAATGGAAGGTATGAATGGGAATGTAGGGAGAAAGAAGTTTAGATAAATAAAGAGGAGCCAGCCCATGCAGGTCAACAATAGAAGCTTATACTGAATACGGCGAACGGATGTAATTATGCGTGCCCCTGAATGCTGAATGGAAATTAAAGGATGAAGATGAGAGAGAGGAAGCCCTGCCAGAAGGAAGTTGCAGAAATCTAGTCGGGAGAGCACCAGAACGTGGACCAGAGTCTTGGCAGAGGAGGTCAAGGGAAATGGATGGATTTTGGCAATGTTGTAAAGCAAGAATTTACAGGCTTTGGCTGTGGCCTGGATGTGGAGGATGAAAGACAGAGGGGAATCAAAAATGAAACCAAGATTGTGGGCTTCCTAAACTGGTTGAATAGAGGTGTTGTCGACAGAAACAGAAAAGGAATATTGAAGGGAAGACTTAAGTGGAACGACAAGAAGCTCCTTGGACATGTTGAGCTTCAAATGCCGATGATGCATCCACTGAGAGACAGCTGTAAGATAAGATGAAACTTTCAGTTCAAGACTTAGAAAAAGGTCAGGGGTGGAAAGATACAGCTGAGTGTCATCAGCATACAGATGGCAGGAAAAACCAAAAGAGCTGATAAGTTTTCCTAGGGACAATGTGTAAAGAGAGAACAGTAGGGGACCCAAAACAGAGCCCTGAGGAACTCCAACAGATAGGGGAACAGAGGACGAGGTCTGATAACCCGTGACCACTCCAAAAGATCTATCTGACAAATAAGACTTAAACCAATCAAGAACAGAGTTTGAGGACCTGAGGTCAGGAAGTATATCAGCTAAAAGACAGTGATCCACGGTGTTGAAGGCTGCAGACAAATCAAGGAGAATAAGAACAGAGTAAAGGCCATTTGCCTTGGCCCGCAAACGATCATTAGAGATCTTTGTGAGGGCTGTCTCTGTGGAATGCTATGAGCGGAAACCGGACTGAAAGGGATCTAGAATGGAGTTGGCTTTGAGAAACTCAAGAAAGCGAGAATAAATGACCCATTCCAAAACCTTAGAAAGAAAAATAATAAGAGAGATAGCAGCGCAAAAGGGCCATCTGTTTCGGCCTTCAGTCTCAGTCTCAATGGCAAATCTCCTCTGAAGAAATCCTGCCATAGATACCCTAGGTTATGGTCACTATCAGTTGGAGTCAACTTGAAGCCACCTAACAACAACAACAACAACAACTAATTTTAAAAGTTTTTTAAAAAATTTCAAATGCTCTAATGGCCATCAAGATGCCCATCTTGGATCATAGAATCAGAATCATAGAGTTGGAAGAGACTGCAAGGGCCATCCAGTCCAACCCCCTGCCATGCAGGAAATCTAAATCAAAGCATCCCTGACAGATGGCCATCCAGCCTCTGTTTCAAGACCTCCAAGGAAGGAGACTCCACTACACTCGGAGTTTGTTCCTCTGTCAAACAGCCCTTACTGTCAGGAAGTTCCTCCTAATGTTGAGGTGGAATCTCTTTTCCTGGAGCTTGCATCCATTGCTCCAGGTCCTAGTCTCTGGAACAGCAGAAAACAAGCTAGTTCCCTCCTCAATCTGACATTCCTTCAAATATTTAAAGAGGGCTATCATATTACCTCTTAGCCTTCTCTTTTCCAGGCTAAACATCCCCAGCTCCCTAAGTCGTTCCTTATAGGGTCCTATGGCATGGTTAAAGTTCACCAGTTTTTATTAATTGCAACGTATGTGGAAGTAATGTCATCAAAGCCAGCTAAATGGTTTATTTTTGCTCTGTAATGTTTTTTTTTTTTTTTTTTAGGTATGGTGTGATTTGATTCCACTGCGTTTGATTTATTTTTCTGCTGTATATCATCAGAATCTTAATTTGTATAGAATCTTAATTTCATGAGAGATGAATCCAATATATGATAAAATGCATATTTACAATAGATATATACAACAGATGAAAAACAGATGAATCTCTCTTATTCCATATGTCCCTACTTAAATGGATCGGGGAGGAGGAAGGAGGAGCTGGGGGAGGAGGAAGAGACCCCAAAAAAAAAACCCACCCCCAAACAAACAAACCCCTGGCTTTTCAGAATGTTACCCAACAGAAAATTATTATGAGAGACATCCAATTGTTTGTACCAACTCGAATAGACACACCGAATCAATGGAAACTTGATAAACAAAACATTAAAATGGCATACTTTTGTTGGGACTAACAATTGCTTTAATCATTAAAATATATATTTTTTTGTATCATCCAAAGATATCATTCTTTCAAAATACTGGCATTTTGTTCCAGTGTATTCATCATAATTCTTTCATGACATTTATTATGCTAGTGTAATAATAATAATAATAATAATAATAATAATAATAATAATAATAATAATAAATTTATTTCTATCCCGCCCAATCAACAAGTAATCCGGGCGGCTAACAACAGTGAAGATACAATAAAAATACAATTAAAAACAAACTAATCCCTTCCCAGTCCCCCAGCAATATAAAGCAGCCAATAACAATAAGCAATATCCATACAGTGGCAATCAATAGGAAAACATAAGAACATTACAAGTCAAACAAGGTTCAAGAAAATCCTTTTTCCAACCCCTCAACACAAGTCAACATAAAAACAATATTAAACAAATTAAATATAAACATAACATAGAACCTAATAGAAAACCATAAAAATTGCAATTACAATATGTCAAAAACTATAATCCATATAACATAATAAACATTAAAAACTACAATTTGTCACAATTAATTTTAAAAAACCCAAAGTTCAAAGGAGGCAAAAACGGTTTCCAGGACTGTCTGCCAGGCCAACGCCCCAGGAGCTGACACAGGTGCCTCTTCTCTTCCTCTTGCAAGTGAGGGACTGATGGAGTGGGTGGTGGGGGAAGGCACAAGCAGAGGTTTTGAGGCCTCTGCCAGACCAATGCTCCAGGAGCCAACACAATGTTACTGTTATGAATAATGAAACTGTCTAATGACCATAATATTTTTAACTAGAAAAACAAAATAGTTGCCTACCTGGCAGAAGAGTGCTCTTTCTGTACTTGCCACTTTTGGCTGGGCACCTATGATGCTACAGAATGTTCACATTCTAAGTGCTTAGAGGGAGGAGTCAAATGCTATGGGGAACATGGAAGGTTGGTTTGGTGAAGTCTTCATACACAGGGGGAAATATAGAATATATTAAAAATATATTAGAAACATAAAATATATCTTTTCCTAGAATATAGGTACATTGATAAGAGTAAAGGCTTTTGGAAAGAAACATATACTGTTTAGTTATGAAATCCAGATGTCTAAACTAAATGGCTTCGGTCCAACCTATTTTTGGGACCACCTCCTTCTATATAATCCACCCTGCACACTCAGGTCCTCTGAGAGGAACTTGCTGCAGCCTATAAAAACTAGATTGTCTGCAACCTCCCAGAGGACATTTTCAGCAACTGCTCCCAGATTATGGAATAGTCTGCTGGTGGAGATCCACCTTAAACAGCTTTAAAAAATAGATATCCAGCCACCAAAAAAAGCCTAATTTGTTTACCCCTAATTCTGCTTTTCCTATTGTTATCTGTTTTGTCTATCATTTTAAGTTATGTTTTAAACTGTAAGTTGTTTAATTGTATTTTAGAGGGTGGGTGGGATTGTGAGATATGGGAATATATGTTTTAATCTTGTAAGCCACCCCGATTGTGTACTTAGAGGGGTGGGATAAAAATAAATTTTAATATTTATTATTATTATTATGGATAAAAATGTCATGAAGATTTCAATTGCCATTTACTGGCTCATTATTGGTTAGACACAGAAAGGCTTTATTATTTTTATTTCTTAAAGCTCTGTGGTAATGCTCTCTTATTTATGGACCCACATATTAATTATAAGCATATTATCTTATAAAAAGGTCCTATAACTTCAGACCAAATCACTTCCATGTTTGTAAGACACTAAGCTGATGTATTACCAAATTAGTGTCTCTACAATTAATGTTTGCCTGATGTACTCCAGAATCAACACTTGCTTCTTTCTTTCTTTAAAAAGAGTTTCATGAGTCATTATGTTTTATCCTGTTTTGAATTACATAAAATACATATTAACAAAATTTGAATAAGTGAAAAAGCAGTTGGAAGAGTCAGAAGACAGTGGCTGGAATTCAGTATTCAGTATTCAATATTCACTTATGTCTTTTTAAGTGGGCTTACATTTGTGGGAAATAGAACTGAGCAGTTTTCCAAAAACCATATTTATCTAGGAGATGATGTGACATTTCTACGCACAGGCATCCATTCCACAATGGTGGCGTGATTGATGTGTCAATGAAGAAGATTAACCATCCATTATGAAGCCAAGCCCTTCCTCCAGTCCACCTGCCTTGGTCCAGGCCTTGGAGGTAGAGAGGAACTGCTGGACCTCATCCCCTTCCCCTCCACCACTCTTGCAGGTGCCCTAATATGTATCCTCACAATACACTAATGGAGTGTTGTTGTTCATCTGCAATGTACATAAGAATTTGTAAAGTTACACAAGATAGACTGTGATGTAGAATCTTTGCCAATGTCTTTAGAAAGGACCTTTTAAGATTAGAAACTTTACTTGCTGCAACATTAATATACTGGTAAACTGTTAATTATTCCATCTTTTAGTGGCGGCCCTTCAAGATTTCTTGATATTTAGGTGTTCTGGCACAGTGGTGAAATGACTCAATGGGATATGTAATGTTTATTACTTTGAAGTTCAAAACAAATACTAGGTTGTGGGGGAGCCCCTTCCACATAGTATTTATCTTGGACCAGATTCAGGGTTGAATTCTATTGGTAGAGTTGTTATTATTTGCTTATCAAGTCAAGTTTGCCTTATGGAGACCCTATGAACGAGAGCCCTCTAAGACATTGTGTCTTCAACAGCCCTGCTCAGGTCATTCAAACTTAGGACTGTGGATTCCTTGATTGCCTCTATCCATTTATAAAGTGGATATGCTGCTTCCACTTTATGTAGAATTATCCTCTTTTCTCAGTCTATAATTTCATATTCATAATTTAAAAATCATCTGGATAGGCCTGCTGAAAGAGACTGATTTTTAATGCTGTTTTAAATTCAGACAGTGCCTTCAGCTGTTCAATCTCTTCTGACAGATAGGCACGTTACAGACCGCCCAGAAGGGGCAGTCTGCCGCCGCCTTCATTTGCAGCGCAGAGGAGCCCCAGCATCCAAACTGCGAGGCTCCTCCGTGCTGCAAATAAAAAGCGCCAAAATGGCACTTCTCTTTGCGGCACGGATATGATGCTGCAAGGCACCAATGGCACACTCGCAGCAACATATGCGCCGTGTGACGTGTGGATGCAGTGCATCCTCTACGTAAATATGGCAGGCCCCATGTGGAACGGGCGCGGCCATTTTGTATGGACTCAGTCCGTATTAGGGTTAGGGGCATCCGGAAGTGACGCCCCTTTCCAATCCTAATAAGGACCCAGTCCGTACTTTATGCCTGTTTGTAATGGGCCATAGTTCCCCAGTCTAGGGGTGGCTGGAGAAAAAGGCCCCTGGATGACAGTTGTCCAACTAGTCCTGGTTAACTGAAGAAAATGTCTCCCAGAGGACATGAATGAACTGGGCAGATTATATGAAGGAGGTGATCCAGGTAAACTGGACCCAAACTATGTAGGGTTTTAAAGGTAATAACCAACAACTTATACTTTGCCCAGAAACTAATTGACTCAGAAACTTATATTGCTGTCTCATTTACTTTATACATGATGCATAAACAAAACAAACTCAAGAATAACAATAAATAGAGAATGGAAAGTTAACAGCTCACTGACACAACTCACTGACAAACTAACACAATTTATCAATCAGCACACAATGATTCTCAAATTGTACACACTGGGTTTGTAAAGCTGTGTAGCTGGCCAGTTTAGCATAACCTAGCTCACACCAAGGTAAAACCTTACAATCAGCTAAAAAGAACCAGAGCCCTCACCACTACCTGGTCTTACATCTGCCCCTCCCACTGGCAGCTGGTGTATCAATGTTTTTTTGAATAATACCCCTATAAAAATACCCACTCAGTCAAATTCTCACAATGCACTCATGGGATTCTGACATACAAGAACACAATGCAAGACACAAACATAACTCTTCATATATGTTCAAAAATACAGCTTCGGTTTTATTGTTTTGGCTTCTAGGGAAATCCCAGGCTTGATTTGCTCTAGGACCCATTCACTGGTCATTTTGGCAGTCTGTGGTATCTGTACAACCCTCTTCCAGGACCACATTTCAAATGAACTGGTCTCTTCCTGTCATCCTTCTTCACTGTCCAGTTTTCACAACCATACAGACAAATCAGAAATACAACTATCAAATCAATATTTGAATGGCTGAATCATAAGTTAATGCTTATGTAAATACTGGCAGGATCCAGGCCATATTTTAAATACATCCATCATGTTTTCTTATTTAAAAAGGAAAAATGTCTCTTCGAGACTGGAGACAGGTGAGAGGGGTGTAAAAAAAGACCCCCAACAGTCAATTAGGTGTCTTAGAAGATTTGGGACTACTCCTGGCCAATTTTGGACCCACAGCCTTTTTTGCCTCCCAAACAGTAGTGAATGGGTGGCTAAAAAAGAAGAAAGTATTATGGAATGAAATGGAAAATGAACCCAGTCCCCTAACCCTGGCTGCTTTCTACCACTGGTATTTTTTGATTCAGTCTGGCAGAATGCACAGATCTTGGGCACTCAGATTTTGATTTGAACTTTGGAGCTGCTCTTTTTTGTTCTAATAAAAGTTACATTCCTTGTGGTAGGAACATTCCAGTGCCTTAACTCAAAGAATGCAATGGTGTATATTCAGTTTAATGCTAGAGGAGTACAAATCTCCGCTGGTACACTGATACCGTATTATATCTTTGTGCAAATTGTTGTGAAAACCAGTTGCACAATCATTGGTGAGCAACTGGTTATGCAACTACTGTACCCAAGCATTTGTGCAATAAAATACGTATTGGCAATGTCATTTTGCATTACCTCTGAAAATCCACACTTGACAGCACAGTGGAGCTTGTGCTAGTATAATTACTTAATTTGGACACAGCCCAAGGATATGAATGTTGACTGTAACTAAATCAAGGTTTATTAAACAGAGCTTTGCTATCTATAAGCATTAGTCTCTTGTCTACTATATATCAGAGTATACAACTCAAGGATGCTAAAAGCAGTGTTCAATAGCCAGCATGATGTATGAATTGAGTGTTGGACTAGGACTCTTGAGACTAGGGTTCAAAACTCTGCCTGACCATGAAAACCCAGTGGGAGACCTTGGGCAAGTCTCACTGTCTCAGCCTAAGAGGAGTCCTCTGTGGACAAATAATGTCAAGAAAACATTGTAATATGCCTTAGGGTCACCATAAGTTGGAAAAGACTTGAAGGCACAAAGGTGGTGCCCCACAGCAAGCAAGGTATGCAAAATAAAGTGACATTTCCCATAAAATATGTACAGTGGAACCTCGCCTTATACGGGGATCCGTTCCGGATCCCCCCCCCCCTGCATAAGGCAAATTCTGCCTATGCTGGAGCCCATTCATTTGAATGGGGCTTGTGCGCGTGGCAGCCTCGGCAGCACGGGAGCGCGTGGGGCGCCACAGGTGAGCACCCCATTCATGTGAATGGGATGTGCCGCCCCTTGTGCCCCGCCGCTCCCGTGCAGCTTGAGCACATATGCTCAAATCGCGTATAGCGCGTCAGCGTATAACACAGGTACACCATAGAAGGAGAAGATCTTTGTTTTTGTTAACTGCTCTCAAGTCAATAATGGCTTATGGCAAACCTGTAAATGAGACATCTCCAAGATTCCCAGTCCTTGACTGCCCTGCTCAGGCCCTGTTGGCTCAGGCCATGGAATCCCTGATTAAGTCTAACTATCTAGCATGGGTCTTCCTCTCTTTCTACTGCCTTCTACCTTCCCCAGCATAACTGTTTTGTCTAATGAGCCATGCCTTTTCCTGATGTGGCCAAAGTATGACAGCTTCAATTTAGTCATCCTGGCTTCCAGGGAGAGTTCAGGCTTGATCTGGTCTAGAACCCATTTGTTCTAGAACCCATCCATACATAAATCTAATAATGTAGGAATCTCTTTTTCTATCTGTATGTGAATGAAAGCAACATCAGGACTTGATGTGAATAATTTAGAATGTGACATTCTCATTATGTTCAGTGGCAATGGAATTTAAATGGGTGCCAACTTTTGCCCATTTAGAAAATTCATTTAATAAGTACTTTGTGAATTCCACAGAACCATTCATTGAGAGGAATCCATTGCCCATGTGTAAATACAAATCATGGCCCTTAAGCAAAGACTGTTCCTGGATCATCTAGAACTAACTACTATTTCAAACCATTGTAACTAATTCAAAACTTGTAACTCCAGTGGTACTGTTGACAATAGTGTCTGGGAAGTTTTACATGGGATAGTCTTGATTATTTTCTTCTTCTTCAGGAAGTGAACAACAGTTTTGCAGGTCTGAATTCTATTACTGTTATATTGCTTCTAACACATTTTTCAGCAACATAATGTCTTTGTACCACTAAACAACACCTACTTGCAAGCGAAAAGGGAACAAAAGCTCATAAAACTGCAATAAAATATTTATTTCTCTTCAGCAATAGGATTAATTTTATCACTGTAGATTTATGACCCTGGAAATTCTTTGCTGGATATTTAATATATCAAAGGAGCAGAACAAGGAGACCATGTTAGAAAATGGTTTGAGAAATGCTGATTTACTGAAAAGAACAGATTTTGGTGGAGGCTATTTTTTTTCCAGATGACTTAATAAAATAGCGACAAAATTGAATTAGCTTGGCATAAAGTTTAATTGCCTGACAAAAATTTGATACTTCTATTTTGTTACTGTTTATGTACAGCATATATCAGATTGAGCTTTTCTGCTATGATTGAGAGTAAAGTGGAGTAGACTTCAACTTTATCAACTAGAGAACTACAGTACTTGCTCAGGGTTTGCAATGGACAACAACTGTTCTTCCCCACCAGTTTGAGAAGATATTACCCAGGTCCTCTCAGAAAATAACATTTTTTAAAGAGTAGTTTGCAGGGTAATACCTTGGCTATCCATGTACCATGGCTATAATTCACAGTTTTGTCACTTCAGATGTGTGATTTGTTTTTCCTTTTAAAATTGCTCAGGTGGTTCAATAACAGTAAACCACAGGTGGAGGGGAGAGCTAAATACAACTACAGCTTAGTGGCTTTTGTGAGGTCTGAAATGATAGGGAAAATATTAATTAAGTACTGTGAACCTGTCTATATTTAAGAAATACAACAATAGCTGGGTCTTATGATTACAACTATGGCCAATTATAAAGTAGGAGGTTGATACAACTGGTTTTTCCATCAGCAGTTTATTTGATGTACATTTTGGTCTTATCTTACCTGCAATGCAGAAATAATGCAATTTGACACTGTTTTAACTGCCATGGCTCAAAACTATGGAATTCTGAGATTTATGGTTTTGTGAGACATTTAGCCTTCTCTGTGAGAGAGCTCTGAAGCAACATCAAACTACAAATCCCAGGATTCCATAGGATGGAGCCATGACACATAAAGCGATGTCAAACTGCATTATTTCTGCAGTGCTGATTAGGTCATTGATATGCTACATCTTGGCCAGAGGAATGGCCTAGACCTGGTTTATTGATTGAGGTCTCAAACATAAAGCCCCAAAGGTCCAGCTGGGGGCATGGCGTTCAGATGATTCATGCCCCAAACATAACTGGAAACCACCCTGGGTGTGGCTCTTTCCCAAAGAACCAGCCCACTTATTCCTTGCCTGGTTCAGGACTGAGGCAGCTGCCCAAATCAAGGCTTGGTGCATGCAGCTGCTGTGGTCCTGGGGCAAACAGTGGTGGCACAGTCCCAGCAGACCTTTTGCACGGCCTGCTTCACCTCTGACTTGACTTTTTTGGAGTTTTGTTAGCAGTTTGGATTTGGGCTGAGGAATTGGCAAAACTCCTCTGTCCATTTCTGGTATGATAGCATGACTACTGGCCATGTGATACTGGTCCGTGATATTGGTAAAGCACTTTAGCACTTTGACTATAGCACCTCAATAACAATAAAGAAGGCTCAGTTGAATTTGGTAAAAAAAAAATCACTTGATGAAATGTTGCATGAATCTCAATGTGACATGTGATCATTGGGAAGGGAAAGAGGAAGAACAAATGAGGTGGGAGTAAGGGAGACCCAGGATATTTCAATAAAAGGTTTAGGTGCAAACCTGGGAATACGCAAGTAAAATCAGAACAAACAGAATGACAAACTTTTGATATTTTCAGATACTTTTTTCTCTTTCTGAATTAATCCTTAGATATGTAATGGCTGCACTTGGTTATATCTTTTACCGTAGTAGTGTTTTCTGTGTTAGTTCTAGTAATACAGAACTTCTGTGCACCCTGTGGTTAGTTCCTCTTTTTTTGTTCAATCTCCTGGCCTTAATCTTGGATATCTTCACAGGTGGTATTTGTGCTCCTAGGGAGCACTAGCCAATATTCAAGGTTGCTTCTTCCTGGAATTTATAAGGTCACCAGCTGAGCATAGATAAAACAGTTTGTCTTTCTTCTATGCCCTGAATAGCAACTTAGTATGCACTCAGTATGTATGAGATGATGCTGTAGACTGCATGGAGATCATAAATGCTATTGCCTGTTACTGGCTATTAATTGTCACAGTTGAAATATACTGAGACTGGTTGAAGAGATGGAAGTACTAAGGCCCTGGAAATAAATCCTGAAATTAAATGAACCCTGTGGATTTCTGTTGCAAGACCTAAGCAGAATACTGTAAATAAACACACATGTTGCTGGGCTAAGCAACAATCAAGAACAAATAATGATAATTTATTATAACTGGTTCTTTTTTGGCATATAGAAGCCCTTCAAAATTTGTGGTCCTACACTGTAGCTTTTTTAACTTGTGAACAAATCTGACCCTCATGTGAGTGCCTGACCTGAGTACGTGTGTATTCATGCATGCATGTGAATAAATATACACACATATGCATGGAGGGACAGAGTGGCGAGATATTTGCACATTTGCTGAATTGATCATTACCAGTGAAAATTACAGCTTTGCATCTTTTCATCTGATTTAATGCCTTTGTAGGTCAAAGTTCATCAGAAGATAGATTCTTATGTCATATTTATTTGAGTAATTCTCATAATCATTACATTAAATTGAGCAAATTAGGAACACACAGCAAGAGAGGATTGGATTAGGGAAATTTATAAAGCTTTACTGTTTCCTCATATCATTACTAGAGAAGGCATGTTCAATTAGCACTAAATGCATTAGTAACAATTAAACAAAGCTGAGAGCAACAAATTGACCTTTGTTAATTCAAAATTAACTTTTCAATTTTAGGGTGCTATCAGTCCAACAGAAAACAACATTTGATTTAAATTAAACAATGGACACCACTATTCATTCCTCTGATACACTTACAATACAACATGGAACACTTTTTTGTCTTGCAAACAAGACTAATGAGCTAGTTTGATTCCTTGTGTAAATACTCCTTTTCCCTGGTGAAGCTGAATAAGTGAAGAATTTGATCTTTTTTGTAAAGTTTGTTTCTGTTGGCAAATAAGATGTTAGGTGTTTTTAAAAGAAGAAAGACACACTTACAAATATGTGACTGCTTGTTAGACACTTTTCAGAGCATAATGAAAAAAAAAAAAAAGAAACAAATCACACTTAAGTAGTTGCTCTATTTTCTAATTCCACATCATGTACCTCAATTCAAAAGGGTTAAGAAGAGTCCATTAAATTCTTTTCTTAGTCTGTAAGATTCTTTGCCAAACATCTCTTGAGCGTTTTGAAGAAAATGTCTTGAAGGTTAGCCACAAAGAATTATTGTACTTCTCAAACATCCTTGACTTATATCTTGAAACACAGGGCCATTTTAATTACTTACGGATGAAAGCCAGAGTCATTTAACTGGATCAAAGTTGAGGTTCTTCCCATATCATGGAGAACATCTTACAAATCTATCACATGCAAGCTGTACTACTAGTACTTAAGAGCTTTTTCTAAGGCAAGCTGCTTCTTCTTTTTTTTTTGCCAATCCTGCATTTTTCTTTATTGAAAACCTGTCATATATGATTTGCTGTAATTGATTAAAATATGAAAATTAGGGGAAAGGAAGTCAAGTTGATTGACTGGCTGGTTAAATTTCAACCTGGAGTGGAGGTCTCCGTAAAGCAGGTTTGCATGATGTGTGACTGTCTAGATGTTGTTGGACTACAATTCCTTAGCCACCATATCCAGTGGTGAGGGATAATAAATAGTGTACACCAGTGATTCCCAACTGTTGGCCCACCAGGTGTTTTTCAGCCCCCAGAAGCTCAAGCCAGCTTGGCCAATAGTTAAGAATTCTGGGAGCTGAAGTCCAAAACATCTGGAAGATTAAAGTTTGGGAACTACTTGTGTAGACCAACATGGTTTCTAGAAAAAAATCTATTCCTTCTGTAAAGCTTATAGTTTTGTGAGACGAAAGGAGCAACATTACTGAGATCAGAACAAAAAGGTCCATATACAGTAGTGTTGTATTCTGACACCAAAAGCCCTATAATCTGTTGTCTATCCCTGTATTTGATAATCAACCATCACTGTTTATAGAAGAAACAGCCTTCTAATTTCATATCCTGGACTGATCCTCAATTACAGCCTTCTCTTTGATTCTTTTGGAGTACTCATTTCAGCTTAGGTTATGAGTCATGGCTTTTGTTGACCGAACTGAATCATATAGATAACTCAGCCTTTACTAGTCCAGAATCACACTTTCACTGGTGAGATACCAACGTGGTATTCAGAGGAGTTGTAAGTTAAACAGTTGTAAAATCAGTCCTATGGTGACTCCCTTTTGCTGAAATTGAAATAAGTGCTGTAGGAGAATAAAGGTAAAGGTAGTCTCTTGATATGATGGTCTAGTCATAACCGACTGTAGGGGGCAGTGCTCATCTCCATTACTAAGCCAAAGAGCCAGCGTTGTCCGAGGACTACTCTGGTGGTCATGTGGCCGGCATGACTGCACTGAACGCTGTTACTGTCTCACTGAAGTGGTACCTATTTATCTACTTGCTTTTGCATGCTTTTGAACTGCTAGGTTGGCAGAAGCTGGGAGTAGTGATGGAAGTTCACCCCATTGTGTGGCACTTGGGCCTTGAACTATCAACCTTCTGATCTTCCAGTCATCAGCACTGGCATCTTAACCACCAAGCCACCACTGTCTGTAATATATACATGGGACTAAATGCCACTAGAGCTCTTTTTTTCTTGTTTTTCTTTCTTCTTTTTGCATAGGAGATTCATGTAATTACTGGTTACAAGCAATTGCACTCTAGGATTTTCAGCTGATTTGGAATTCATGGAAGTGACCATTTCACCACACATTCTTCTTTGCATTTGTTTTTAATGACCTTGTAATAACTATACATTCTTCTTTGCCTCTGTATCTAATGACCTTATAATAGCCTTATGATTAGTCTGAGTGGGTATTAATTAAATAATACATTAAGTAAATAAATATATAATAGAATGGAGATGACATAAATGACCCTTTGAATTGTTGGCTGGTGTGTTCCAAGTAAATATAAGAATGATGAACATGTAAGATGTTTACTAAGAAAAGCATATTTTAGATATCTCAGTAAACCAGCAAATACATCTCACTATTAAACAGAGTTCATTTCACTAGTTTATTTTGACTTGTATAGTACACTGTACCAGAAATGTCATGAGCAGAATATACAAAATAGCAATTCCAGTTCTCTGTCACTTGGCAGGCCTACAATGAATTCTGTAATGAATCATCTGCCATGAATTCTGTTTGCTTCTGTTGTATTTGCAGACCATTCCTTGTGTTAGACTAGGAAACAGTAAACATGGGTTTTTACAGTGTCATTATAATCTTTCCCAGCTCAGTGTTTAGTTAATCCAGAAATTCAATGAATTCTTATGAGTTTCATCAGAAAACTAGGGCTAATATTAGTTATGGGCCAATCTTGTACTTACTGTTTCATATGTACATTTTCTGAAGTCATGTAAAATGAAAATGTCTAGTTTCTTGAGACAAATGTGTTTCTTTTAAAGGATATTCCTTCCTGGTCTTCCACCATTTGTACAATTTAGGAAATGTTTGATAAGCCTATATCTATTAATGTGAAATTTAATAGCTGTTGTATGCCTTCAAGTGATTGATGATTTATGGCAACTCTAAAGTGAAATTATCATAAAGTTTTCTGAAACTGAAAGTGTGTGACATGCCCAAGGTCACCCACTGCGTTTTCATGGCCAAGCAGGAATCACATCCTCATCTTCAGAGTCATAGTTCAACACTCAAGCTAATACACCACAACAGTTCTAACTACAACCATACCCTCCAAAATTTCACAGACGAAAATAGAGATACACACAATAAATTTGGAATTTATTGCATCACCCTTTCCCGTCCTTTCCTCCCAAGCTAAGTGTGGGATGAAAACTTTAATGAACTGATTTTATCACACACCTCCATGCCCAGGCAAGAAGCATCCCGTACCCAATCATGGCATCTCATACCCAATTCGGCCTTCTCCCACAACTTGCAATGAATGGGAAAATCCTAGTCTTTCAAAAAGTGCAGGAGAAGTCCAGATCTGGTATGGGATGCCATGATCATTTATGGGATGCCTCCTGCCTGGGCATGGAGGTGTGTGATAAAATCTGTATATTAAAGTTTTCATCCTATGCCTAGCTCAGGAGGAAAGGGCAGTGTGATAAACTTTTTGTTTAGAGGTGTGGCCAAGCAACATGAAAGTAAGCAAACATGTTTGTACATTCACATTTTTTTTTTTTAAAAAATGCACATTTTAAAATAATTTTTAGTGTGGTCCCTTCTGACCTGAACCAGAACAGGCAGGGAAGCAACTGGATTTTCTGTGGCATTCCTAAGAAAAGCAGAGGACTGTTGCACTGTATGTCAAACTGCTACTAATATCCTAGACTGAGGAACTCTAGATTGTGGTCATTATCCAGCATCAAATGTTGCCAGGCCTAAGAGGTTTTCAGTGGGTGATTCTTTTTTCTTTTTAATTCAGCCAGCAGGAATATTCATGAATAGAATTCCACTGGAAATATTTTTGCTTTTGGAAGGTGGAACAATGATGTGCACTGATGTCCCCATCTCTCTGAAATGCTCAGTTCCATTTCTCATATTATTCCAGCATGATGGTATTCCACAACCCCTCAAAACAAAGTGTTGGACAGGAAATTTGGAAAACTAGGCTGGTTTTTTTTAACAGCACTCTTAAAACAGGAGACTATCTGAGACACTTCTTCAAATTCCTAAGAAAGGGCAAGAAAATAGGAAAGCGTTCTCTGAAGTACTGCTGGTAAAATGCCTAAAGAAAATGGAAAGGGAAGGGATAGGAAATTAGGAGGTCCCATGTTCTCCTTTTGTGTTATTAGGTACTGATCTGGGCAGCAGCACCAGGTATATTTCAGCTAATGAATAAATAAAATAAATCTCACCATCAGTTGTACAATGAAATAGTGAAGATGTTGAATTATAAGCAAGCTTGAATGTATTAAAGAATTAAGCATACAAATATATCAGTATCTCTCTGTGTCTCTCTCTTGCCCCACTTTCAAGTTTAGAGTTTTCAAAACATTTTAATAATGTAGATTTCTTTTTTATTTTTTATTAACTTTATTAAACACACAAAAATATCACATTAAATATATGACATGCACAAACATATATACATAGTATGTAGATATCTTTTAAGGTTTTTTTAGGATCATGAATTTCATGAGTAGTCTTTTCAATGAGAACAAAAGTTGCTGCTGTGTGCCTTCAAGTCATTTCTGACATATGGTGACCTTATCATGGACTGACTTTGGTCTTCCTCTGAGGCTGAGAGAGTGTAACTTGCCCCAGGCCACCCAAAGTGACATTACCCCTCATTACACTACAATAGTAACATAAAATAGATATGCCTTTTTAAAAAATCCAAAATTAATTACAAACTGTGCATTATTTTCATTGACTTACTCCAGAGCCCTTATCCCACTACATAATCTCCCATACAAAAGGTTGACCAGCTTGGCAGAACTTATTCCTGATCACTTGTTAATATATTCACATTCACATGTATTCAGAAACTTGTTGCTATACTTAAGGAAATTTCTTTGCAACAAGAAGAAAACGAAGAAAAAGAAGAGGGGGTGAACTATGGATCTTAGCTGCATTCTGTGTTCTCACATTGGCAGTTCACTGTAGACCACAGTAGAAAGCTGATGTCTGGCAGAGGTCCCTGAAGAGCAAATAATTTCAGAGGATTTCAATCAAATGAGTCAAGCTATACATAACAAGGTGCTTGATCCAGCCCACTTTTATGGTATTCCTTCTGGGTTGCCAAATTAAAGACAAATATTATAGCTGTGTTAGCAATTGCTGTTTGCATACATGCACAAATAAATGTGTGTGAGCACACTGTCGCACACGTACATGATGTCACACCAAGCTATCCGCCCTGTTGCTCACATGGCTGATTTTTCATTACTGAATACCAGATACCCCACTAAATTATTAACAAGGATCCTGTTATATTTATTACAGAGCTAGCTGATATTACTGCCAATTGTCAAATTTCAGTTTCCTGTTGTTGATTTTCATGCATGACGAACACATCGCCGCTGGATTGGTGCCAGTGCTCCATCAATCTCTCGAGCTGACTTCGACCTCGGGATATGTAAGAGCAGCGGATAAATTGGAAGATCAATGCCTTGTCCCTCCTGCTGTGCCAGCTGCTATTGAGAAATTAATATGAGGATCACTATAAATAAAAGATAAAAGATGATATGGCTTACAGTGTAAAATATTAAGGCTGGACACAATGTGCTCTATGAATTTAAACCAAAAGCCAAGTATGTTAACCCTGTAAGAGCTCACATACTGCTGTGTGGGTTGGAGGGCAAAGAAAAAAGCCAGCCTGGAAGTGAGAAGTCATCCCTTTAAAGTCTCACTAGGCCATATGCTCACATGGAGATGTAACAGAATTTGAAACATGGTATCAGACACTGAAGCCGTCTGGTGTACTAGCAGAGCATCCTTGGAGTCCTATACAGACTTTAAAGAAACCCTTATAAAGGTAGCTCTAGTACTTGTATCCTGAGATGGATTTTAAAACAAAAGATGTCTTGGCAATGGTGGTTGAGTTTGTGGAATGGGTAACAGGTGCATTTGTTATATAGGGAAGGAAATACTCCATTAAAGAACCCTGCCTCTAGGTGCTTTGGAAGAAATCATCCTTGTTGGTGATGTTAGTACCCTTGCTTTTTGCCCTTTGTCTAGCTCGGTAATGTTTCTACTGATGAAAATAAGAGAATATTCACACCATAGTGGCTTCTGGCTTCCATGTTACTGTGGGTTTCAGTATGAACTTGAAAGGAGCTCTCCAAGGGGCTGAAACCTATCCCAAAAACAGATATTTCCTTTAAAGTTCAGGCTAAATCCCAGGTAGGATTCATGGTTCACTGAAGTAGGAGTCATCAGTTACCTCTACATGCACCAAGAAAAATGCAAGTGACAAATTTACATGAAAGATATCAATTTATAAACACACTTGTATATTTAGAAAACATTCATTAAACAATGGTTACAGTTTAAATAACATGAGTTATATTTATTTATTTAACTTATATCCCACCTTTCACCCAAATGGGACACAAGGCACCTCACAACAGAAATTAAAACAAAGTACACAATTTAAAGCCTAGTAATATATATTTTTTAAAAAACAGTTAAATACTGTACTTTAAAACCATGCACAATTATTGAAAGAGAAGTTAGAACCAGTGTGGCATAGTGGCCTGAATGTTTGACTAGGGCCCAGTACAGACTGTCTTGTGGTGGATTGGGGCCAATTCTAGGGTTCCGGAGCGTGCAGCATCTGCACGCTCTGGAACCCTAACATGTGATGGCAGTGCCATCTTTAGGCATAGCCATCCACACGGTGCATGTGTCGATGATGTCATGCACGCACCACATCGAAACAGCACGGCATGCGTGTGACATCACCGCAATGCCCCAGGGTGCTTATGGTGCCTTGGCAGCATCGCCGGAAGGAACTCCATTTTGGAGCTCCTTTTTGCTGTGGATCATTGCCGCGGCCATATGGTTGCCATGGCAATGATCTGGAGAAGAAAGGGAAAGTCTCAGGCTGCCCCTTTCTTCCAGTCTGTACCAGGCCTAGGACCCTGAAAGACAAGGGTTCAAATCCCCACACTTCCATAGAGATCCACTGAGTGAGTCACACTCTCTCAGGCTAAAAGGAAGGCAATGGGAAACCCTCCGTCTGAATAAATCTTGCCATGAAACCCTGCGATAGGTTCATATTGGACTTGCCATCAGTCAGAAGTGTCTTGAAGACATATAACAATAAAAAATGCTTGAAAAAAATTAAATAAGCCACCATATTAAAACACCAGTACTTTTAAAGCAATATAAAACCATTCAAACAGAAAATGAGTACTACTTACCAGAGCAGGGAAGTTTTCACCCCACCTCAACCTGCAATAATGGCAGTGGACTGTATTTCTTCGGTCTTCCCCACCACAGTACCAAAACATCTAAGAAGGGCTGCTGTAAATCAAGGGTTGGGACCCAAGCATGCCAAGTGGACTAAACGGCCTTTGCAATCTCTTGTAACTCTAAGATTTTATGATTTGATGTGGCTCCAAGGACGCCAGGGTGTGAGAAGTAGATTTTGCCTAACATGTTGTTGTTTTTTTGTCAACAAGTAAGTAAACTGGGAGTTGGCAAAAATGACCAAGGGAGACCAAATATGGTGAAATTGTGTGCTGGGGTGCGGGTGGGGGGGGAGGATATTGTTTTTACAAGTTCGAAGCTCTGGCACTTGCCCAAACCTATTGTAAATATTCCCTCAGTTTAATACACAGTCTGCAATGTGGGACAAATTGAAAAGCACTGGGCAACAGAGATTATGACACTGGCTGTTTTCCCCCAATCTGCGCATGGGCTGAGACCATGTTTTATTGCACAGCTCCATGCCCAGATTGGAAGCATCCCATACCAGATTGGAACTTCTCCCATACTTAGCTAAAAACAGGACTTCTCCATTCTTAGCAAAGTAATGGGAGATGTCCCAATCAGGTACAGGATGCCTCTGATCTGGGCACGGAGCTGTGCAATAAGTCCCAGCCCAATCTCAGCCTCTGCCCAGAGCAGGGAAAAAGAAGTGCAATAATCTCCAACATTGCAGATTATCCTAAAATTCTCTTTCAGAACAATATTTAAAATTCACTCAAGATATAATACTGCTGGACCACATTATTAGGTTGTCACAGGCCACTCTCTCAGTCTTCTGCCTGCATTATTAACACTGTACAATACTACAGGCCTATCATAAGTCACTAAATTCCCAGCCACAGCTGTCTTCAACTCACCGTGCGGAGATAATGTATTGCAATGTATGCACTGGATTTTGTATTGGCAAGCCTATTTTTTCATACATTTTTAAATATTTAAAAGTATATAAACACAATTAAAATGTTTCAAACAAAATAAGATCTGAGCAAGCAAGGTTTCTTCTATTTGTGGTGGCTTTACTTATACAAGGGTGGAATGTGGACAAACATTGAATTTACACTGCATTCACAACAGTGTCTCTCACTTTCTGACATCAGAAGAGAAGCATTTTTACTACAGAAACTTGAAGAACTTGCCCTTCAGTCCCCAAAACACCCAAATAATTTATGTAACAACAATAAGAATACAGTTGCCATACTCCAGTCCCTCAAATTCATATATTTATTTTCCAAATGGCTCAGTGCTAAATAATTCTGGGATTTGCGATTTGATTTGACACTGGAGCTCACTGACAGAGAAGGCTAAATGTCTCACAAAACTATAGTTCTCAGAATTCCATTGCATTCAGTCATGGCAGTTAAAGTGGTGTCAAACTGGATTATTTCTGCAGTGTGGATGCAGCTTTTGTAATATATACACCATTATAGATGCCCTCCAACCATTCACAGATGAAAACCAGGATGCATAGGGCCAAGCCATATCAGAATATAATCAAATGGCTGTGGCCAGGCAACAAGAATGAAAAAGTTATTAATGAAGAGAATCACACAAAACTGCTATTTTAAACAGAGATGTCTGGAATTTATGTACTAAGTTTAGGAAGGTCTACTCTCAACCTTTTCCTCTCCTTTTCTGCCTGCTGAGTTAACTGAGTGCAAACTAGTACTTTGAACTCAGTTTGCAACAACTGAAGCAAACTGAGAATCAAGGGGGAAAGGGCAGGGAGAAAACAGGCTATTTTAAAGGCAACTGAGAAAGTGGGACAAGAGAGGATTAACTGGGGTGATTCCTGCCAAATGCAAACAATTGAAGTATATGAACATAGTTCTGCATAAATCAATCAGCATGGAACTTATATAGTACTTCTGACTTGTAGGTCTATGCTTTGTAGAAAAATATTCCTGCAATAACTAACAAGAAAGTATAAATTAAGGGTGGGAAAATTGTTCTCCTCACTATATATATGGCCTCTAGAGCCCAGTTTATCTCCCCCTCTCCATTTTAGACCACACCTGCTCCCTGGGCATTTCTAATTTTGCACAGACTCTTCTTGGCTGACTTTGATATACACAGCTATACATATATCTATCCAAAGGAAAACCAGAGCTTATAATGTTATTTTTAAAAGCAGATAGTTACAATTAGAGCACAAAAGCAGAAAGGAATAGTTACTTATGGAGTGGTGGTGGTGGTGGTTTTTGAAAGATACTCTTTACTTTCTCATTATTTAAAAGTAACTAAAATAGATAGATTTCAGTTACCTTGCTCAGTATCTAAAATGGTTCTTGTACTCATAGGCCCTGTTTACATGGACAGAATATTCTAGGGACAGCCTGGAGTATCCTGGTCCCAGAGCTACCCTGACCTCCCCCCCCCCACCCCCTGGTTTACCAGAGGCACTCTGTTCTGATGCTAGGCAGCTGTTTGCATGTATGTGCCAGTGTGCCACCTGACAGCGCCACCACTGTGGCAAGACAACCACGTCTGAGGTCAGAACAAACCCCCCAGCATCAGTTACATGGCTGGGTACCTCGTTCTGATCTCACAGTGAATGACTCTTGGCAGCAGATCCAGAGTAAATGGGGAAGGATTTAGTTTGAATTAAGAGAGGTATACCCTAGGTTTGGAACTGAACTGGTTGGACATTGTGCAGTCTGTTTGTGCCAGACTAAGGGTTTGGGCCATGTATAATCCCGATTACCTGCTGAGAGGATGGGGGGGGGAGGCCCATTCATTTGGCTCATGCCAAAGAAGACAGTTTCATTAAGACTTGCAGAAAGGCAATAATTCCCTCCCTTTCCATGTACCCTAAAAATAAAATTTTAAAAAAATCCAAAAAAACAGAGGGTTTTTGAACAGGTTTTTTTTTGGGGGGGGGGGTGCTGGAAGGTTCATCAGCCAAAACCTACAATGCTACTATCACCTTCTCATTGTATTTAAGCCTTGTAAAAATATCAGAATGCTACAAGCCACTGGTGTGTGTGTGTGTGTGTGTGTGTGTGTTGGGTTCCTTCAAGTCATTTCTGACTTATGGCAACCCTAAGGTGAACCTATCTGAGTTTTATTAGCACGTTTCTCCAGAGGGGTTTTGCCATTGCCATCCTCTCAGGCTGAGGGAGTGTGACTTGCCCAAGGTCATTCAGTGAGTTTTTGTGGCTGAGAGGGATTCAAACCCTGGTCTCCAGAGCCCTAGTCCAATACTCAAACCACTACACCACACTGGCTCTCACAAGCCACTGGGTTGAGGTACAAAAACTCACAGAAATTGTGAGATGTAACTATAAAAGTAACTAAAACAGCAATAGCTATACCACAGAAGGAGTGAAATTATGTCTAATTACATCTCAGTTGTAATGGTTATATTCTAATTATTGGTGGGGAAGAGTTACTTGCTATATGAAGCTCATGAGTTTGAAGATCTGGTGAAAAATCACCTGCACATAAACATGTTTCTACAATAACTATGTTTATATAATAGCCTAGTCAATGCTACAATACACATGGAGTCATTTGCACTTCCAAAGATAGCAGCAGGAGAGAGCAAGAGGGGGAGGGCACTGATGTTCACCTCACTGATCTCAATCTCCCACCCCTCTGCCATTTGGCATTCAAGGTTCAATTGATGTGCAAGACCCAGGCTACTTCTATCCCGAAGACAAATTCACAAAACTTTCATATAGATATAGATATATTCTTATTTGTAGTTCAACTGCCTGCTGAGTGACAAAGGCTGCTTTTGGTCTCCAGCTTCCTGTGAAGAATTCCCAAACTGTATGGTAGTTCCTCCCCTGCCCCTCCTTTTCTCTCTCATTCTCTTTTTTGCTGTTTCTTGAGGGTCAAAAAGTATGCATTACAAAAAAGGAAAATACAAAATAAATTCCCTGCAGTGCCAGCCTTGGCTGAGAAATGAATATGAAGATCACTATAAATAAAAGATAAAAGATGATATGGCATTTGGAGTAAAATATTAACACCAGGCACAACGTGATGGATTAAAGTCCAACCAAATTAACCCCCTGGGATAAACAAGGGTCTTGTTTATGTTGGATATGAAAAATGGAAACCTCTCTCTCTATATACATAATCTTGTATGTATACAGACACAAACATCAGCCATTCCAGACTTTAGGGGGAGGGCAAAAGCCAGCAGAGTTTCAGCAATCAATGTATTGGGCACTATGTGTCTTATATACTCTCTGGGTGATGTTGCCTTTGGGCAGTGCAGCTAAAAATAATGTCTCTTTATTTTATGCAGGGTTGCAAAGCTATTATTTTATTGGCAGGTGAATCTGGCAGGAGTAGCTACTCTGTATTTCCCTGTGAGAGAATGACTGTGGCAAATCAGATCAAAATATGTTTTCTTTTAATGTTTATACTAATCGCTTTCCTAACATATCCATCATTAGATGGATGTAGATGCTAGAGAAGTAAAATATTCACAGATGTTCTCATTCACAACAAGAAAGGGTGTTTGAGCATACCAAGGTACCCTGTGGGGGAAAATAGTCAATCACATTTTTTCCTCATTTTTCCTGCTTTTTTCTCCTTTTGGTGAGATATTTTATCATTTTTGGTATGTTTTTCAGAAAAATTCATTTGTATAAAAAATTGTTTTGTACTAAAATATTGAATTTCAAACAAAGAGGCACTTTTTCTCTACAAGAAGTTTTGTTTTCTGCATAAACTCATTTTGCACAAATGAATGTTTTGCCAAACAATTCCAAAATGGGGGGGAGGAGACCCTGAAAAATGTGAAAAACCTTTGAAACTTTCCCCAGTGAGAAAAAAACCTTTGAAATTCTTTGACCTTGCAGGCAAACATGAAATAAGAGATAATTTATATCCTTAGTTGATGGGAAGCCCCAGTCTCTAAGGCCTCCAGCAATCTATGTCATAAAATATTTTCACACTTTTCCTACCTTGGCTTGTACAGCAACTTAAATAAACAAAAGCCAAGCAATACTCTGCCTAAGTACATAAACTCCTGAGCTAAAGAAGGAAACTAAAATGTCAGGTGGTACTCGGAACTGTCAATTATTTAGAGGATGTTGGGGTTTTTTTTAGCTGTTTCATCACCTGACCTTTATTCATTCATTTAAATGGGATGCTATTCTTTCAACCCAAGCAATGTTTTCAGGATATCAGAAAGCACTCCTCTCACAACTTAAGTTGTCAGAATATTTCTTATCCCAGAGAAAACTGCAGCTAAAATAACTTTGGAGTGCAAAAGTTCAACTAATATCAGTATTGTGGAGCTTTCAGTAGTTTTTTATTCTCATGGCTAAGAAAGCATAATTACAGCTGTTTCATTCTGAAGTGCAAGATAAAGAAGTAAGGGGCTGTACAAACAGCCCTGAAGGGCCAGACTCCAGATGCCCCTTCTTTAGCCAGATTGGGGCCACGGCAACCACACACCGCAGCCCTGATCTGGCCTTTCCAGGGTGCAACAAGGAGCTACAAAAAGCGGCTCCTTTTTGCACCCTGGAAAGAGTGCAATAGCCATGGTGCTGTGACTATATGGCACTCCTTCAGGAGTATGTCATGTGGATGCAGCGCCGGAGGAGTGCTGTGACACCACGCACTGTGTGGAGTGGCACGTGGTGTCACTGCACCCTGGGGGGCGGAGTCAGGGCATGCTTCATATGGACACGATGCCCCGACTCTGCGCTCATGCCAGCCTTAGTGGCTGATCTGAAGAGCCTCTAATTTATAGTAGGTATGTAAGTAGGTGAATAGATAGATATACAAATCGATAGATAATATATAGATGATAAACAGATAGACTAGCAGATACACCAACTTGCTTAAAATCCATTGATCAAGATAGCAAAAATTTATTAAAGACAAAGAACACACAAGCTAGGAGAAGCTGCAGTGGTTTGCTTTTGCCTGAGTATACTGGAAAGGGCACAACTCTTTCATCTCTTCCCCTCTCCATCCTCCTGAATTAATGGAGTGCACACTTCTTTGGCACTTTGAAGTCAGTTTGTAGCGACTGAAGTAAGCTGAGGATAAAGAGGAAAGTGAGGGAGAGAAACAGAGACATTTCAAAAGCAGTTGAAAATAGTAGGACACAGAGGATTAATTGAGACAGTTAGCAGGTATGCTATAGTCACAGAGTCCTGGACACAGCTCCATCTTTTCAGTCACAGGGTCATTATAGGCTTACTTGTAACTTTGACTACACTCTCATGTTGCCTGGCCACATCTGACCCTATTTTCATCTGTGAAATTTCTGGGAGCATGCTGCTGTTTAACACTTGAGGCAAGCTTTGTTTTGTACCCAATACCTCCTTCTGCAACACCATAAAAGCATGTATGCTTCCTTACTATGTTGTGAGCTGTCCTGAGTCCCAGTTTTGGGGTAAGGGTAGGAT
>NC_056523.1:248913728-248968728 GCF_019175285.1 Sceloporus undulatus
ATAATAATAATAATAATAATAATAATAATAATAATAATAATAATAATAATAATAATAATAATACCTGAGATTACACCTAGAGGATTCTGGCCTATGAGTAATATTGTTATCCTTAGTGCATGACTTCCCAGCTGTCAACCATCCAAGCCCAAACTATTTTGGCATGGATTGGGCTTGAATGGTTGAGAACTGGGAAGCATTATAACACCTCTTCCCCGGTGAAGGTCAGAAGAGATGAGGCAGTCTGAGGGTGGTATCAAATGACAAAACTTCCTCTGATAACTGAAACTGTCTAGTACTTCAACACTGCAAGCCTGGTTCTGCTACCCAACTCCTGAGAAAGCAATACCTTACCCCCCCCTTAATCTGTGACATATCCCTGCCAAAGTAATGCTATTTTATGATGCTGCCTTTGCCTGCACAACATGCACTTAGGTGGAAAAAAAACAAGCCAAAGAATGCACAGGTCAAAAGCTTACCTGTAAATGACCTGCAGTGCTTTACTGCTTGTCACTAAAAAGCAGCAATACGTATGAAAAGAAGAGACCAAAGGCCTTGGTTAGCCAATATATGCTAGAAGCAACTATGTGAAAGCCTAAAATGAATGAACATAAATAGGAAAAGACTATGAAATCAGGATGGTAAAGTTTAAAGGGCAGTGGAAGGGGGAGAGGAGAGAGAGAGAGAGAGAGAGAGAGAGAGATTAAGAAGTTTATGACTAAAAATTATAGCCAGGCAAAGCCACCTACAAAATACCTGAAAAAATGAAATGGAACTGAGTCTTGTGAGTTCTGTCCTTTTATTTATTTATTTTTGAAAAATAACTAGAATCTAAGACTGCAGTAGGATTTCATGTTATTGTTGTTATTGTTAACTGCTGTCAAACTGACTTCAACTTATGGAAACCCCATGGATGAGACAGTGACGTAGCCAGGATTTTAGGAAGGGGGGGGGGTCCAGACTAAGTGCCACCATTATAATGGGGCTTGGGTGCGGTGGCGCAGCAGCACACACCATTCATTTTTCTAATGGAAGGGGGGGTCCGGACCCCAAGGCCCCCCCCCTTGGCTATGTCCCTGGATGAGAAACCTCCAAGTCACCCTGTCCTCAGCAGCCCTGCTAGGTCTTGTAGACTCAGAGCTGTGGCTTCCTTGATTGAGAAAATTATCACACGGGGCTTTTTCCAGCTTTGTAGCATTATTCTATTGTTACTGAGCAAGAACAATACAATTGCGATATTAAAACACTTACTTTCACACATAGGTGGCAATAACACTTCATTAACCATTCAAGAGCAGAAAATAGTGCAATTGATCTCCACACGTCCACAGCCTTTAGCGTTTGTTTATCATTCTTGAGAGATCCTCTCATTAGGAGAGGAATTATGAAGGGGTGGAAAACCAGTTAATCTCTCGCCACTTACTTAACCCTCTTGTGTGGGATAAGGAAGCATTTCTGCTGAACTGCACTCTGGGGGAATACCCGGATAGATTCATGAATTGTCTATATATTATTATTGAATCGTAATTGCTTTTCATACATTCTGCAGTAGTGAAAATGAATTGTGATCGCCCACACATTCATATTTTTTTAATCATTAATGGCTTATTCCAGTAATACAATGCTTCAAAGATGTTACAAGAGGATGACATCATGTGAAAATCTTTCCCCCGATCACACAAGAATGACAGTAAGAATACACTTCCTTAATGCTTTTTACCCCATGTGATAATCTTCTGAGTCTATCCAATAATGCAGTCTTCCTCTTTTCCTTTTGCCTTCTATACTTACTATCTTTTCTAGTGAGCCATTTCTTCTCACAACAGCCTCAGTTTAGTCATGTTGGCTTCTAGGGAGAATTCAGGCTTGATTTGCTCTAGGACCCATATATTTGTCTTTTTAGCAGTCCATATTGATTGAAATTGATTGAAATTTTATTTATATACCGCCGTTCCTATGATCACGGCGGTTTACAAAACAAAATGAAAAACAGAGAAAAAACATATTATCTGCTGAACTCATCTGCAATATCACATTTCAAGTGACTTGATTTTTTTCCCCATCAGCTTTCATAGCCATACATAGAAATCAGGATTATGATGGCATGGATAATCTTAACTTTAGTATTTAACAATATACGTTTTCAGTTGAGGATTTGGTCTAGTTCTTTAGCTGCTCTTTCAAGTCCTCATCATCTTCTGATTTCATGACTGCAGTCTCCAGTCCGATTAATGATTCAGTCAAGATGTGGAAATTCTTCACAACAACAACAACAAAATGTATTTAATATGCCACCTTTCTCCCTATAGGGACTCAAGGCAGTTCACAGCAAATTTAAAACCATACACATTAAAAACAATACAAAACCATTAAAAATATTAATGTAACATTTTTTAAAAAAGCAAACAATTTATAAAGTATGAAATATTAAACATTAAAACATTAAGCAGTATTTAAAACTATTTCAGTGTTTATATAGTGGGCCCTTGGTATATGCTGGGGTTTGGTTCCTGGGCCCCCCTGTGGATACCAAAATCAATGTTCAAGTCCCATTAAATATAGCAGGATAGTAAAATGATGTCTCTTATATAAAATGGCAAAATCAAGGCTTGCTGTAGCATTTATGTGTGTGTGTGTGTGTGTGTGTGTGTGTGTGTATAGAGAGAAATATTTTCAAGCTGTGCTTAAATGAATCAGTGAATAAAATACCATGGATATGGAGGGCTGACTATAATTACATTTATATCCCACCTTTTTCACAGTTTGAGATTCAAGGAGGATTATCACAGTTAAAACAAACAATGTTGGGATACAGACCGCCCAAAAAGGGAGGTCTCCCGCCGCCCTGGTTTGCTCCGCGAGGGAGCCGCAGCGGACAAACCGCATGGCTCCGTTGTGGAACAAAATGAACCCCCCAAAAGCGGGTTCTTTCTGCGGCGCGGTTGTGACACCACAAGGCGCCAATGGTGCACTTGCGGCATCACAAAGGTGCCGGGACATGTGGACGCTAGGCATCCATCACGTCAAAATGGCAGCGTCCGTATGTACAGGGCACTGCCATTTTGACGCCCTTGTCACATGCGGGGAGCTAGTCACGTCTGGAAGCGCTGCCCCTTGCAGCACCAATGTTAAAGTTAACAGTATATAGGAGCCCTGGTGGCGCAGTGGTTAAATGCCTGTACTGCAGCCACTCACTCAAAACCACAAGGTTGCAAGTTCAATGCTAGCGAAAGGGCTCAAGATTGACTCAGGCTTGCATCCTTCTGAGGTCACTAAAATAAGTACCCAGATTGTTGGGGGCAATTAGCTTACAGTTGTAAACTGCTTAGACACTGCTAGTTCGGTATGAAGCGGTATATAAATGAAGCTGTTTGTTATAAAAGATTTTTTTTAATTAAAACTTCCATAAAATTTGAAACCAGTTAAAACAAATTAAAAGAACAACAAATGTTAGTCTCCTGAAAAATCATTTCTCAAAAGTCTGCTGGAATAAAAAGATGGAAAGATAATAAGGGTTAAGTTTAGGGTTTGAAAGGGAATTCAAGAGCCTGAGAACAGCCGTCAAGAAGATCCCCTCCCATGTTCTCACCAAAAGTATCTGTGACAGTTGTGGGATAGAGAGTAGGGTCTCCCAAGAAGATCTCAAAACACAGGCATATTCATATGCTCCTTCAATTAACCTGGACCTGAAATGGAAAGGCTTTATGGATCATCATCAGCACATTGAATTCTGTCCAGAAATGGATGGTGAACAAGTGGAGCAGTTGCAACAATGGAACTTTATACTGAACTGAAATGCATAGTTGCCACCCTACACTCAACAATAAGTTTCATGAAGTTCAGTGAGGTTTATTTGTGAGTCAACATGGACTGCAAAAGACCTAACAGTAAAGAGGAATAGCTTGAATTGGTAACACATCTAGGAATGCTCCACAACTGGACTGCTTTGAGATATTTGTATTGCTCTTCCACAAAAATTCTTCTCATTGAAACACCTTAGGTGTGCTTTCAGGGTGCTGGGGGTTGGGAGGGATAATGAATGAGCAAGAAAAGTAAACAAGATATTATTCACTGGAAGAAGGATGTTGCTGGGCATAAAATATGATCTTATAGCAGACCAGGCAGTTTTGATAAATTATATCCAACAGGAATTTATGCAGAAAAATATGCTATTTGTATTTTCATTTAAATTCCAACAATATAATGTCATCTTAGTTATGATAACAATTTTTTTATTACGTGTATCCATGGAACTTGACAGGATTATTGGACAAGACTTTTACAAAAATATCATTTTCTTTCCTGCTCTCTTTCATGCCCATTTATCAAGAACACTCAGCATATTTCCAATCCAGTGGACAGAAAGAACTCCCAACAGTGTGACTGGAAAATATATATATAGATATAGATATTTTTAAATGGCAGAGATAACGCAAAACATTTAGAACATTTCTGTCCAGCCTAGGACCCTCCAGATGTGTTAACCTACAATCCCATCATCCTCAACTGGTTGTGATGGTTGAGGATGACTGGAATTGCAGGCTAACAGGTTTGCAGAGCACCAGTAGGAAAAAAGAAGATGCAAGACTGTGGTGCTCGGAATCTTGAGGTAGCCAATCAGGAGCCAGAGATTCTGAACCAATCAGAGGCCGGCTGGGGCTATAAAAGATTCAGAGGCAGTTGAGAAGGGGTTTTTTTAGAAGTCGAAGGGGGTTGGTTGAGTGAGGTTGGGGAAAGGCTGGTCCCGAGGAGGGCTATAGTCTGGAGGTCCCTGAGGGGACAGGGTGTTAAAAGAGTAAATCTAATCTTTTAGACCAAGGAAAGGTCTAAAGATTGGGAAAAGGGTGGAATCTGAAATAAGAGTTGCTAGAAACCTCTACAATTGATTGATTGAGAAACAAGTTTACAACTGTTTATTATCAACAATCTTTTATTCTGTTTTGTTTATACAATAAACTTATTTTGTTGATTTAAAGTCAATCTGCTTGGCCTAAGTGATGAGTTTTTGAACACGCTACCAACTATATATTTGAGGCCAGAGGTTTGAAAGTTTGTTGCCTCATCATATAGGAAGAAAGGACCCTCCAGATGTGTTAACCTACAATCCCATCATCCTCAACTGGTTGTGATGGTTGAGGATGACTGGAATTGCAGGCTAACAGGTTTGCAGAGCACCAGTAGGAAAAAGAAGATGCAAGACTTGTAAGGTCAAGTAATTTTTAATATTATGACCTATAATACAATTTAAGGACCTTCATAAATGTATGTTGGTACTAAAGAGAATGAGACTAAGGAGAATGACAACTGGTGCAATTGGTATTGTAAGATAGACATTTTCTGAATCTGTGGTGGATTAATAAATTCTGATCTGCCATTTTCTCTGGTAAATCTGAGCATTAATTGCTAGGGTACAAGAATTAAGGATAATACCGAATATTTGTGAGAGTGGAAAAATACCATCTATCTTTTCAGTTTGGAAGGTGAGATCTGCCTGGGCTAATAAACAGGTATTTTGAGTCTGATAGCTAAAGTTTGAGAAAGGTTATATATCTGTCTTCAAAATAAAACTGTGGCAGTGGTCTCAGTCACTTTGCATAAAGATGAGATCTGAATTTGGCCACTGTTTCATATGTCACAGTGATTTCACTCTCCTAGCAGATATCTGGGTAAATTCCATATGACCAGACTCTACAATATTCACAAACACAAGTTGTACCCTGGGAAACAGGATAAGATGGGTTTTTAGATAGTAGTTGCAGGCCTGGATGATACAGGAGAGGTGAAGCTAAAGAGCATGAAGGTCAGGTTGGGGGCAGAGGACATTTGTGTGTTTTCTTTTTATGCTTCTTCTTCAGTTCTAGGGGAGTAAGTATGAAACAGTGACTTAAATTTAATTGTTAATCCCAACTAGAGTAGACCCACTGAATCAACAGACCATCCATAGCTCTGCCCTAATGGGGGTTAATAATTGGATGTAGGGCTATGTTTTCTCTTAAACCAGGGATGGGAAACTACACTGGGTCTAAGCAGCCAGTTTTTTGCCCCTGGGACACATGTGTTGCCAAAAAACCCAAACGGAAAAAAAAAATCAGAAAATGAGATGTGCCATGAAGTCCACTTTTGGTTTTGAATAGTTAACTGCTTAGTCATTTGTGTTTATCTAATTTAAAATGTGAATTGAGGCTTCTGGAAGTTTCCAGAACAGGCAACGGACCTCTGGGGGTGGGGTGAGGAAAAAATAGTCTTCTGAGTCCAAAGGACCACAAAAACAGTATTGGAGAGCCACATGTGGCCACAAAGCCAGACTTGCTCACTTCTGCCTTTGACTTCATTGTTTACAACAACAGAGTAGCTTGATGTCCACAGGAGATCAGGATCTATGGAAGCTTGCTGATTAACCTTGCCAGGCTTCAGAGAGGGGACTGGTTGGAGAACTGGCACAGTATGCCAAGGAGAGACCATAGGCATCAATAACAAAACTCCTGCTGTAGGTAAAGCCAAGCCTCCTTATGACATTGACACGTTTGAATCCAAGACGGACACTGAGTGAACGATAATGAATAGCAGAGGAATCATACATAGATTGTTTTGAATGCGTGATCAAGTCCAAGGCTTGTAAAGTTTTTTCTCAAAGGATAAACCAAAGATGAGAGGTACCTTGGGAGATGATGCACATGTTCAGAGATCAGGCCCTTGTCCAAGAGAGAATGCCCATCAGATGGAAGCAGCTGCAATGAACTTGCGAAAAGGAACTTCTATCACCCTAAGGCCATTAGTCCTTTAAGGAATTTCTGAAGGGAAGGGATAGTCAGGTGACTGAGCAAAGTCCAAAGATGAAGGCATGGCTGTGGTAAGAGGAGAATAAACAAACAAACAAACAAAAAAATCAATGACAGGCAATTTCACATGATCCCCTGGCCAGTCTTCCACCCTCTAAACTATATACTGTTCCAAAATAAACTGATATTTAAATACTTGTTCAGAAGCAAAAGCAACCATGCAGGGTCTAGGTGCATTGGTTTAAAGGAGAATCATGCTTCTTTGATCATGAATCTATATGTTTTAAGAAAAAAAATGAGGTGAGAGTAGGCTCCAGGAAGTTCAAAAATTGGTAGTAGCATGTGGTCTCTGGACCATGTGTTGCCCACCTTTCTGCTAGGTGAAAGTGTGTATGGGGGTGAGGGGGTAGTAAGAAATGAAATCTGTTCAGATGAAGAAAGGCAAGAAACCATTCCCTCAGGTGACAAGTTGAGAGAATGTTCCAGTTGCTGTTGCTATAGTTGAAGACAGAGTGACTGGAAAGGTGTGGCCTGAGACCACAAAGAAGACTCTTTATGAAGACTGAATAGAGACCACAAAGAGAACTCTACTAGCTCTTTGGAACAGAAAGAACCTAGGGTTGGATAATCACATATATTGTGTAAAATATCATAAGTTAGCAAAATGGAAGTTCACTGCACTGTTTTCTCATGTTATTTCACTGAAATGTACTGAAAAGTAATTGTAAAGCACATGAGGGACTCCTTCTTGGAAACAAAAAGTGAAGCTGGTGAGGAAAATTCCAGATGTCACCACATTGGTCAATTACACAAAAACAAGAAAACAAATAACATCCCCCCTCCACAAAACAAGAATTCTTGTTGATGTATGCTGAGTCCTGAAACAATTTTCAATCTGCCTTAGAATCATAGAATCATAGAATCATAGAGTTGGAAGAGATCACAAGGTCCATCTAGTCCAACCTTCTGCCAAGCAGGAATTCACAATCAAGGTACCCCCAACAGATGGCCAGCCTCTGTTTAAAACCTCCAAAGAGGAAGACTCCAACACACTCCAAGGGAGTGTGTTCCACTGTCAAACAGCTCTTAGAGGCTTTTAGGTGGACTCAGTAAGGAAGTCATGAGTTGTTGTATGCCTTCAAATAATTTCTGACTTATGGCACTCCTAAAACAACTTATCATGGGGTTTTCTTGGTAAGATCTGTTCAGAATGAGATTGCCATTGCCTTCCTCTGAAGTTGAGAGAATATGACTTGCCCAAGCTCACCAAACAGGTTTTTCATGGCTGAGCAGGAATTTGCAACCGGGTCTGCCCAGCCCTACATGGAATTGATAGAAAGTATCCCCTTCCTCATCTCCTGTATGCAGAATTTGATCAGCTGTAATGGAAAGAGATAAAAAGGATGGTGTGTGTGTGTTTGTGCGTGTTTATATTTGAATTATGTGGATTGAGACTGGAGTCATGGATTGTGTGAGTGAAGATTGATGTATGGCAGATGTTTGTGTGAACGATGGCAATAGCTGTGTGGCTGTAGTATATGTGTGCAAGAGAGAATGGATCTGAAAAGGATAAGGGTGATAAGGCTAGCCACATGCACTGCCCGCTTTGGGTCAGAGCTGAGCCACAATCACTGCTGGTTTTGCCACCCCACCCCACCATATTTTGCAAGTAACAAGTCACCTCTCAGACTAAAAAAGGTACAGTGGTGCCTCGGGTTACGAAATTAATTCGTTCCGCCATTCCTTTCGTAACCCGAAAATTTCGTAACCCGAAACACTTTTCTGTTAGCACTGGAAAGCCTATAGCTGCACTTTGCAGCATTTGAATTTCGCGCCGAAATGAATTTCGTAACCCGAAAAATATTTCGTAACCCGAAACAGTTTTTGCCAATCCAACTTTTTCGTATCCCGGAAATTTCGTAACCCGATCATTTCGTATCCCGAGGCACCACTGTACTCCTGTCCCTGAAATAAAATAAAATAAGCTTACATTTCAGGATCTTTTCATGGATTTGTTTAACTGTAAGATAGTTGCCTTCATTTGCACAAGATTTAAATATGGGAGTGTCACTTTACAACCATGCTTTTAAATTTTCTACTAGACCACAGTGGCTTTCTAAATGTATGCATTGTGACAGATACACACCCATTACATTTGTTATTCAGGTCTGAAAAATCTAAACAGACAATTCTAAAAAAGCACTCTCAAGGATTCTGGATTATATTTCTGCCATTTGCTTTTCCACTTAAGGAAGAAGAGTAATATATGGTTGCTTCTATAAAATCTCAGATGACTCACATTTTCTGCAATATATTTCACTAATTAAAGTAAAATACCTTACGGAATATCTTTTGAGTAATTTCTCTGGGTTTCATTAATTCTGGTTACTGACAATTTAAATTCACTCCTATGAAGCGAGACCTGGAACAGAAGCCATTTCCTCGGTTAACACAGTCAGAGGGAATCACAAACTACAAGCACTAAGAAATCAAGAAACCTGCAAATGGACAGAACCAATAAACTTTATTTATGGTCAGGAATTTGTAAGATGAATGTTGATAGGGAAACAGAAAAAAGGTTTCCTTTATGTTGGGGGGAAATGATATATGATCTGAGGCTTAATTTGCCTTTTGATTTTTCTTGAAAAAGAGTTGTTATTTGTTACTCATTAAGATCCAGTGTGATCCTGCAGGGACAGGACTGAGGAGAATAGGATTTCCCATATGTATTTCAAATTTGGGCAGATCCTTTATTATGTTGGGTTGGTTCAAATCAGTTGAGGATATGTCTGAATTGAAACAAGACAGAATTTGAATCTGAACACACCTGAAGATTTGTTAGTTATTTGGATCTGAAGGAACAGAGTGACATGGAGTGGCTGTTTCCAAAAGTTCATTCTGTCCAAAGTCTTTATATTAATAAACTATCAGCATGAGGGGAGGAAGAAAAGAACAGTCAGTGCTGAATCAATCCCATATTTCTGTGATATTTCAGGACTGATCCAGCACTTAATGCTCTTTCTTAGGGGCTGTGCAGAGAGGCCATTAAGGCTGGCCTAGGGGCAGGATCGGGGCATGGCGTCCACATAAATAAATAAATAATAATAAATAAAAAATTTATTTATATACCACCCTTCCTGAGATCAGGGCGGTTTACATCATAAAAACAACACAGGTTACAATAAACATCTTAAATTAACTACACATCCATGTAATAAAAGAAGATAAAAGCCCCGTTAGCCAATCCTCTTGCAGAATACGAAGGAGGGGAGGCCTACTAGGACTCTGATTGGGGGAATGCGGTCTTAAACAGAAAGGTTTTTAAATCCTTTCTAAATTGGGCCAGGGAGGTGGCCGAGCGGAGCTCTGAGGGCAGCGTGTTCCAAAGGGCCGGGGCAGCGATGGAGAAAGACTTCCTCGTGGTAGAGGTAAGTCTAGCCCCTGGCACCTTAAGTAATTGCTGCCCAGATGTTCTGAGGGTGCGGGACAGAATGTACGGGGAGAGGCGGTCCTTCAGGTATCCTGGGCCCAAGCCATTTAGGGCTTTAGAGGTCATCACCAACACCTTATATTGTGCCCAGAAGCGAATAGGCAGCCAATGCAGATCTTGGAGCACCGGTGTTATGTGGCTGGCCCTGGAAGTACCAGTAACCAGCCTGGCTGCCATATTCTGTACCATTTGTAGCTTCTGGGTTTGGTATAAGGGTTGCCCCATGTAGAGTGCGTTGCAGAAATCCAATCTCGAGGTTACCAGAGCATGTACAACAGTTTCAAGGTCCCTCTGGGCCAGGTATGGGCGCAGCTGGCGAATAAGCCGAAGCTGATAACAGGTGCTCTTGACCGTCGCATTCACCTGAGCAGTCAGGTGAAGCGACAAGTCAAGAAGCACCCCCAGACTGCGCACAGAGTCCTTCACAGGGAGCGTGACCCCGTTCAGGACAGGTGGAACTACCGCCATTCCTGGACCAGGGGAACCTATCACTAGTACCTCCGTTTTCTCTGGATTTAGTTTGAGTCGGTTTTTCCTCATCCAGCCCATTACTGACTCCAGGCACGCCACGAGAGGAGAGACGCCATCCTCAGTCACTGCATCAGTCGGAGACATAGAGAAAATTATTTGGGTGTCATCAGCGTACTGATAACCCCGCGCTCCATGTCTCCGGATGATCTCTCCCAGCGGTTTCATGTAAATGTTAAATAGCATGGGAGACAGAATGGCTCCTTGAGGGACCCCAGTTTTAAGGGCCCTCTCATTGGAGCACACGTCTCCCAGCTGCACCATCTGGGACCTCCCAGAGAGGTAGGACCGGAACCACTGGAGCGCAGTGCCCCCGATTCCCATCTCTACCAGGCGCTCCAGAAGGATACCATGGTCTATGGTATCGAAAGCTGCTGAGATGTCCAAGAGCACCAACAGGGACACTCTTCCCCTGTCGATGCCCAGACGGAGACATGACACTTGCCCCAACTCTGTCCCCAGGATAGCATGATGCCCTGCGCTACTCCACACAGTGCATGGTGTCACAGCACTCCTCTCCACAGTGAAGCACTGAAGGAGCACTTTAAAGCCACAGCACCATAGCGTTCCAGGGCACAACACCCCCTTCTTTTTGTGGCTCTTTTTTTTAGCCCTGGAAAGACCAGATCAGGGCTGCAGCATGCAGTTGCTGCAGCTCCAATCTGGCACAGCTGGAGGCGGCTGGTGGCTTCCCTTTACAGACAATCTGCACAGCCCCTTAATTTCATAGTCATAATGGAAGGCACAAAAATGTAGAGTTCTAAATCAAGAATTGGATTCAGACCCGAGATGAATTAATCAGCTCGTAATCAGTCTGTTTTCTGAATTACACAGCAACAGTGTGAATCAATACTTGTGTTGGTACATAACCATTTCCAAACAAACAAGCAAAGTTCTAAAATTTTGGGATGTGCTCCTTCCCACCTCCCAAAAGAAAAGAAAAGAAAAGAAAAGAAAAAGGCCCATTTCATCCAGACAGGAATGGAGTTTAATTTTATTCATAAATCAGATATTCCTGTGAATCAATGCTTTCCAGAACGTGTCAGTCTCCAGTTACAGTAGCCCCAGACAATATAGACAATGAGTAAGGATGATGATCAATTCACCAACAGTGGGAGGCCCATAAATTCATAGTCCTATCCTACAAGATCCATTGCAGGGCCAGGGAACCTGTGGTACTCCAGATGTTGTTGAACTCCATCAGTGTCAGATAGCCTAGCCAATGGAGAGGTATAAAAGTTGTGACTCAGTAACATCTGGAAGGCCACAGGTTGCTCACTCTAGACACATTCAAAATTAGGCATTATATTTAATAATAGAAATGTAACAACAGGATAGAAGACAGACGCAAATGTCACAGGATATTCATGGCTTCCAAAAGTTTCTGTCTGTCTGTCTTATCTAGACCTGGTTGAGTTGAGTTCTCTTTGCAGAGGTTCACAAAGAGAATGGTGCAGTTTGAGCTGCGGGGAGTGAGGCCAGCCATATCCTGCTGGTTTGTTTGGTATTCTGAGTTCAAAGAGGCTGAAGCACCGTTGCCTGAATGAAGTTTGCAGATTAGCAGCATTGCCTGAGGTTTCCCAAAGGCAGGTCAGGTTCAGCAGGAGTACAAGTATTTTTTTCAGTGCCTTCACATGTAGTTAAAAAACAGGGCTGATAATATGGTTGGTCTCAAATCACTTCAGAAATCCAACAGGAGGCTGTTAATATTGATATGGTTAATATACATCAAACAGGATTCCTTTAATTTTTTCAAATCGAAAAATTCTCCACACTGTTGACATTTCCTCAGTGAACTCTCAGGATTGTTTGGTTTCCAAGACTGTAGGGCCCAAGACATATTTTGTTTTAAATAATCCTTCATAAAAAATTCAGCTTACCGTCTAATATGATTGAAACCCAGCTTGAGTGTGTTTTATAATGCATTGAACCAGTAAGACTGTAGGTGTTGCATTATTCAGGACATGATAGGGAAAATAGCAATAGATGTGTGTGTTCAGGGAGGGATGATCAAAGAAATCAGTGCAACCTGATCTGTCATGTTATCTCATTTTATTTACTTTTCAGAACTCATCCAAATATTAGAGAGAGAGAAAATCAATATCAATTTTCACCTTTGTCACGTTCCACGCTTCAATTATTAATGAATGTCAAATTTGACCACATTTCTTCACACCACCTGCTCTGCAATAATATTTCAGAACCTTTATTAAAAATGTAAAATTGTCATTGAATTTCCAAATACGATTCTCCAGTGGCTAATTCAGCTTGTTTTATTAATAAGCGGGTTCTGATGAGTAATACTAATTTAATATGCCTGCATGTAAGATTAAACCATAAATTATTTCTGCTGAAGGTGATGAGATTTGACTGCTATGCGGTTGTTAGGCAATAACCTTCTGCATTAACCCTCTAGTTGCGATATGCAATGAAGCCATTGTTTCTCTGGAAAAAATGGTCCATTAATATTCTGATTAAGGCATTATATTTTGCTGATATAAACAGGGCTTTTTTTAAATAAAAAATGTACATGCAGTCTCTTAAGCATTATATATTACTTGCAAGACAATCACCAAATGGTAAAAAGGATGCACCCTGTATAGTTTCTTTTCTGTTTAAGTAATGCAATGATTCTAAGAACAAGAAACAGCATGGTAATGACTTTTGCTATGAACTAAGAGGCCTTGGTGAACTCTGTGGCTGCAGAATTTTCTTTCTTTCTTTATACTCTTAAAAGAAACCTGGAGGTGTGGGAGGAATCTTACCACCTTACTACTCTCTTAGACATTTCTACAGTCCCCCCCCACACTTTTTGGGCGGGGAGGAGAAAATAAGCAAACACAGCCATTTAAATCTAAAAAATATAATCTAGAAAGAGATTGGCCTGCTAATCCAGCATCATAAAAGCTGTTACAGTGTGCAATGATGCTAAGAAAGCATTTTAGCCTTCACAGTGGGAACAGTATCTCATCTGAGAGGTATATATTAAAAATAAAAGTCATATTAATTTAAATTACTATATTAGAACATGTTGTACTCGTGGCATGGAACAAGTGATATACATGCCATTAGTAGTATAGTGCCGGATTTTTCTTTCTCCCATCATGGGCAAGGTGATAATCGAAAGTGATACATTTTGGTACCCATGTAGAATGCTTGGAACAGTCTTTTACTTGAGTTTAAGCCACAGCACGTGGTGGCTTAGCAGTCAATAGATAGATAGATAGATAGATAGATTTATAAAGATTTATTTATAGCCCACCCAATCACGAAGAATCTGGGCGGGTTACAACAATAAAATACATCAATTACAATAGAGTTAAAAATCAAACCCTGGACCTACTGCCCCCCCAAACCCAGTACCCAGTACTCTCTCCAACTCTGATGATCACAAGGTTGGCAGTTCAAGACACAAACACCATGAGATGAAGTAAGCTCTCACCACTAGTCCCAGCTTCAAACCTAGCAGTTTGAAAGCATGTAAAAGTGCAAGTAGATAAATAGGTACACTTGAGTTGAAAAATAACAGTGTTCTGTGCAGTCATGCTGGCCACATAACCATGGAGTCATCTTTGACAACACTAGCTCCCTCAGCTTAGTAACGGAGATGAGCACCACCCCCTACAGTCAGACACGACTAGACAAACTTGTCAAAGGAAAACTTTTATCTTTTATATAACTTTAAGATTAGCATCAATTCATTTAATTGCCTATGGGTAGATGCATATGGGAAGGGATGTATTTATTTCTTAAGCCCCCAAATGCTAACTTTAACTGTAGAAAAGAGCAGAGTTGGCTATTTGGTGAGAAAGCAACTGGGGAGTGTGGTTGTGTGAATGGCCCTTTCTGGATACTATAGTCCCAAAAAATGACTTTCCCATCGCTCTGAGTCTGGACTGATGAACACACCTGCACTTGGAATTAACTCATTACATTATTAATTTGCTACTTTTCCCTTGGCAATTTTACCCAACTTCCTAGATTCCCTAAATAACACTGAAGTTAAAATATATGTTTCAGGGACATAGATCCCTAGAATTTGTTAGAATTCATTAGGATGTTTGCCTCTCCCTATGCTTGTTGTTGTATGCCTTCAAGTCATTTCTGACTTATGGCAACTTTAAGGCAAACCTATCATGGGGTTTTCCTGACAAGATTTTAGAGGAGGTTTGCCATTGCCTTCCCCTGGGGCTGTAAGAGTGTGACTTGCCCAAGGTCACCCAGCAGGTTTCATGGCCGAGCTGAGAATCAAACCCTGGTCTCCAGAGTTGTACAGTGGACCCTTGTTATACACTGGGGTTTGGTTCCAAGATCCCCTTGGATAATAAAATCCATGTATGCTCAAGTCCCATTAAATATAATGACACAGAAAAATGGTGTCCCTTATAAAAAATGGAAAATCAAGGTTTGGTATTTGAAATTTATACTTTTTTTGAACATTTTCAAACTGTGAATGCTTGAATCCGTGTATAAAAAATCCACATATAAGAAGGGCTGACTAGTTTAATACTCAAACCATTACTCCACACTTTGGTAAAAGAAGAAGTCTTGTTGCTTCAAAAAAAAAAAGTAAACTAAATTTGGAGGAAATGTATGCATATGACTCATTGTTAGGATGGTTAATCTGGGGGATTTCTTTGGGACAACAGCAAGGAGGATAAAGGGGAACGAGCAAAACTTCCTAGGACCCAAGTCAGATAGATAGGATTATGTATAGGAAGAACAGCTAAATTTGGAGGCAAAGAAAATAAGCAAGTCTTGGAAGGGAATAGTGGTAAGAGGAAGTGATATACAATCCACCCTTTGCATACATGGCCTCGCTGTATGCAGATTCCATCTTACACAGACAGCAAGAGGCAAGGGGGAAAATTGCACCACCATTCAATTAAACGGGACTCTAGCATACGTGAAATTTGTCTTATGGGGGGGGGAGCAGAATGGATCCCCCGCATATGGCAAGGGCAGACTATATTTGCTTAGCAAACCAAGCCCCTCAAGCAGTTAGGGCTCTTTCAAAACACCAGACCCATTTTATCATCTTTCTCTTGAGTTTCTTCCATTACATGGGGAATACAGACATGTGTTAGGGGGCATGCATGGTTGTAAGAGTGGGTGATGATGGCACCAGCATTGAAGACTGGCTTATTGGCTGCTCTTTAAAAAAAGAGTTGGCAGTTAGTCACACAATGAAAATAATCCTGGATGAATTCTGGATGCATATTTGTTGTTTGCACATATCCCATATGCACTCAGTGAAGGGGGGGGGTAGCTGCCAGAAAACCCCACTTACCCCAGAATAATTGATATCCGACTTTCCTCTGTGTTTTTACAAAAGATTTGCATTGTCAGCTGTGTGACCAATGATGTGAATAGACTCGAATAGACTTGGGATAAAACTTTCCATGCCTTTAACAGATTTCAAATGCATTCACATCATCAACAGCCCACGTGGTTGAGAAATCACCACCACTTCCCCAGAACAGCCACTGCTGGGGAGCAAAGAAGAAAAAGAGATGAAAAGGAAGGAGAGAAAAAGGGAAGTGAAGTTGAAGGCTTTCATGGCCGGCATCCATAGTTTTTTGTGGTTTTTTTTGGGCTATGTGGCCATGTTCTAGAAGAGTTGATTGCCGACATTTTGCCTGCATCTGTGGCTGACATCTTCAGAGAATGCTGGCCTAGAAGAGAGCTGGATGGATATATACTGTATATGCTGTTAATCTGTGCATTGTTCTCTTGCTGATTGTGAGGCCCAGGGTGGGAGGATATGCAAAGAGGATTAGTGTCTGATAATTGGTAATCACACAGTGTGTGTGTGTGTGTGTGTGTGTGTGTATCCAGCTCTCTTCTAGGTGAGCATTCTCTGAAGATGCCAGCCACACATGCTGGAATAAACTATTCTAGAACATGGCCAGATAGCCTGAAAAACCCACAAATAAGTTGGCCCTTCTTATACACGGATTCAAGCATCTATGGTTTGAAAATGTTCAAAAAAGTATACATTTCAAATATCAAACCTTGATTTTCCATTTTTTATAAGGGACACCATTGTGCTATGTCATTATATTTAATGGGACTTGTGCATACACTGATTTTGTTATACACGGGGGTTCTTGGAACCAAACCCCAGCGTATAACAAGGTTCACTGTCATTACAGAAAAAGAGATGCTGACCCCGTCCCCTGGGCTGAGGGGTGCTGGTGGGTGTGGGGACAAGGGAAGGGTGCTCGCACATATGAACAACCAAACTCTCATAGATGCAGAGTGATGCGGTTCCTGGAAAGATGCAGTTCCATGGTGTGAATAACAAACCTGGAATGTATGAGTAAGATTATTCACAATGTTCCAGTTTAAAAACAATAACACCAATGTGTGAGTGAGGCCTAGGTCCTTCTGGAGTGGCAGCAGCATCAAGGAAGTGCAGGGAGGCATCTCTGATTTTTGTTCCTGAGCCATCATCCTCAAGCAATGCCCCTATATCTAGATACCATCTAAAGTACTTTCTGGAATATTTCCCAAGACAGATTGGAAACAGTCTGGTTCATCCTTGATAGATTTTCTCAACTAGTCTCTGCTTCTGTTTGCATTGGTTGGTTTGCAGCTCAGGACAAGTGAGTTCTTCATTAAAGTGTGCCTACTTTTCTTGCATTAGTCTTTGCAATGTCACAGCAGACATCATGAGAGACATTTTTGCCTGAAAACTTGACACTTGAAGTAGCAGAATGATGGGGCTTACTTATGATTAGACATGTATAGGACTGCAGTGCTTATCGCTGTCTTCATTATCTTCCTTCCACTGTACCTGTCACACAACAACAGGACATCTTTTTTAAACTGGGCCAATTTTCAGACAAATCATCTTTGTGGGTTTTGCAAAACATCTTTAAAACATAAAAAACCCAAATGTAAATCACATGTAAAACAGACACAATTTTATTAGCAGTTCAAGTTTAAAAATAAGTACTGAGCTAAATGATGCATTGTAATGATGTATTTTTTTTAACAAGCCTGCTTTAATGACTCCACTTTCTTTGGAAATTTTGAATATTGTACTAAAATGGTAAAATGGGCTAATGGAAGACTGATCCACTTAGTCTGAACACAATTTTTTACTGTTGATATCTGCTGTCCACTATAAAAAAAAATCACATCCAATGAGTGGGAAAGGAAGCAGCCATTTTTATTGTGGCAGCCATTTTATTGTTTGATTGCAATAGTTTTCTGAGAAAAATACAAAATGATGGCCCTTTCCAATTACTGTACTTTTGTACTGAAATTATTTCACATCACTCTCCAAACTATAGCCAGAAGAAATTAGGGAAGGGGGGGGGGATGCCTTCAAGCCATTTCTAAGACAACCTATGGCAAAGCTATCATAGTAAGATTTGTTCAGAGGAGGTTTGCCAGCGTCTTCCACTGAGGCTGAGAGACGTTGACTTACTCAAGGTCACCCAGTGGGTTTCCATGGCCAAGTGGGGATTTGCACCCTGGTCACCAGAGTCACACCAATGTCTCAAAAATTATAAATGTTCCCCCTGTTTTGGTACAGTGATGCTAGTACAGATGCTAGCACAGAAATGAGGAAATAGAATGAATGTGAAATAAATGTACAGCCAACAACCAAAACACACACACCCAACAGGCAGCAAAATGAAGTACTTTAGGTATATCCTTAGGTTGCTGTGGCATGGTATGCAAGAACTATGAGTTTAGATATGTAGAAGGGTTTTAAATTGCTATTCGGTTATAGGTAGGTTTGACATTTTACCTCCTTTAGTCCACCTTACAGATCTGAAGATAAATGAGGTAAGTAATACTGCAGACCATTTTGCATGTCCCCTTGATTTATAGAGTAAAGAGAAGGTAGCCAAAAGGGCACATAAGCACAGTTTTGTATTGTTTAAGTTGGCCACTAAGCAATGATCACAATATCTATTATGGCCAGTGAGGTCAACCGAAACTCATCTTTCCTGGGTGAATAAGGGGCCCCCTCTGGGTTGTATTTGTAATGCTCTCTGGTTACAGTATAAAGACAAAGACCTTATATCGTCTTTAAAATTATAATCCTTGGTTACTTCAACAGATTTATGATTTCTTATGCTCACTAAACCCTCGGCAGCAGTAGCTCCAGATAAGTAGAAATAAAAAAGAAAGATTTCCATTTTCTCTTGCAATGTCTGATGTGACAAGAAAGTAGTGACCCTTTTCTTAGCTTAACTCCCTGTTCTTGGAAAATGCATTATTTGTATCAGACAAATGAAGCATGGCCTTTGCATGAGACCCTCACTTTCATAAAAGGATTGCTTAAGAACAAGATGGAACTCTACAGCCTAGTTCAATAACCTGGCTAAAGTAGCTACTCCTAGAATTTGTGTGGCTAGCTGGCTGCATGTCTGTTTAGCAACGGCTGAATAACAGTTGTGGAAAAAAGAGATCTGCAGCTCAGCTATGTCAACTTTGGTGGCTATCAGGAAAATAAATAAATAAAGCAAGCAAACAAAAAACTTACCAAGCTCCAAGTAGGGCCCCCAGCCCCACCAATACAAATCTCCCCTCATTGTTGAAAAAATATATCCATCCTCAAGAGGAAGAACTGTACCTACAGACATCTCTCAGAGGGTGCAGGGTTTTCTTCAGAGGGAGGGTTGCCATTTCCATCTTCTGAGATTGAGAGAGTACTATGTCTTGCGCAAGGTCATCCAGTGGATTTCATGGCCAAGCTGGGAATTGAACTCCAGAGTTACAGTCCAACACTCAAACCACTACACCATGGAGTTCCATCAACTCTAATGTGGCTCACTTCTGAACAGAAAAAGGGTCAAAAGAGAAGATTGACAGCCTCAATAGACCAGCAATAAACACCAGCCTCAGGGCAGAGTAAGGGCATGGCATCCACATGACACATGCCCCGATACTGCCCTGATGCTGCTGTCATACTGTACACACAAGAAGGTGCCACGGCAGCAGCAAAGGTGCCCTTTCCATGGCACAAAAAGGAGCCGCCTTTTGCAGCTTCTTTTTGCACCACAGAAATGACAAATCAAGTTGTTGCCTCAGTCCCGATCCAGCACTGAAAGGGGCAGTCTGCTCAGCCCCACAGCCATTACGAGTGATGTGTATGCTAGTTGGTAGTACAGCCATATATATGGGTCTAGGATAGTGGGATGGGTTTTCGTTACTGGATGTGGATCTCAGCAATGGTGCCTTATGGGTGGTGACTGTTAGGATTGCTAAACAGACTACCGTGGAGTCATGGAGGTAAGGCAACAAAAATACAGCTTTACTCAGCAGAAGCAAAAATAGTCAAAGGAAAACATAGCACTATGGCTAGGTACAAACAGGCTTAGCAAAAAAGCAAAACAAAGTCAGCATAGCTTCCAGCAGCATAGCACACAAACCCCAGCATAAAGAGCACTACAACTCCCAACAGTCTGGAGAGCACACAATTCCCAGAACGCTTGCAGACTCTCACAGAATTTGTAGTCTGCTGATTGACTGCAGCACAGTCACCTGGCCTGATTGGCTCATTACCCTTCAAATTACAATGCAGGCTCACTAACATAGTTTCACCTGCTATTTGCCTCATCTTTACCCAGTCACAACAGTATACCCTGTTGCATACCCTGACAGTGGCTGGGATTATTTTAGAGTAAATTTGCCTGGAGGGTGGAACCACAACTCTGTCCAAACTTTGGGCATTGCTTGTGTGAGATTAATGCTCTTTTTGTGTTTGTGTTACCACTGTGAGAAGCTCTTTCATGGTGTCTTGCATGGTGCTTTTCCCCCCTCTCCCTTTCCCCTTCTTTTTACTTTATATTTACATTTTAATTTGTATTTCAATTGTTGAAAGTCATTTTAAATTTCCAAGAGATCTAAAGCATTTGAAAGGAAGAAAACTTGTCAAAAGAGCCAGCATGGGATTCTCAAAAGCAAGTCATGCCAGATTAATCTCTCTCTTCCTCCCTCCCTTTTTCATATAGTTACTAAAACAAGGGACTATTTGGGCTGTAATACAAAGGTGTGCAAATATTGGGGTCTAGGGTCCATTTTTCCTGATCCAGGGACCCCTTAGGGGTCTGACACATTTCCAAAAATGCCTCAAAGAAAAGGAAATGAATACTAAAAATGGTATTGTTGAATGCAGTGATAGCTAACAGCTTCTAAATTAGTGATATGATTAATCTTCTTCAGTTTACTCTAAACTTTAAAGGCAACACTCAAGGTGCTGCTGAAGCTACCTTGAGGCTAGCAAACCACTTAAAATTTAGAGTACAACCAGGGAGGGGGATTCACTGCCCCATACACATGGAAAACAGCAGCGGCTAATGGGACCACCCGACTCACTGAGTTAGTCCTGTTGCTGGGAGGGATGAGGACCGGGATGCTGGCATAGCTCTCAGTCCACATGTGCTGTGGACTTCAACTCCCAGGTCCCCTGGGGGGCGGAGGTGCTACACTGCGGGGCCACTTCCAGGGTGTAGGACTTCAACTCCTAGGCTCCCTTGGGAGGGCGGAAGTGGCCCGGGATTGGTGGCTGCTGGGCTGCAGCCCTGTAATTGGCCAGGAGGGGCAGTCCCAGCGTGGCTTCCTGGCTTCCTATTGGTCGGGCAGCCTACTTAGACCCTGGCTGCGCCGGTGTTTGGCATGATTTTTTGCCACCTCCCCACCCTCCCTCCTATGTTCAAGGTTGGTGATGCGCTGTCACAAATTTTCAAGGGTGGAGGTAGCATAGGTCTTGGATTTGGTGGGTGTGGTTTCCTGTGCTGTGGAGCACTGGATCGGGAGTCTCACAGGGACCTGGGGGTGCTGAGGTTTAGCGATGTCGCCTGTGTGGGAGTGGCATTGATTCAGCATTCCCCGGTGAAATGGGGTGAAGTTGCATGTATGCGCATAACCATCTCCCTAAGTGGTGGACACACTTTAAGCTGGTTACCCCTCTGTCATCCTGAAGCCTGGCCGTGACCAAGCAGTTCGGTTCATTGAACCACATGGGTTAGTGGATGACAGATCCAAACCTCATGCTTTCGGGTCACCCTCTCTTTTTCCTTGCTGCTTTATTCAACAAAGTTGTGGCCTTTTTCCTGCCAATCAGTGTCTGTTGTGTTATTTGCGCCTTCTCTCCTTCCTCAGCAATTGGTTGGAAGTCTATTCTGGTTTTGGAAAAAAGGTAGCATTTAATTTTCAACTGTGCAAAGCAACCCAGATAAAAGGGGGAATTTCTGCTTCTCAGGGCTTCATCTTTATTTGGTAAGAGAAAGTGCACTCCAGGGAGTCTGGAGAGGCCAAGGGCCGCAAAAACAGCCCGGGGGTGCATAAACTGTTGGACATGGGGATTTGCATCAATGCTTCTCTCTATGGAATTGGGAGTAGATAGATCATTTTGTTGTTGTCTGTCTTGTTTATCTTTCTTTTTCTTTGGTCAGACTGCAAAGAGGTCACTTTCTACCTCCTTCCCTTCTCTACTAAAAGTTTTGTTTATTACCCTTTGTCATAAAAGAGAAAGTTTTTAAAGCATTTTTAACATTTCTTTTTAACTGTATTTTATTCTTTTACCATCTAACTTGTTTTAATATTGTAATAATTTAATTCTATTTTAATGTACTATTTTGTATGCTTTTAATTGTTCTTTTTTATGTATTGAGCCTCCCTGAATCCCAGTTAGGGAAAAGGATGGAATATAATTAATAGTAATAATAATAAAAATAATAATAGTAATAATAATTTGTTTTCTCTTCTCCTTCCTGTCTTGAGCTGACAGAGATGTTTTTGCTTCTTACTTTCACACATAGGAGTCAGCTTTATTCAGCTTTAAGGATTTTTGTACCATAGATTTTTCCTCTGATTGCCTACTTTCCTAGAAGGTAGACAAATTCTTTGTAACGATAAAGTAAGTTTTATTTTTCTATCTTACCAGAATATCTTATTTATTACCAGGAGCTTGGATACATACCATTTGGAGCACACTGCTAGTCTACTTAATATATAAGCTACCAATTTTACTAAATTCCAACATAAGCAGCCCCAGTGTATCTTGATTTCAGCAAGGCTTCCAGCAAGAGGTTGAATATGTAGTTTTACTGTTGAAACTAGGGTTAGGGAATTAGTTCAGAGTTACAATTCTATGATTCTATTATTAATTTGTTTCTTTTTGCTATTTAGAATCATAGAACTGTAAATCTAGTCTAATTCCTTAACTCTAGCTCTAACCCTAATACTATGAATGCAGGAAATTCACAGCTAAAACATCTCTGAGAGGGTGTCTGTCATCTAACCTCTGTCTGAAAACATTCAAGTAAAGAGAGCCCACAAACTCTTCTACAGGAATAACATTAGGGAACTTGCTAGAAGCCTTGCTGAAACTAAGATACGCTGCATTAGTGTTGAGCAAAGTGTAATGCTGGGGCTGCTTATGAAAATTCAAGCAAGAATTTTCAGAAAGATACAAGCCTTAGTGAAGTGTCTAAAAGAGTGTTGTATTGACCTGAACACACGTCTTAGAGGAGGGCATTTAGTGTGTGGGAGAGAAGAACCTATATGTAAATACTTCGTACTGTCTGCTCTAGCAATTTGCCTTGGTGGAAGAACTGCCCCGTCAGTTTTATGTGGCAACAGGACCCAAAGCAGGGCCTCAGCTGCTGGACAAAGCATTATGCAGAGGAACAATTAGAAAAATATGGCTCTTACAATAGCACAGTTGCAAGCAATATGTGTACTACCAATTTACACCATGATGCCTGCGGACAAGTTTTTATTCACTTGTGTAATTTGCTTTCATATGCACGTTGGGGGAAAAGACAGCTTTCTTATTTTTGTTTGTTTTGTTTGTTAATAATGGACAGAAGTTTGGGGACTAGAAAGGAGACTGCTGAAGGCTTAGGAATGGGCTTTCTCCTCTGGCATAGAAAGAAAGGCACTTTTGAATACTGCTGGAGAGGATTCCCTTTCATAGCCTGGAGGGACTGTTTGATAAAGAATTAGTAAAGCCAAACAGTTACATTCCCCTGAGTGAGCTTCTTTTGACTTGTGACTCTTTCTTCTATCTCCAAAGATTTCTCTAATGTGGATAATTACACTGATGGCTGGCCTGAGAAAATAGGCCAGAGAAAGAGGCTTTGTGTGAGTCTGTTAATTGCTTCGGTAGACAACCAGCTTGGCCCTTTATCCATGCTTTGCAAACCTTTCATCAAATGTGTAGATTATTTCTGATGCATAGTAGATGGGATGAACTCATCACAACGAAGCAAAAAGAAGGTGTCAGTATCGTGTCTTATCCATATGTAAGAGGTGTGGGGATAGTAGAAGACTTTCCTTTGTTATCACAAATGACTTTCAGTCTCTCCCACACAGTGAGTGTGTGTGCAGTGACCAGGTCCTGTACTCTTAGATATACATATCAGCTAAGCAGCAAAACAATTTGCTACACTTGATGTTAAGCTCATTGTGGTTACGCTATGCCAAACAGAAATAATGACAAATATGACAATATACAAATCAAACCCAAGCATCTTTTGAATTCTTTTTATATCCTGGTTTAGGGTGATGTAGAACACTAATACATAAAATATTAGTTTTATGTAGTATGGGTCAAGTGTAGGATTTGCAGCTTAAACCCACGACATACACTTAGGGGCAAATGCTATATAGGCTTCATCTGTAAAAAGTATGAAATGAAGAGCTCACAGAATTATTTTTTACTTTTAAGAGGCATAAATCTGGTTTGGATGGTATGCTATAATGAGAAGAAAGATATCTGAACATATTAGACATATGGGAAATAATACAAGGTATGATATTCATAAGCCTATGAGCATTGTAATACAGTAAGAAATAATAATTCATGGGGCTTCTGTGACTCTCTCCATCCTATGGAATCATGAGGGTTGTAGTTCATTGTGGCACCTAAACTCTCTGACAGAGGAGGCTAAAACTACAGATCTCAGAATTGCATTACACTGAGCCATGGCAGTATTAGTCTCAAACTGCATTATTTCTGTAGTGTCTTGGTTTCATCTTTCCCCTCAGTCAAAAAACAAGAAACATTTTTCTTGATTTTTACTACACACTGAAATGAGTATGCAAAGTGCTAGTATATGAAATAGTAATGTAATGTAGTGAGAAAATTAAGGACATGCTTGTTAATGGGGACAGATCTCTGTTTGCTGACTGTTAATGCTCAAACCACTTTCTCCCTTTTATTTAAAAAGAGCTATTAAGGTGGTTTGTAGTGGTTTTTTCCTTTCTTTTTCTTTCTTTAAAAAACAAATCTACTGCAAAGTGCCTCAGGCATGATTAGTAATTACTGCTTATCCTCCGAGGGCTGAATAGAGCCCCTGCTCCATAGTTGATATAGAAAGACAAGGGACAGGCAGAAAAATAAAAGTGATGTTCAGCACAGATACATCTACAAGGTTACACATCTGCTGAGCAGTTTACTCCATGTTCCATGAGGCTTATCCTAAAATTAAAATGTTTAGGATTGCCGCCTCAGTTGTTGGTGTTTTTCCTGAACCTCATTGATAATCTGTTTGGTCAGTGACTACATTGGGCTGAACTGTTCCTTTGACTGGAATTAGGGGATATAAAACCAACAGACAAATCATAAAACAAATTTTCCCTTTTTACTGTTTGCACCCCTACTAGGGATCAGTCCAGTGACATCACTAGGAGTGTGTGGAGGGGTTCAACCTGCACTGGGTGACATGCCAGAAGGGGGATGTCACCTGGCTGGGCCTCCTCCTGCATCCCTTGCTGCCACCATGAGTAGGACATGGAGGGAGAGGGCCAGGCCCTCCATCACCTCTCTGCTGCTGCATCTTCCTACTCATGAGTAGGACAACGTGGAGGCAATGAGGGAGGGGGTCAGGTGCTCTGCCTCTAAAGCCCAATCTTCCCAGGGACCATGCACCGGATGACACCTGGGGTAGGGACACCATTGGATGAGTCTTCTCTGTGTAAATGCTCACAGAATCCATCCAAAACAAAGAAAAAAGAAAAGAAAGAAAACTCCAATATTTGTTTATAAATATTTATTGTTGCCAGTAAATAAGATATTCTGAACTCTATGAATTAATGGAATGGAGAATGAAATAGCTCTGTTTTGCCCAACCATTGGAGCATGGCTCTGGCTTCTAAACCTGTTGTATCTATGGATTTTAAACTGCAACATATACCAGGAAAACTCTTTGTGTATAGTGGGCTCTATGCTGTTCCTTTAGCAAAGATGTGAATATGACTGCTAACTGCTGACTCTATAAATCTCTTCATGCATTTCTCAAACATATGATCTGATTATGTTCAGGGGTGGTTTCCATTCATTTTGTTATTCTAATTTTGTTGCCTTACATGTACTCTGGAACCATCTGTCCTCATCTAGGAAATTAACTTTTTCATCAGTGGAAATGATGCCACTATCATGACAAAATGGTACCCCTTCTAACTTTGAGCACAAAGAGCTAAATCTACCCTAAGATTAAGATCAGCATTAATCAAAAGGAGTTAATAAGACTAAAAGAATACTACTTGCCGTGGTGAGTCAGATTCTTTGGCAGAAAACTCATAAACACAATGGCCAGAACTGGTAACTGTCTTACCAGTTTTGCTACCCCAAATTCTCCTTTTGGAATTGTGACAAAGAATATTCATCACATGTGTTCTTTCTGAGTGTTTTATAAGCTGTGCAGACTACCCCAAGGGGCGGCTTGCAGCAGCCTCCAGCTGCGCTGGAACAGGGCCGCAGCAACTGCATGCGGTGGCTCCGATCTGGCCTTTCCAGGGCACAAAAAGGAGCAACAAAAATAGCCGTGGTGCCACGGCTTCAAGGCTCTCCTTTGGTGTTAGATCATGTGGAGGCAATGCACAACCAGGCAATGCACAACAAATATAACAAATAAGATCTTGTAGCCCTAGTCAGTAAAACATGATCATCTAGCTCATACATTGTTTCAATTTTAAAAAAAAATCCATCTGTACACCGCCTTTCTATATAGGTAGCTTACAAATCACAGGAATGACAAAAATACATTCATTTCATGGATGCAAATGTGTATTTGATTACTTGGCAGGGGATCATATTGCTTCTCACACTCCTGCCATATGAACCGGCCTGATACAGCAGTTTCAAATGATCTTGCAGCCGTGATGTCACTTGACTTGAAGCAGCCTCTGGGTGTGGGAAAAAGGTCTTTTCATTGTGTGAAAGAAAGCTATTCTGCTTCATACCCCCTGGGGGTTAGTTTGATAATGGATTTTATTCCACAGCAGTGCTCATTATAAGTAAGGAAAACCAATGGGTTGGTTAGACCCTTGCTTTCAATTAAAATTTCTGTTACCAGGAGCCATGGAAAAGCTGAAGCCATGACTTAAGTTTAACTTTTGAGTTACTTTTGCAGCATGTGTGTGTTGGGTGTGTGTGTAGATCTGTGAGGTTCATATTTAAAAGATGAAGAGTCCCACTTACTCCCTTCCCATGAAGTGAATCACACCAAGTTCATTACAAAAAGGTACTTTTTTCCATTTAGATCAAGTAAAACCTAATTTTTGATGCACCATTTTGCAAGAAACGTCATAATATATTCTTACTACACAAATTTCCAGAGAAGATCCCCATGATACAATCTGACTGGGGCTTGCTTTTTAAACAAAACTACAGTGTATCCAGGGTACAGTGAGCCATCTGCTGTTTAATAGTGATTAATTGATTTTGACAAAGCTCTGCTGTCCCCAAATTGGGGAAACAAAGGCCTAGATGTGTGGGGCCAGTACAAGCAAACAATCCCCATTTACCTTCCTCCTTTGAACATCCAGTGAAATTTCTGATTGATAGTTTTTGTCTTTCCTAAATAAAATATCTTCCAATAATTTAGTATCCCCTCGCAGTTTCTTGTTTGCCCTCAAGTATTTCTGAGTCTAAGGTGACCCTTTCACAGGGTTTTCTTGAAAACATCCAGGGGTAGCCATGTTGGCCATATAGGAAATCCAATCAAAAACTCACCAAACAGTAATACCTTTCTTGGCCAACTAAAATGCACAATATACATGTTGCAGGCTTCTGAAGCTTCATTGGCTTCTTCATCAGACAAGGTGTTACAAACCAAACAGGAGAAAAAAAAATTGAAGATGTTAGTTATAGGCATGCATTTTGCTGTTTCTATTCTTAGTTAAGAAGGGATAGATGGGCATATCTTGCAGGCTGGCACCGGCTCCTTTCTGGCCATGTGGCAACTGGGAGATTCTCAAAATCCAGGAAATTTAACATCCATTTGCATCACAACAAAGACACTTCCTTTGCAATCCAATATGTCTCCATCCTTGTGAGACCACAGGCCCCTTTGTTAAGCAGAATACACTGGATTTCTCAAGAAGCCTTGAAGGTTTTCTTGTCACTTTTCTTCAGAGGGAGATTGCCTTTGCCATCTTCTAAGGCTAAGAGATTGTGACTTGCCAAGGTCACCCAGTGGGTTTTCAGTAGGTAAGGTCAAATACTAGTAGTGTTTGTGTATTTAAAAATTACTTTAAAAAGTCTGTTCAAAAGTCTGCAGCTGTGTTTCCTCTTCTTTACTTCCCTATGAATCCCATTCTTACCCCCACAACTGTTCTGGTCTGGAAGCGATGAGCCCAGTTAATCCTCTTCTGTCCTATTTCAAAATACCCTGGTTTCTCTCTTTTCCTCCCAATGCCTCCTTTGTACTTGGCTTACTTCAGTTGCTACAAACTAAGTTCAAACTGTGAAAGAGGTTTGCAATCAGTTAACAGTGAAGACAAGAAAGGAGAGCAGAGAGTGGAATCTTTCCCTCCAGGCTTTCCTAAACTCATTACATACATGCCAAGGTTTCTCTTTGGGTTTTTCTACTTAAAATAGTAGTCTTTCTATCTTCATATTAAGAAGTTGTACTCTCTTGTTGTCTGGCCACCCGGATCTTCTAGTCCTCACAAGCCCAGGTGGGCCCTGTTCATATATCTGTATCTGTTCCACTAGTCAGTGAACACCAGTAGATACAACCTCATCCTATTTCCATTTCCACACCACACTTCTACCTAGAATTATTTCTTTCTTGAATGCAGTTAGGCTACACAATCTGCAAAAGGCATTCAGACCCTTCAGTTTTATAATTCTAATTAACAACTACTCCATTCTAATGTAGTTTCCCCTTTTTGCTTCATTAAATCTCCTACTTTGTTAAACTCCTTGTATTAATAGACACAAATAATAATGGCTGTAACATGGCAGTCAAAACTTTATTGCTCTCACATTTACAACATTTCCTACGAGCGTCTGATTACAAAGTCATGTTATTGTTGTTCCTGTGGCAGCGATACATGTGCTGAGAAAAGAATCATTAGCTTTTTGCTTGTTTCAAGGATATAAAGATGAATGGAATACAAGCACTTGCCTATAACACTAGTATAGACAGAGGCTCTTGTGCAAGTATATTTGTCCAAGCACTGAAATGGGCTGGTGTCATCTTGACAAAATGAAGCATGCTTTTTTTGGTATTTTTTTAAAACTCTGGCACAACACAAAGCTTCCTCCAGAATTAATGAGCAAAACCGAGGAAACAGATTTAAAACATAAATGAGATACATATTTATACCTCCCAGCACTTGTGAATACTTGATTTACTACCCAGGGAAAATATATATAAACAGCTACGGTGCGCTTCATTATGTGCGTAATAAAGTGGCTAATGTTCTTTGCCCCTCTTTTGTAGCAACGGCAATGGAAGATTTGCATTCTGGGTAGCGCTTTCTCTTGGGGAAGGAAGAGAAGCTTTAGACTGACACTCCCTAAGCCCCAAACCTTGTTAAATGTAGTTTCAGTCCTGGGGACCTAATGCACTGATTGCTTCCCTAGAAGGAATCTCACTGCTTGCTCCATTTGGTCCTATTACTGAAGGTCTAATTACATCTATTATGCTGTTCAGTTTCGCTGAAGCTTGGGGAGGGGAGGTGTGTAGTGAGTATGTCAGAGTTTCAGTGGGGAGAAAAGTCAAACAGGTAGGATGGGCAGAAGGGAAAAAAGCCTCACAGGCCTCTGCTATTCAGAAATGAACTGATGACCAAAGTAGAGTACTTTGTGAGATTATATCTAAACCTCTGAGTGTGTTACTGTAACAAGACAAAATGGAGATGGGTCCAATTTTGTATTATTGCCCAGGCAACAGGGAACCAATTACTCTGTCAAAATCTGAGGTGCTAAAGCTTAAAAGCTTCACAAGGCCTCCGCTCTCCCAAACAAATGTTAGCTGGCAGGAAAAGGAAAGTGCAGCAGGGGCTTCAGGAGTAGAGAGTGGCTTGTGGGGCAGGGAAGGGGGAAGGGGGGTGATTTCTCACCAAGTAAGGAGGCTTCATTTACATTCTGTGTTGCCAAAAGCTCTTCCCAACCCTCCCCTTCTCTGCAAATAATGCAAACATCACATGCCAAGTTATGCTTTTGTGTAGCCAAGAGATTAAGACTGTTATCATGGTCCAATAGAGCTCAAAAGAGGAAGCTGGGCAGGGGAGGAGGGATGGCGGAGTGAGGGGAGGAGAGAAAAAGACTCATTATTTTAGATGGCTTCCCTTTTCCCATAGGGTTTCTATAGATCCTACTTAGCAGCAACTCATTCCAGTACTGATTAAGTGGGAAACACACAGAATCTCAAAAGGTCAAACCTATAATCAGATGCCCTAAGGGGTTGACATGGAAAACTGCTTAATCCAAGTTAGGTTTATTGCAGTCTTATAACAAGGTACAGGAAGTGGTGTGACACACCAAGAGAGGCAAAGAACCCCAGAACTATTTTCTAGCCAAACTTCTGATAGCAAAGAAAGAAAAAGAAAGAAAGAAAGGCTATACCTTGCAAAACAAGTAGCTAATGATATATTTATGTATTTTAAAGAGCACAAATGCACATGCATTTTAGAAGCAAATGATTTAAAGATCAACTGGTAGAATTATTAAGACACTGATGTATGGGAGAAGCTTTGAAGCTGAAAAAAAATTAAAGGAATTATTTTTGTTTGTTTCAAGTTAGTGGTTTTCCCCCCCTCTTTCAATAAGGCTGTGATCCAAAATACTCTTTACTAGTGCACAAAATGCACTGAACACAGTTGAATTTATTTCAGAGTGAACATGGTTAAAAATGCTCTGGATCTCTTGTGCAATTTTCAAATTTTGTTTTCTTCAAAACTCCATACTACATATTATGTATGAATATATTTTAAAGAAGAGTTCCTACCATTGGGTATTTTTTAATCTTCATACCATTCAACTTTTCACAGATAAAAACTAGGACACATGTGGCTAAGCAACATTAGAGTGTGGTCAAGAGTTTTTAATAAGGAAGAATAGAATTTACTTCCCGAAAGTAAAAAGCTGCCTTTTTACTTTTTCTTCACATTATTTCACTTTGGCAGTAACATGGTGCACTACACTTCCTGCATTTGTGGTTTTTTTCTAATTTAAATCTACTTTAAATCCTGTTTCTCAGCGAGATTTTGCTAGTGTGATAACATCCTTAGTCTTCTTCTGATTTCTTGACTGCAGTTCCTGTTCTGATAAATGTTTGATCCAAGGTATAGGAACTCTTTTACTAGTTCTATATCCTCATTTTCTAGGCTGAACTTGTGATGATCCTCTGTGGTCATTATTTTTGTTTTCTTTATGTTCAACAATAAGCCTGCCTTTGCACTTTCCTCTTTGACCTTAATCAGTAGTAGTTTTAGGTCTTTGATGTTTTCTGCTACTAGTATGCTGTTGTCTGCACATCTTAGATTGCTGATGTTCCTTCCTCCTTTTTTCACTCCTCCTGCTTCTGTGTCCAAGCCTGCTTTTCTTATAATATGCTCTGCATACAACTTGAAAAGATAGGGTGAAAGGATGCAGCTTTGTCTGACCCCTTTGCCAATTGTGAACCATTTGGTTTCTCCGTGTTCTGTTCTAACAGTGCCTTCTTGTTGTGGGTACAAATTCCTCATCAGGGCCATCAGATATGTTGGCACTCCCATATCTTTAAGGACGTTCCATAGCATTTCATGATCTAGAGTCAAAGGTCTTGCTATAAAGCACATGCTGATTTTCTTTTGGAATTCCTTGGTGCTCTCCATTAGCTATCATATGTTTGCAATGTGCTCCCTGGTTCCTCTTCCCCTCCTGAATCCAGCTTGGATCTCTGGGATTTCTCTCTCCATATATGGTTGGTGTCTATGTTGCAGAATTTTGAGCATGATTTTGCTTGCATGGGAGATTAGTGCTATAGTCCTATAGTTGCTGCATTCTTTTGTGTTTCCTTTCTTGTGGATGGGGATGTAAATTGATCACTCTGTTTCTCTTGACTACCTTATGATTTAAAACTCCATGGCTTTGTTCTGAAAGCTGTTTGTCTTCCTAGGAATCCAGTCATTCTTTCAGTGCTTCCAAATCTGAAAGCTCTTTCTCTCTTTTGCCCCTCTGTCAAGATCTCTGGTTTTCTATTCTACTCTCTCTCTTTATACACTGTCCTGACCCTGGGTGACCTTATCAAATCCCATAGATTTCAGTACCACCTGTATAGCGATCACACTCAGTTCTGTCTGTCCACCCAAGCTGTCTCTCTTATTTCAGTTTCACATCTTCAACTGCCTCTCTGATATTTCTGCTTGATTGCCTTCTTGTCGTCTTAAAATCAATATATCCAAGAGCAGAACTTCATCTTTTCTGGCATACTTGCTTCTCTCCATACGCTATTCTGTATCTGTAGATAAAGTTACTATTCACCTTGCTGTACAGTTTGGGCTTTATTTTTGACTTTCCCCTTCTCTTTGGCATGGGACAGACCATCTGAAAAGGGCGGCCTGCTGGCGGCCTAATTTCCTCCGGAGGGAAGCTGCAGCCGCCAAACCATGCAGCTTCCCTCCACAGGAAAAAAATGGGTTCTTTTTGTGCCAAAGGTGCGATGTAATGAGTATGCCACTGGCGCACTCATTATGTAAGTGCTGTGAGGTGCCGTGAAGATACTGTGTGGCACTTACATAACAATGGCAGCGCCTGTGTATACAGGGCGCTGCCATTGTTACAGGGCTGCGCCGTGTTAGATTTAGGGACCATGTGGTTGCTGCACGGTTCCTAGCCCTAAAATCATGCCAGCACTCTGCTTTTGCACAGTCTGTACCGTGCCATTGTTTCCCTGGCCAGCCTCTATATTGTTCTCCCTTTACAGTATAGCACTTACTTTTTCCCATCAGGAAAAAGTTTTGGGCCATATCCTAGTAATTACTTACTTGGACTTGCAGAATCTTTGCCTCTATTCTTCCCCCTGCAACACTTTTATCTCTTTATATCATCCCAAAATGCTCTTCTACTAATTATTTACCTCTCTCCCTTTCCTCACTCATTGACCATTTGACGCTAATGATGTAAATCTTCATAATTTTCATTCTTGTAAGAAAGAAAACAAATTTATGGCAAACTTATGGCTACCCTATGGATGAGAGACCTCCAAGTCACTCTACCATCAACAGCTCTGTTCAGATCTTGAAGACTCAGAGCCATGGTTTCCATCCATCTAAACTACTGTCTTCTTTTCCTACTGCCTTCTATCAAGCATTATTGTCTTTCCTAGTAAGGCATGCCTTTCTTAATAAGGCATGTTTTCTCAAGATATGACCAAAGTATGAGAGTCTCCGTTTAGTCATCTTGGCTTCTATGGAGAGTTCCGGCTTGATTTGCTCTAGGACTCATTCATTTGTCTTTTTAGCACTCTTCTTTAGCACCACATTTCAAATCAGTTGATTTTTCCCTATCAGATTTCTTCACTGTCACAACCGTACAGAGAAGTTGAGAATATGATGGCATAAATAATTCTAATGTTAGTATTCAGTTATATAACTTTAAACTTAAGGATCTGCTATAGTTCCTTCATAGCTGTTCTTCCAAGTCATAGCCTTCTTCTGATTTCTTGTCTACAATCTCCATTCAGATGTGTCAAGATGTGGAAACGCTTGAATTATTTTAATGTCTTAATCACCTGCTTTAAAGTGCCCATTGTTTTTGTTCTCTTAATGTACAACTGTTGTCTTAATGTTCAGCCTTTGTACTTTCTTATTTAATTCTCTTCTGTAATTGTTCCAAAACGTTGCTATTTTCTGCTAGTAATATGGTGTCATCTGCATATTTTAAATTGCTAATGTTTTTCCATCCAATTTTCATGCCTTCTTCCTCCAAACTAATCTGCAACATGTATGATATGCTCATCACACAAGTTACCTTATATACTCGACTATAAGTTGAGAAATTTTTGCCCCCAAATGACCTCCAAAATTCTGGGTGGACTTATCCACGGGGCAGTAGGTCCTTCGACCAAGCCTCTCCCCAGCCAGGCTTCCTCTGCGGGGAAAAGCCCAGCTGGGGACAGGCTGGGAAGGGTGAGCTCTCACCCTGGAGTCTCTTCCCAACTGGGCTTCCTCCACAGGCAAAAGCCCAGCTGGGGATCACCCCGCAGCCTCTCCCCAGCTGGCCTGTCCCTTAAGTCTGAGGGTCATATAAAAATCTACATTTTTGGCCCCAAAGGTTGACCTCGACTTACACACAAGGTCAACTTATAGATGAATATATATGGTAAACAAGGTGATAAATCAGCTTTGCCTGACCCCTTGGCCAGTTGGAACCCATTTCATTTCTCCATATTCTGTCCTGATGGTAACTTCTTGTCCTGCATACAGGTTTCACATCAGGACAATAAAAGGTTGTGGTATACTCATTTCTTTAAGTGAAATCAATAGTTTTTCATGATTTAAACAATCAAAGGCTATAATCCATAAAGCACAGGCTGATTTTCTTCTTAAATTCTTTGGAGTTCTCCATTATCCAATGTATGTTTCCAATATGATCCCTAGTGTCTCTTCTTTGCCTGAACCTGGCTTGGACATATGCATTTTTTCATTCCATATATGGTAAAAATCTTTGTTGTAGAATTTTGAGGATCAGTTTGCTTACATGGGAGATTAATGCAATGGTCCTGTAGTTAATGGAATATTTGATTTTCCCGTTCTTGGGGACTGGCATATATTTTGAATGTTTCCAATCTGTGTGCCATTGTTTTATTTTTCTATATTTGTTTTCAGGTTTTAATTAGAATTATATTCTATCTCTGTAGTTTTAAGCAGCTCTATCGGTATGTCATCCTCTCCTAGTGATTTATTTCTTACAATTGCCCTGAATGCAGCGTCCACTTCACTTTCTAAAACTGTATGTTCATCTTCCAATGGGTCTTCCTTGAATTAGTCTGTCATCCTTTCATCTCCTATATATAGTTCTTTAGTGTAGTGCTTCAATTGGCTTTGTATCTGTACCTATAGTGTGTTCTCCTGCTTGTTGTATAGCATCCTCACTATTGTTTAAATTTCCCTTGATTTCTCAGATCTTTTAGACGAGGTTTCTTTTTCTTTCTTTTGTGTTGTCATTGTCTATTTCTTTTCATTGGTTGTTAATTGTAGTTATCTTTCTCCCGACACACAAGCTGTTGAACTGTTGCGTTCAGGGTTCTAAATTTCTGTCCCCTTTAATTTTGCTTCTCCTCTGTCCTTAACCTCTTGAAGAATTTCATCTTTTATCCATTCAAGCTTCTCTTTCTTTTGATTATAGATAGCGTCTTTTTTGCATTCCTCCCTAGTAGTGTTCCTGTCAATTAGGCTTAATAGTGCAAATCTATTTTTTTTTATCTTTACATCCCATGGGGATTTTCTTCATGTTGTATTTTGTCATGATGGTTGGTTTAGTGTTTTTTTTAGTTTCACTCTAATTTTTTTTATATTAGCACTTCATAGTCTATGCTATAATATATACAATCTGCACAATCTTATTTTTACAGAGAGAATGGAACTTCTCCATCTTCTGATTCCAATTATGTAGTCTATTTGATGTCTATATTGGTCATCAGGCAATGTCCGTATATACGGTTGCCTAATTGGTTTCTTGAAGAATGTTTTTGTAATGCAAACAAACTGTTGGCCGCACAAATTTCAGTCAGTTGCACTCCTGCTGCATTTTTTGATCCTAGGCCAAATTTCCCTACAGCTTTTGATTCTACTCTCTTTCCTACTTTTTGCCTATGATTAACATGAAGTCCTGTTTTGGTATATGATCAGTTTTCTCCTTGACAGCCATATGGAATTTTTCAGTTTCTTTTTCTTCCTCTGTAGTTGGAACATAAACTTGGATTATGGTTATTTTGATGAGTTTTCCCCAAAGTTATATTGATTCAGTCAGACTTTGCATTACAGTCAGCCCTCATTTATGCTGGTCTTCGACCATAATAAAGTATATTCTAATTCTAATACAGTCAGCCCTCCATATTCACAGTTTTTTTGTCCGTAGATTCAAACATCCACAGCTTGAAAATATTTTAAAAATATATAATTTACAAAAACAAACAAACAAACAAACTTGATTTTGCCATTTTATATAAAGGACACCATTTTACTATGTCATTGTTTTCAATGGGACTTCAGTATCCACCAATTTAGATATTCATGGGGACTCATGGAACCAAACCCCAGTGGAAACCAAGGACCCACTGTATATCCTTTCACTGCTTTTGCTACATCTCTCCTCACTATTAATGCCTCCCCATTTCTTGTTACATTTTCACTTCATTTAATCCTGAGCAATTATTTGACTCAAAATGTACCATTCCTGTCCACTTTAGCTCATTTACTCTAAGTACTGCAGTCTTTATATATTCCATTTCTTGTTTTACTATGTCTAATTTCTTCTGTTTCATGCTTCTCACATTCCATGTTCCTATTGCCTAGGAGGGCGGCGCCACAATAAGACATGAGCCATATGTAAAGAAAAGGCCACAACTTTATTCACGCAAAACCAGCAGCCAAAAGGTAGGGTTGGCCAAAAGCATGAGGTCTGGATCATCGTACAACCCGCTGTTGTAAGATACTGGCCAGTCATATATCAGCAAGATATCGGAATGAGCTAGGGGCTGATGGAACGCCCTCTCATATCCATGCAACCTAGTGATTGCATTCAAATTAAATCCCCTAGTCACCAGGAAGCGGTGTCACGTTATGGTCCCTGCAATGGCCACAACGCATGTCCTCATCGCTCCCGTGTCCCATAGGGACTCCCGATACAGTGCTATGCAACCAATATAGACCATGACCACCAGATCCAGACCCTCTGCTGCCGCCACAAAAGGCAGTTACGCAGTAATGCCTGCCGCCAACCCTACCAACACAAAGCGCACAAAGCAGGAGTCCAAGAGGAAGCTGCCAAGCCGGCCTGCAATCCTGTCCAAAAGGACATATTGAAAGGAAACAGCATGCTCCACTCGCGTCCAAGGCAGCAAACCAACGACAAAACGCTGGTGCCGATTGTCCAAACCTTTAGCGTGTCACAACTGAAAAATAGAAATTAGCAAACAATAATAAGCTGCAATCTTAACAACACAAGCAGCAACGGAAAACATGGAAACCATTCCCATGAAGTAAGGGAAATACAAGGAATTAACTGACGTTGCAAACCCAGAGCAGGGTCAAATAGAAAGCTCCCAATGGCAGCTATTTGGAAGCAAGCCCAACTCCAGGATTAATAGGAGAGGCAGGACACCTGGCCCGAGAAAACTGCGATGAGGAAGGAGCATCAGGACAAGACAACCTGGCATGTGAGCCTCTACAAAAGGCACAAAGGTGATTGAACTTGCACTGGGTGCGTATACACTTGCCAACATTAAAATCCCAGCACAACAGACCCTTATCAGCAAATTGAGATGAAACTTGGGACAGTGCTCGTGGCACAGCCCGAGTGCCTACTTCCAGCAGCCAAATTTCATTGTGGAGCAGGTCCCAACGCTCCCTGGAATTCTGCAAAGCATGCTGCCTGAATGCCGCATCGTAGGCGATAGCCGCTGTGTCTCCCGCAAAAGCCTTGGCCCTGAGAACATTAAGCAAATGGCCGTCTAAATGCCATGCTCGCTCAGGGAAGGCCATAGAGACTACCGCTTTAAAGATGGTGAAGCCCTCCAACCAGTTAGCAAAGGTGTGCTCAGCCGGTGCAACCTTGGGCTCCTTCTTGGCCTTCTTCATCGAAGTAACAGCAATAGCCTCCTTGCCCTTAGGCTGGAGGAGGGTGAAGACATCCACGTAGCATCCCCGAAGAATGAGCTTTCTAACCTTGCTCCCGGAGGGCGCTCACCTGGAGCACAAATGGGTAAATCATTCATCTGTGGATCTACCCACACACCCTGGAGTCCTGGACGCCAGGCACGCCTTCATGATGGCCCAGCGAGACAGGCCAGGAACCAAGGCATGATCAACCCAAAAACCATCCCTCCCGCATGGAACATTAGGTCGAGGTCCACCTGCAACTGCAGGTTGCTCGGACCCCACAAAATGGGCCATTTGTCGTTTCCTCTTGGCCTTCCTTTTCCTCTTCCATTCCTTGCGCCAATCAGCCGATGACGACACTCCAAGCCCCCTTTCATCATCTGACGAAGAAGAAGATGAACTGGAACTGGACGAATCCAAGGAGCTGGGCACTGGTTCCCTCGCCATCTGAGATGCAGGAAGAAAAGAAGGCGCAGCAGTGGCAGGCTGACTGGAAGTTGTAGCCTGCTGAATCAGGACAGCAATGGACCTTGATAAATTGGCGACTATCTCGGATGAAAGTGAAGATGCCGCCGCAGGCAGTGAAGGAAACGAATCTGCCAGAGGCTCTGCAACAGGCATCCCTTTGGGAGTGGAAGCTCTGTGTGTCCGTGCCATGCCAGCCCATGACCTTCTGGGCAATCCAGACTGACCCCTAGTAGTAGGCCTGGATGCCGAAGGCACAGGAGGTGGCTTTGGAGGCATACTGATAAGTCCAAAGAACCAGCAAAAGCAAGTCACAAAACCGCACCAGGCAAAATAAACCAAGTTCAAAAACTTACTTCAGCCGAGGCTGAGAGAGTGTGCCTACAAAAAAGGAGGGGGGAGGGCACCCCACTGATAACTGTCAATGAGCCTGTCTGGAAGCGTCTCCCAAGAGCTCTGTTCCAACTAAAACCACTAGGCCACACAGTCACAAATTACAAAAGAAGAGTGCAGGGCTCCAGCAGGCCTGAAATTGCCGAAGCAACAAAATGGTCACCAGGCCAAAACAAAATGGTGGGCGCAACTATTCCCGCCAAAAAAAAGGCGGAGAAAAAACCACCCAAGCAGGGGAGAGGCAAGGGGCAACGCTAGGAGGAGGCAAATGCCGCCCTCCACAAGCCCACTCACCTTAGCTCCCAAATCAGCCCAGACCCAGGCCAAGAGCGAGGGCAAAGCCCTCTGTGCTCGCCTCCTGCTCCTCTCAGCTTGGCTCTGCACACCAGCAGAGCCAAGCAGCAAATGGCACCGTGCACTGGGCAACTGGGCCTAAATAGGCCATGCCCAGGGGGTTGCTGGGAAGGGAGTCACCCCGCCCCCAGAGCAGCCGAACCAATCGGTCGCCTTGGAGGACCGAGGCAACCATAGAGAGGGACTATCCGCCCCCTAGAGCAGCCTTTCAGAGGTGGAAGTACCTCCCTTTCCCTCCCCAGCAACCAATCGCCAGCAAGCACGCCCCAGCAAAGCATGCTGGGGCACTCCATCGAGCCTGCGTCGCCGCTCCGGCGGCAACACGGCCTGCCCGCTCAGTCGGGCGGCCGTCTTTTATTTTTGTTGAACAGCTTCAGACTTTCCTTTCACCAACAATGGTGGGGTACAGCCACCCAAAAAGGGTGGTCTGCCCATGCCTTGTTTTGCTGCACGAGAAAGCTGCAGCGGACAAACCGTGCAGCTTCCTCATGCAGCAAAAAGAACCTGCAAAAAGTAGGTTCTTTCTGCAGTGCCATAATGATGCCACAGTGCGCCAATGGCATACTCACAATGTCATTATGGGGGCATGACGTGTGGACGCTAAGTATCCATCAAGTCAAAATGGCAGTGCCCCTGTGTACAGGGTGCCACCATTTTGACACCCTCGTCACTTTCTAGGGTTGAAGCACGTGTGGGTGGTGAGCCCACGGCCAACCCCTAGCATGTGATGAGGGCACCCTATAGGCCCATCTGGACTGGGCCAATGTCAATAGCTAGAGGTCCTTTTAACTTGAGTTCAATTGTATCACTAGCCACAGCTCTACTTATACCTGTCTTCTGCTCTTTCCCAGTAGCTCATTCAGTACCTTCCAACCTGAGAATTTTATCTTCTGGCACTGCCTCTTGTTTTATGTTGTATTGTTTCCTCATAGGGTTTTCATGATAAAAGACATTCCAAAGGGATTTACCATGCCTCCTTCTATATAGTACTAAGAAGTGACAGCCATGGTGTCGCTGCTGTTATCTCTGACAGATCCTCTACCAGTGTCACCCCCCACCCACCCACACTTCTGCTGCCTAGTAGCTCATTGGCATGTTTAGTCTGTCTTCTCAGCTATGCCTATTTGACATAGGAGACCTACTAGCAGACTAGCCTCTTGCCTCACAGGAGCTTGCAATCCCACCACTGTGGAAAGGAATATTCTATTTTTCATGTATTAAATCTTTTTTTTTTGGGGGGGGGGAGCACCTTGTTGATCTTACTTTGAAGATACTTGCTTTGTGACCTGCCCTGGGTTTTGATCTAGCTGGTGGGGAAAAGCAAGCTAAAATCTGTGATAGTCATCCTACAAAGGCATTCAGTGATTGATGGAGCAGGGGGCAGGATCAGAACAGCATCTAGTTATTTCCCTATAGCCAAATTCAGACTGATGACATCACCTGCCAAAACTCATAAGAGTCCTCTGGACGTCTCAGCAGATAAGGCAGCCATTTTTTATCTACCAACAGGGACATAGCCAGATGCTTCTTTGATGTTCACCCCCCACCAGCTAATAAATGCACATGGGGCATATTGAAGCAAAATGCAGAATACCAGGAGATCTTTTGTCATTGCAGGAGGGGGGAGGAAAACTAACATACACATGTGCACAGTGACCAAAACTAATATACACAAGTGCACATTAGAGTTATGCTTGCATATGTTACTGACAGGATGCCAGTGTTTGTGGGTTTTTTTTTTCAATTTATGAATTTTAGCCATTCATAGAACTTTATCACACAGCCCCCTCCCCATCGCAATCCTGTGAATAAAAAGAAGTACATACGTATTGATGGAGACCACTTCCTACTTCATGTCCCTCCAGTAGCACAATGGGGCTGTTGCTGGTCTCCTGTGCTCTCTTCCACGCCTGTCCTTAACCCTGCCTTATGCCCTTCCCAGCATGCCTTTTGGTGTATGGGCATGTTTTGGGTTTTTTAAATTCCAGAGTTGTACTATTGTAGGCGGGTCTGCTGCCGCCACCGGTTGCACTGTCCGAGAACCGCAGCAGCCAAACGGCGCGGTTCCTGGACGCTGCACAGAAGGAGCACGAAAATTGTGCACCTTCCTGTGACCCGGAAGAGACGCCGCAAGTGCCGAGGCGTGCACTCGCGGCATCATTTCTGGGGTGCGACATGCGGATGCAGCGCGTCTGCTACGTCAAGATGGCGGCGGCCGTGTGGAACAGCCGCCGCCATTTCATACAGACTCAGTCCGTAGAAGGGTTAGGGGTGTCTGGAAGAGACGTCCCTTTCTAACCCTAGCACGGACTGAGTCTGTGCTAGGGTGCCTGTCTGTAACGGGCCGTAGATTAACAAAATAAAACCACATTAGCGCAACTCTGGGATTGCATAACTCTGGTATAGCAAAGGGGAAAGGGAGAGGAGGAGGAAATACTGATGCCATTTTAGTGTGCAGTCCTGAAGCTGCCACACGATAATTCACCACACCTGTGGACTAGCACTATTCCAGCATGATGGGGGAGTATATTGATGTGTTTTCCCTTTTAATGGCAAGGTGCGGGCTAACCATAATTGGAGGACAAGGCAGCGATCAGAGGAACACAATGTTGTGCAATAGGAATTCCAAAGGTGCTATTTATCCCACTTTTATGGTAGTTTAAAAGCTGCATGTGTTTCTCCAAAACCTCCCATAAGCCTCATAGTTATGTGTGAATTCTTGAGATGACATACATTTCTCATAGTTAGTCTCAGGAGATGAAAAAAGACTAGTTTTTGTTGATACTATCAAATCTCATGACATTCTTTTCCTTCTCTGGGTATGTGCTGGGTACCATCACTTTGCCCAGCTCAAAACCTTGCTCCTTTTCCTGTTCTGACCTGGTCTCAAGATTTTCCTACTTTCATCATTTTCACAAGGATGTAGAGAGAGGGGATTATTCCTGGAGGCAGCAAAATAATATCTATGGTGGAGAAAGTAGTAGTAGTAGTTGTTGTTGTGCGCCTTCAAATTGTTTCTGACTTGTGGTGACCCTAAGGTGAATCTATCATGGGGTTTTCTTGGCAAGATTTGTTTAGTGGGTTTACCATTGGCATCCCCTGAGGCTGAGGGAATGTGACTTGCCAACGGTTACCTACTGGTTTTTATGACTGAGGACCTTATCGCACTCACAATTTTAAACGTTCTGGGGACCGAAGGAGGACGCTTGTGTGCGCGCATGTGCTGCAGAAAACGGAGTTTATCGCACATGAAGACGTCCTCCAAGAGGCCCCATTCCATCCCCTGGCGCGCACCCGTTCGCGTCCAGTCCTGACCTGCATGATTTTTTGCTGACAGAAGGTCCGTCAGGCAAAAATCACACCTGTCAGGATGGGACGCGAATGGGTGCACACCAGGGGACGGAACGGGGCCTCTTGGAGGACGTCTTCGTGTGCGATAAACTCCGTTTTCTGCAGCACGCACGCGCACACAAGCGTCCTCCTTCGGTCCCCAGAATGTGTATGCGATAAGTGTGTGGAACCTAATGTTGAAGTCCAATATTCAAACCACTACACCCCCATAAAAAGAAAGAAAAAAAGGGAGAGGGAATCTAAAGACCTCTATTAAATCAGTATATAAAGCAGTTCCTCTGAGCAGAGGCACAGGTGTACAAGATGACTCTGGAAAAGCAATTGGAAATTCCCCATGGTGTCTGTGTAAATCCCTTTCATTCAGAGGTCAGCATTTGGCGTTTGCAGCTAAGGAGCGTCTTCCACTGGCTACTCTGGGTGCTTCTGTTTATATGACAGTTTTTATCCTGGTGCTAAGAGAACCCTGTCAGATGAAGTGTAAGCCACATTTACCTGTAAGTGCCCTATACTAGCTTGTGATGCCTAATCTCTTTTATTGATCCTACGAGCTGGTTTCTGGAGCCATTGATTTTCCTTGCTGTCAGTTTGTGGCCTTGACTCCTTAATGTTTATTTAGTCTGGTCTCCATAAATTGCTTCTGGTGCTGAGGGCAAGGAAGGCAGCAGGGGGTCAGAGGTGCCTGTATACCTGTCCAGAAATATAAATCACAGCTTTTGTTCTTCACTGTTGTTTGTGAACACTGTTTGCTAGGTGAATAAAAAGGAAGTCTTCTACGAAAACATGAAGAAACCATTACTAATTCCCCAGGGTCTGCAATTTTATTGCAGTCTAGGTTTTCAATTTTCTGTATCCTAATGGTAGCTCTTGTTATCTACTCAAACATGTAATGTTTCTTTTTGTTAAAGAGAGAGAGAGAGAGAGGAACAAAAAGTATGGTGTGGGGAGAGAGTATGAGAACAGATAGACGTATTGTGTGTTTGCCAGCATAAAGTATATTCTGAAAGCTGGGAGATGCTTGTTTGTTTTGGGCTGACTTAATTTTTTTTCTGTTTCCTTTCTTTTTCTTTCTTTCTTTCATTCTTTTTCTTTTTGCATACATATGTTTATGAATTCCAACCTTAGAGGAAAACATTGAGACTTGGCTTTCGGTGAGGCTTTTCAGTGTGAGAGAGAATAAATGAATGCCATCTGTGTCTGCCTATGTGTGTCTGACGCCCAGAGCCCATCCACTTTCATCACTGAGCAGATCCTAGATTTAAAAAAGAATGGTGCAGACAAAATGGGGGGCTTCAAGTTGTGAATTTGGGGTGGGTGGGTGGTGGTGAAGGAGATCAACATCCTCACCTGTAACAGTCCTGGCCAAATAAGAAATGCCTGCAACCAGGCATTTGGCTCTGGCTATAAATAATTCAAGGGCACATCCAGAAAACTCCAAGGGAAAAGCCTCACAGCTCATTATAACAGTGAGTTGCTAGAATACTACAGCCTTAAATCACTAGAAAATGTTTTGCAGCAGCTAAGTCCTTTTCTTCACCCCCAACACTGTAGCAGTAAACATCATAGTCTCTACAAGTTGACAAGTGGTTCTCCTGAGACCTGGAGGACAGTAATCAATAGAGGTGCAGCCTGGGCCACTGCTGATGCAGAAACATTGTGCACAGATATGATACCCAGAATAAATCACCAGAAGAAAGAGAAGCCTCTTCGAGACAGGTAAAGGAGAATCTTACAGGAAACACCTTTCTTTCCTTGAATTTTGCTGCTTTGATCTCATTCAGCTTGTAGAAGTCATTCGGTCAAGTGGACCAGAGCAAATTCAGCATACATTGGCAAGGGCAAGCAGGGGTCAAAATTTAATTTATTCTTTTTGCACAATATTGTTAAGCGTTCACATGGGATATAGTTTTATGGAACTGAATCTCTTTATTTATTGCTATTTATGTCATCCATTATCACAGTATTTGGTGTTTACTTCAAGAAGTTCAAAGTACCACTTTTCCACTCATTCTCACAGCAATCCTGTGAAGTTGGTTGCTATTATTATTATATTTATTTGCATCCGGCTTTTTTTTCTGAGAACTGGGACTCAGAGATGCTCAACTATATTAAAAGAACAATACAATTAAAAACATAGAAAAGAAGTGCATTAAAAAGGAATTAAATTATTACAATATTAAAATAGATTGCTATTAGAATAAAATACACTTTAAAAAAATAAAACTGCTTAAAACACTTTACAACGAAACAACATCTCAAGCTGGTCATTTGCAAACATTCCATCTTAAAAGCTTGTCTGAACAGATAGGTCTTAGCCTGCAGAAAGCCAACAAGGAGGGAGCCATTCTGGTCTTCCTGGGAAGGGAGTTCCACAGTTGAAGGGCAACCACAGAGAAGGCTCTCTCTCTCATCCCCACCAACCGTGCTTGTGATGTGGCTGGGACTGAGAGAAGGGACTAGGTTGGACTTAAAAGATAGTGACCTATATCAAACATAGGTTCTACTTAGAATAAACCCATTGAAATGACTGGGACTCATAACCTACATCACACTGCCTAGGTCACATTAGATTCAGTCCAATGACTTTCATGGTCAGTGGAGTAGTTGAGTCAAGACTCACAAGAAAAGAGCACTGGGACTTTTTGATTGGCAGGGACAATGGCATCAGTTTCCCTTGTTCCCTCTGAGTGTGGCAGTAAACCTCACAGTAGAGAAATGGATTTTATTTGCAACAACAATATTTTTCCTGTCAGTTCTCCCTGCTATAATGGGAAGTATTTGGAGATAGCTTGGTTTTTAGTGGGGCCCCTTAGCTTTTCACTGAGGCCCCTTAGCTTTACTGAAGACCTATTCCTGGTGGAGATTTAAAAGTTCTAGAACTAGATTGTGGGTATGAATCATCACAGCTGCCTGCATTTTTTAATCTTTGTGATTTGAATTTGTATCATTTTGGTCTTAGTATGTTATCCTAAGTACTACACTACTGTAGTTTGTAGGTTACACCAGGTGCTACATACTCATTCTGTGGCATGAACCTATAATTGGCTCAGTGGTTTAAGCCAAGGATGTGGAGAAGGCAAAATTCAGTTTCAGAGATATTCTTGGGGTCCACGGTACAGTGGGCCAAAGAAAGAAGGGCAAAATCAGAAATACAACCATATTTTAGCTTAAAGCTTATGAGAAGTATGCCATTCTTTCTGGTGTGAATGTGGGTGTGGGCGTGTGTATGTATGCAGGAATCTACATAAGCTGAGAACCCATCAAATGATAGTGTCATAAGGATGAGAACATGACCATCTGGGGAAGTCCTTGGGGCATGTTTGCAACTCCAAGAAGGCTGGATTCATCTTCAAGCCCTCAGGTTTCCCACTCACTGCCTAAGCTGAGCTATGGTTTCCAGTGTGGGAACCTATAGCATTAAATTGAGCTCCTTGTTATAGCCTGTGAAGCTGTAGATGCCAATGTAGGGATCTCTAGTAGAGCCAGTAGCAGCTTGTGGGGAGGAGGTGACATGCTTATTGTATGAACACCCTTGACATGGCATCTAGTTTGGCCCTAAATCACAGATACTAGTGGGCTGTTCATTGCTCAGTGCCTCTGCTTGTGATGTTTACTGAAAGATATTCTCAGACTGTAAAATTCGGTGTAACATTCTTTCTTATAATCATGTTCTGTTACATAATTAACATATAGGCTTCCACCAACTCATCTAATAAAAGAACACTCTGCACTGCATAATAACGTAAGTCAGATCATGCACTGGTTTTGAACAAAATTAATGTTCATTATAGTGAGTTCCCAGAACACATTCTGGTTGTTGCCAAAAGAGTTCCCATTCCCAACATGCAGGGAAGAACACATTCCCTTTGAGATCCTATAGATGATGAAACATTTCTTAGTGAGGCTGTGTGTGTTTTGTTGTGTTGTGTTCCTTCAAGTGAGGCTGCCTTGGGTAAATCACAGCCCTCATACATTAGAATTATGAGCACTTCCTTGTTTAGAAATACCACCACACAGCCCATTTAGCCAGACCCATTACTTCACAAATATTTTAAAAACGACTACATTCTGCAGTGATGAATGCTGAATGACATGTTTCTTTTAAGGGTCTGTTTTTCAACTGTAGAATAGGAAGGAAAGCTATTCAAGTTTATTTTCCTGTGGAAAAGTAAAACCAAAAATGTTTTCCATTCCATTTTTTCCACCTGATGTCAGAATGAGATGGTGTTAAGAGTTTTTCTTCATGACTGACATTTTATACACCAGAAGTGACATGTTGTTGGATGCAGCAGGGAATAATAATTCCTTTAAGTCTATAAATAGCCAACGTATGCTTGCTTAGGATGAAACAGATGACCTAACAGAAGGCTAACTCTTGGCATCGTTGACTTGAGATGGGCAAATTCTGCCAATGAAATTCTAGCCAGCTGGTTGCCTCAAATCCTTTCCTGCTATGTCTGAGCAATTTTGTATGGGTTTTGTGCCATATCCATTCATCTATCAGTTGAAATTCTGAACAAAAACGCATTTAGGGTGAGAACATATCACAGATGAAATGTCTGATGGCTCACTAGACTGGGGATGATGCCAGCAACACTTAGACACATATGAAACTGATCGCATATCCATATCTTCACTTTATTAAGCACAGAAACATAATTTGAAGGACTGGGATAAAAAAAATTGCTCTGGTGGTTTAGTTGGATGAAAAACTAAACATGCATTTGTTTAATTCTAGATCAAGTGTGTGTTCTTTTTTATTTTAACTATTTTAACCAAAAAAAATCAGGGAGTAAAAATATATTGTGTTGGGATATTGTTTGCAGGAGCTCTTGGCATTCTTTTCTATGGTGAAAGTAAGATACCTTGATCACTGTGTGTTCAATGGGTACATTTGTATTGGCAGCTGATAGGATGAAAAAATCTAAGCTTACCACAGGGATTCCAGCATCCTTATGAAGCCCACACCCTTTCCACAAGGTCTGTCCCTAGGTCCCTAGCTTTCACTCCTGGAGAGAAATACACAGCACAGCTGGATTAGTATTTTTATATACTTACATATGTTATCAGAAAAAATATATATTATTTCTGTTTCCACATTCTTTACTCTCATAACCTATTCAGGCGCCTTACAGATGGGCCTAAGCGGTGCCGTTGTTGCGCCAGGAATACGCGTGAGGGGCGGCGCTTCCGGACGCGCCTTGCCCCTCGCGCGTATTCTGTACGGCAAGATGGCGGCGCCCTATACAGATGGGCGTGGCCATCTTGACGTAACGGACGCACAGCATCCGGACGTCTAAACCCGGAAGAGACGTCGCGAGTGCGTGCTTTGGCACTTGCGACGTCTCTTCCGGGTTGCCGGAAGGAGCGCGATTTTCGCGCTCCTTTTTTACAGCGCGGGGGAGTCGCGCGGTTTGGCTGCAGCGGCTTCCCCGCGCTGCAACTGGCAGCAGCCCAAGACAGCGGCCCTTTTGGGCGATCTGTAACGGGCCTCAGTTAACTGGATCTTCATGTGTCCATTTTTCTGAGTTTGACTCATCAAGAAGATCCTTTGCAGTTTAAACATTATGACTTCTTAAGGGCTGTACAAACAGCCCTGAAGGAGCAGCCTCCAGCTACCCCTTCTTCAACCAGATTGGAGCTGTGGCAACCTCATGCCATAGCCCCAATCTGGCCTTTCCAGGGCATGAAAAGGAGCCACAAAAAGGCTCCTTTTTGTGCCCTGGAAAGGGTGCCATAGCTATGTTGCTGTGACTATATGGCATTCCTTTGATGTTGTGTCATATGGATGCAGCGCTGGAGGAGAGCCATGATGCCGTGCACTGTGTGGAATGGTGTCATGGCACCCTGGGGGGTGGAGTCGGGGCATGCATCATCTGGACGCAATGCCCAGACTCCACTGGTCTGAACAGGCCCTTACTGACAGCATGTGTGCTGGGCAAGTGGCAGACAGAGATAGGGGTAGGGAAAGGCAGAAGATACTTTATCATTTTACCTCATCAGAGCTTGGAACATCATTATAAAAATAAATGTGTTTGCGTTTATAATAATGTGTTATTCGTTATAGTTGTTTTATAAATAACATGTTGGTATTATCTTTGGATTATATTTTGGCTTTTTAAAACTAAAACTAAAAACCCTACAGAATAGACAAAAGGGTCTGAAAATGGCCAAAGAAAAAACTGGAGACACTTCTTCCCAACTTTCCCAAGTTTTTGCTTCCTATGAAAATAGCTCCCCCCCCCCCCAAAAAAGTGCCAAACAAATCTTCAAACAGACTGAAATCACACATATACCTCATGCACACATGTTGGAAGTAACAATGGAATGTTATTCATTGCATCAAAAATGTAACAACATAATTGGTTCTGACATTATTTCAGAAAAAGCAGGTTACTTCTAAACACTATGCTTCAAATATTTATATACTTGGCAGGAATTACTCCCCCCAGGTATTTACAACATTAAGAACACAAATAAATGTGCAGATAAAATACCAGTAATATATCATCATTTCCTGGTTTATGACTTTAAGTGCTTAACAAGGCCAAAGAGTTCACCAGAAAGCAAAATTTCCTGTTAAGTAGGAATAGAAGGAGTCAGGAAGGCTTCACTCAGTACATGAAGTTCATAAGAGTGGGAAGGAGCAGGCACAGAGGTTGATCAAGAGACAAGGTGGAGTCAAGTAAACATAGACAGATCATACCAGGTGTTAAATCAGACCAAGGAGGATTCAAAACCATGGCCAGCAGAATGTCCCACATTTAAGTGTGCAGGAGTACCAGGATACAAACAACAGGGAACTAGAAAAGCAAAAGAAAAATCCAAATTGTTCTTAGAAACTGGTTATCTGAGTCCCATCTGTTTACAGTATATACAGCTGCACTGAAGCACCCCCCTCATTTCTGTGTCACTGAGGCAGATGGATTACCACTGAGATATTCTCAGTTGGGGCTCAGAGTATTTTGCCTCAGATAGGTTCTGGAGTCCAACCTTTTCAAACACTGTCTCTTGCTAACATTTGGATGCTTTTGTTCTTCAGAGTCAACCTCAGCTCCCTTCTTCTCTAGGGAGGTGGATCCTTTCTGTAGGGTCCAGGCTCAGCTTTGGACTTCAAATGGTTCCAAAAGGTTCTAAACTGGGGATGAGTTAATCCTCTGAGGCAGAGGGTGTAACCTAGGGTCTGCTTGCTATCCTGGCTCTCATCCTGTTTAGGATGATTCACAAGACATTCACATATTCCCATTACTAAATAAGCTTATGCTGCATAGAATAATAAATTATAGAATCTTAGAGCTGAAACTGACTGCAAGGGCCATCTAGTCCAACCCTTGGCATACCTAAATACACAATTCAAGCATTCCTGAAGGATGCCTATCCAACCTTTGTTTAAAGACTTCCATAGATAGAGAATCTACCTCCTGAGACACTCTGTTCTGCTGTCCAATAGAGCTTACACTAAAGAAGTTTCTCCTAATGTTTAGGTAGAATCTTTTCTTCTGATTTGCAACCATGGATTGATGTTAATCCCCAAAGCAGCAGAAAACAACCTCACTCTATCTTCTACACTCATTCAGATATTTAAAGATGGCTATCATCTCGTAGCCTTCTTTTCTCCAAGCCTAGCATAGAGCTATTGCTGCTGTTATATGCCTTCAAGCACACCCTGCCTTATAGTGACTGTATCTTAGGTTTGGGGTTTTTTTTGGGGGGGGGATTTATTCAGAGGAGATTTGTCATGCCTTCCTGTAAGGCTGACAAAGGAGTCGGTCCCACTATGAAAAGCTCCGAATCCTGTTTCGAGCTATATGCCCCTAGTTCCCACTGGAAATAGATTCTGATCCTCATTGGATTGATTCCAGGGGAAATAAAGTGGAGCAAACACAAAAAACCAGGAGGGGGGGTTGGTAGCAGTTATTTTGAGGTTCTCTTGAGAATAATTGGTTGTGATGCTATTCCTAACAGTGGGAACACCAGATGAGAATTAAGGAACAAATGGCAGAGGGGTGACATTTTGACAGACCCATCATCCCCCCCCCCACTTACAGTGCTGCCTGCTTACTTGTGGTTTTTTTAATATGTGATTGATAGAATATGTGATTGTTTGATTTTGTAACTACTTGCAAGGCAAGTAGTTGTAAAATCAGTCAATCGCATATTCTATATTTTATTTTATTATTTAAAGAAAAGCATTGTCCTCCCCTTCATACTCCTCCTCTGTCCCCCTGGTGCCTGCCTTCCTTCCCCGCTTGGCTTCCCCAGTGCCTGCTTGCTGTCCCTGGACTTGGCTCTCTGCACCCTCCAGCTTGTGCTCCATCAGTGGCTTCCCCCATCCCCAGCTTGAAGCAGTGCAAATGGAGACCAAAAAAAAAAAAAAAAAAGAAAAAGAAAAGAAAACCGATTCAAGTGGCATAAAAAATCCCCTTTTATAGTGAGAATGAGGGATCTTTTGAAATCGGTTACAGACACGGAGCAGACCCGAATCACAATCCATGTTATTCTGCCAGTGGGAATGAGCCCAAAGTGCGGTTTGGCCAAGATCAACCAGAGGGTTTCCATGGGTGAGCAGGAATTTGAACCCTGATCTCCTGAGGATCTACTCCAGTACTCAAACTATTACACCATGTTGACTTTCCTCAGTCTTATCATTCAGAGCACCTATGCTTTGAAACTCTTTACAGGACATTTTGAAAAGGATTAAGGCTATGCTAAATGCAGCCTGCATTAGGAATAGAAAGAATAATTACCTGTCTCTCCCCCCCCCCACCCCCCCAGACATTTGGGAAACCCTCTTGGGTACAAAAACAGTCTTGAAACTTTTGCACAGATTTTTCTTCTGTACTGAAATATCCTCATGTGTTCTGGTAGTATATTCTGTTCAGAAATATAAAGTTCTTTGTACCTAAAAAGTATGAATGTCTGCACAGCCTAATTTTCCAGAACACCTTGAGATCTGAAAATACAAAGAGAATACTGCACAGAAATACTTATTTCCCCCCTCCACAACAGGGGAAAAAACTATGGAAATCATTTGTTCTTCAATGTGAGATTGAAATAGCAAAAAGGCTTACATTCCTTGCCAGCAGGCCACATCTCAGGCTCTCCATTGTGCTGTCCTGGACCCTTCTGTACTAATATGGAGCCAGTCTGTTCCATTCTGGACCTTGAATCTCAATTGTGATTTGAGAATCTAGACTACCAGTCATCTCTCAAAAATAGTTTCTTTTTTTCACATTCACATACAAGAAGGAGATAAGTAAGACCCCCTAAAAGAGGATTAATTCAGAGTGTTTGGAGTATGACTCCAGAGCCCAGGGTTCGAATCCCCTCTTGGCCATGAAAACTCACTGGGTGACCTTGGACAAGTCACACAGTCTCAGCCTCAGAGTAATGCAGTGGCAAATCCCTTCTGAATAAATTCTGACAAGAAAACCCTGTGATAGGTTCACCTTATTGTTGCCATAAGTAGGAAACAACTTGAAGACACAGCAGCAACAACACATTTCAGACCAGTAACTCTAAAGACTTAGCACCTGCAAATGTTGCTATTTCTGGGGGGGAAATTGATTGTTGACTATTAAGTCTTGATGACTCATTTAATGTGGATTTTGTTCTCAGACTGTCTCTCCAAATCATCAGTCAGCTAAGTCTGTTATGTTCTACTGAGATATAGAGTAATAATAATGGTAGCTATAATGACAGTAAAATTGATAAAAGGATACCCCCCTTCTTCCGCCAGCAAACTGATACTGAAAATCAATGATACAGCAAAAGGAAGTAAGGGAGGGGATGACAAAAGCATACCATATTTATTGCCAGTAGCGAAAACTGTAAAATCCCCTTTGTAAGGTACTCTGTTGTAGGTGATCATGTGATCATCTCTGCTCTTGAAAACCTCTCTTTTGACTCCATAGTTTACTCACCTTCCTGAGCTCTTTGACAGAGGAGACATAACTGGTGCTGCCAGCACCATTTGTTCATAGCATATTCATCTTGCCCCTACTGCCTGGACACTTTGAATTTTTCTGCTTCTGTTCTGAGCAAGACTGCTTGGTACAGCCTCTGAAGGTGCTGGTGAGGTTGAAGCAAACTGCTAGTGATGTAAGTTGGTTTGCCCCAGTTCATTTTCTGTTTGCAGTGAAGACAGATCTTGGGACCTGTTCCAATCTCAGCAAGCTCTCAGACAATGCTTTGACTTCCTTGTGGTGAGTCAGACTACCTGCCTTCCATCTCTCACATAAATAATAAAAACAAATAGTGATAACTAAGGTTGGGAGAATATGTTTTGCTACCTAAAATACACAGACACTCATTTAAACAGATTAATAAACAAGCAAGGCAAACAGAAGGTTAGGCTAGGGTCAGACTATTCTATGAAGCAAAAGAGACTTAAAAGACTCAGCTAGACCAGCTCAGATGACAACCAACAGGTACACTTACAGAAACATGCCAGGAAAAAATAATGATTATGTAACTTCCCATAATTCTGCCCCATAAGCACAATGATAGGAGTCTGCTGATTAGATTCTTGCCCCAGATTTCATGATAGAGTTGTCCATGAGCAAAACCCATCTCTTCTTCTGCCCCATTGCATTCTGCAAATATGGTCATCTTGGAGATACACTGACTGGCTGTTTCCCATTCATTTTTGGCATCCAGATTTCTGGATTGATTCAAAGAGCTTCAAACTCTGATTTTTAAACTCCAGAACAGAATGGGGCCATTCTGTTCCAATCCTGAGCTCATAGGAATTGGTCCAAATTAGTCCAGTCTGCTTCATTATTTAACATTGATTGCACAGCCCTAGTGTTTTCTAGTCCCAGTGACAACCACAGTATATTCATTGTATATTCAGTATATTCATATATTCATTGTCAGAGACAAAGTTAGTTTGTAATGCACATTTCTAGTGCCTGAACCCAATGAGAAATTCAGTAGCCTGTCTTGAATGGTGTTCACTTACTGACAACCAGATCATGGCACTTCTGCTCTGATGAGTCTTCATGATATCATCATCATGGCCATCATCATGGCCTTTATCAGCATCATCTTTAAATTCCTTTCCCCCCCAAAATTGGTTCTCAAGGCAGTTTACAATTCAAAACAAGAAACCACAATTTCTTCTTTTTAGGTGTATATTTTAAATTGTTTTAATATTTAATATTAAAACTTAAAATAAATAATACTTTTATTTATAAGCCGCTTCTTTGAACAAGCAATCAGAGCAGTTTACATAAAATTCCAACAGAACCTTAAATATAACCTACATAACCCTCCCCCCTTAAAATAACAATTAAACAAGTAATAATTAAAATAATCTGTAAACAGATCACAGTTAAAATCTCACAAATTTAAATTAAGAGAACAATATCAATCCAATCTGGGCAAAGGCTAAATAGGGTATAAAGTAGACAGATTCCATTTTTATGGATGGGGTTTTCTTATTCTTAGATAGCTTTAAAAAAGCTTTCAAGATGGATCTCTTCCAGAAGGCCTGAAGCTGTTGTGAGAAGGGAGTTGCATGGTCCCTGTACACTGCCCAGCTTACACTCTGGCTGCAGCAATTTGTACATTGGTCCAAATACTCTTTATATGCAGGGTGTAACAAATACATGTACCAACATGGCCAGGTGTCTTTGGAATAGGTACAGTTGGCACACAGATTTAAAGTATGCAAAAACACTCCTGATCATCACAGAAATCTGAGCCTTCAGGCTCACTACTGAGTCCAGGAGTACATCAGAACTTCCAAATTCCATGTTTAGTGTGAGAGAGTAGGCCAATCCAGCATATGTTGAATCCCTATTCACTGATCTCCCTTTTGAATCAATATCATCTCTGGACTCTTCAGGAGCATGGCTTGTCTGGACTAAGCTTCTATTTTTTTGCCCTCATCCAGTACGTTATTTATCCCACATACTGGTTGCACTGAATGCACAGAACAATGAAAACTACATTTTCTGTCCTGATAAAGTACCTTACAATGGCTGGGACGATAAAAAGGATCCCAATGGAAAAAGCTATAGATTTGTTTGTATACTTTCCCTCCCACTCTTTGTAAAAGTAAAATAAAACTGTACATGATAAATGCCTGGTGTTTGATTAAACTGTTTACAACAGTTGAAGTAACAATCCCACAGAATGTCTACATTGTGTATCTAAGTCTGTGTAGAATTTGCAGCAAAACATGGCTTTGGGTCTAGTATATATCATTCTAATGCATGAGGGTTAACTATACAGTAATAGGATTCTAATGTGTTGTGATCCTTTCAGGATAGGATGAAGGACAGGTTCACTTAATCCACTCTAGATCAGCACTGTAGCCCTGAATGTCAGTGAAATCAAACCTGGCTTTCAAACTTTCAGCTTGAATATATAAACCAACAACATTTGGCAATTCCTAACAAGGGAAAGGAGGAGGACGCAGAAAGCAGCCCACGCAAATAACCCTGTAATTGTCTGGAGGATGTTGCCCATTTAGTTTCTGTAATTACACAGGGAGTTGATTTGTCACAGTCTTTCTGCATCATTGAGCTGACACAGGAGAAATGTGTGTGTGGTCCAGTTAAGGAGA
>NC_056523.1:248973728-249008881 GCF_019175285.1 Sceloporus undulatus
ATGCCAGGATAAAACCATTTTGTGGGGGTGGGAGAAGGATTAATCCCCTGTCCCCCATATTAGTGTTCCAATGTAGATCATGTCCTCAGCTTTGGCCCTAAGATATACTACTACTTCTACTACTACTACTACTACTAATAATAAATTATATCCCACCCCTCTACAAAATGCAATCAGGGTGTCTTACAAAGATTACAAATTTTTGACAAAATAACTTCCACTGATCACTTTCACATTCATACTTTCTATAAGGATGTAATGACATCTAATATGAATCCTCAGAATATTGATTGTCCCCCATCTTTGAGATTAGGTTAGACCACAATATGAACAGACCATCATATTAGTCTGAGGACGAATCCCTTCATTATTATTTATGTTAGTTGTCAAGATGAAGCATTTTTGCACTTAGGTGTTTTGTTGTTCTGTGGAGTTAAGCAAAAACATACTGATGATTACCAGCAATGAAGATGTAGCGCCCCCTTCCCCTTTTCTTGGCAAGAGGACAGTTTACATCAGTTGTGGTGCTAAGTGGGATAACATATACTTTGTAACTCAAAAATTAGCCTATTCCTGTCAAGAGAAAGCCATCAATTTTCTCCACACGTTATTGAACAATATGCAAGAACAGCAACAACAAATTCTGTGGGTAGAACGCTCCCCTTTTCCATTTGTTTTTTCATGGCCCATCAGCCACCTGTAAGATGAGTATTAAGCAAATATTTAAGAACCAATTTTATACCAGAGAACTACCTAGAATGACAACGAATGACAGGCCAGCTTCTTGCTTAGGATATTTATGTACCAGGCACTTACTATGTCATGTTGAATGCACATCCTTCAAGTGATGCTATCCATTTACTTTGGCATCTAAAATATAAGTCAGTTCATTCTTCAGTGGATGGAAAAGCCAAATAATAGATCCCCAGGCCCATACTTAATACACAAAATAACATCACAGCTTCCAGGGGGATAGCTAAAGACTATCTTAAGTGAAGAATGGCAATTTATCAAAGACCAAGAGCCTGCTTCTGTACAATAAAAAAGAGGAAGGTGGGAAAAGAAGACTGTAGACTTCTAGGTGTTTCAGAGCATCATGGTCACTAGGAAAAAAACAGTTCATAAACCATGAATATTTGAATACAAGCAGGCCCCTCTTATTGCTGTGTTAACAAAGGTTTTACTCTTTATTCACAACCAGTTCCTTTTATCCCCTGTACTAGGATGGGAAAACTTTTAGGGGTTGGAGGTCACCTTACTTCCATAACCTGAAGGGACACCCCTCCATTGTCATCCCAGTAACCTCCAATATTAGTGGCTGAAAAATATTTTTTGTCCTCCAACGGCAGATACCATTCCCATGTTGTGTGTGTGCTATTGGACATCTTGCCACATTTTCAGGTATTTTTGGCTTCTGTCTCACCTTCAATTTTGACCTGCATTTTTCTGTGGTAAAGTTAAGCCCTTTAAAAAGGTAAAGAAAGAGCAAAATAGCTGAAAATGTGATGAAATGGTGGGTAGCACCCCAGAGGCTTGTGGGTAGAATTGGCCATTTGGGTGCAATGTTCTGGCTCTTCCAAAATTTTTGTGTGTGTATGACGCAATTTGAAATTTTAAGAATGTGGCTTGGAAAAAAAGTACACCTGCTTTGGCATATCAATAAACAGAGCAGTAATTCAGTTGTGCATTATACAGTCGCCCCTCTATTTTTGCAGGGGATCCGTTCTGAAACACCACCACCAACCCCGTGAAAATGGAAAATCACCAATATTCAAGCTGCATTAGTGTGAATGGTGACACGCACCCCATTTGGTCCCTTCCATTTGCCGTCCGTGAGTAGGCAAGGGATGCAGACTCCAAGTCTGTGAAAATGTAGGGGTGACTGTATTTGCAGTTGTCATGAGCACTTTCGCATACCTTTCATCTCTAGTGCTGGCCAAAATCCCATTGAATGAGGCAGTTTAGCTACACCAATGGCAGAGCCAGAGGCCGAAGTAATAGAAGCAAACAGATATGGAGGTGACAAGAAAAAAAAAGAGGAAAGTGGTGACAAGGGAAGAAGAAAGCTCCAATTCATTCATTGCTTAAACACTTTGCATAGGATGGGGCCCAAGAGGAGAAAGCAGTTTGGGGGTTGTGCTTGGTTTTACCCCTAAGTCCCATTCCCATAATTTAACTTGGTTCTGTAGAAGCTGGGCATTCAGAAAACTGAACCGTTTGCATAGTGATCCTAAAGTGTCATGGCCAATCAGTTTACAGAAGTAGTTTCAGATTATGATTTGGATCCAGCTCTGTGGCAGTGCAGTCATCACATGAAACATTCAGCAAAATGATCAGGCACTATCTAAAACTGGGGACTAAGATCCTAATAGAGGCCTGGACCCAACAGCATCATTGAACTAGCACAAAGCCTGCTGCCATTCTGCAGAAATAAAGCAGTTTGACACTATTTTAACTTCCATGGCTCAATGCTATGGAATCCCAGGAATCCTGGAATCTTTAATTTGTTGCAGCAGCAGAGCTCTCTGACAGGGAAGGCTAAATATCTCACAAAACAACAAATCCCAGAATTCCGTGGCATTGTGTTGTGGCATTAAAGTTGTGTCAAACTGTTTTATTTCTCAAGTGTGTTGTGCCCAAAGTCTCTTGCATGAGCACATGGCTGGACAAATTTCACGCCATGGGCTACATGTGGCTATAATGTCATATATGCCTTTTGACTGATCTTGTAAACCGCTTTGATCTTGTTGGAAAAGCGGTATATAAAGTTTTATTATTTTATTTATTATATAAGCCGCTCCTGCATTTGTTACAACCTCCCCCCATTGCTTTATAGAATGATTTAAAAAAAGTGATATCACAGCTTGCCACTGTGATCTAGTCTCAACCCACCACATGTGACAGGATCAATGAGGAAAGTAACTAAATAGAGCATAATCAATGCCATAGTGGATATGAAAGACAATTTAGTTTCTCCTTGTTCAATAGTGTTAGTCAATAGCAAAGTCACTATTATATTAATGAAAGTGGGTTGAAGTGTATTTAAGCTTTGTTTATGTACAAATGTGTATTAATATATATTTAATCAAGCATCAGTGGGGAATTTTATTCATTCCTAATGAGTGGAAGGAATTTCAATGAGATTAAAATGTGATGAATGCTTACTTTTTAAATTAATTGTAGATAAATCTTTAAATTTATTTTAGAAAAATACAACTAGTTTGTTAACTTTTTAAAAGACCCTTAAATACTTCCAAAATGGGGACACACACACACACACACACAAATAAAACTGGCCCTTGAATATTTGGGCAACTTGGAAAACGGTTAATACAATCATAGAGTTGGAAGAAACCACAAGGATCATCAAGTTCAATCTCCTGTCATGGCAGTTGCTCAACCATGAGCTAGCAGTAGCAAATTTCTAGAATTTGGTGAAGATGCAATCCAGCTCACTTTTTGACTTGTTCTTGCATGCTGTATCTAGCACTATTGCTTCTGCGACAGTTGTGTCCAGCACAACTATGCCAGCTGCGTTTTTTAGCCTTCCAGTATTACACTGGACCTGAGCCAGAGTCTAAAATTATATTTTAGAAAACTAATTAGCTATTGTTTAATTACCCTAGTTAGGTAGCTACAATATCTTAAAAGGAACTCTTTGCTGGTTCTCAAATGTAATTGGAATAACTACTTTTAGCTACTTTTTAAAACGTGAATACAGTAGCATGAAGTACTGCTCAAGCCTATAGTTAAACAATATCCTATCTACAGTATGTACTGCCATTTAGTAAAGCCAAAGTAACTAAAATTGCACATACACTCCAAAAGCCCCTAATTACATTACTTACAACTCTTTCACACTGCAGAAATAAATCAGTATGACACCACTTTGATTGTCATGACTACATCCTGTGGAATATTGGGATTTGTAGTTTGGTGACATATTCACCTGATCTATCAGAGAGCTGTGGAGCTTCACTACAAATCCCACAATTCTATAGGACAGATTCATGGCAGTTAAAGTGGTGTCCAGTTTCTTTAGGTCTGCATGGCAGATACATCCATTATTCAAATGAATTCCAAGTTGATCTGAATATGTCAAATGACCTCAGTAAATTTAAACACTGACTTTGACTTTTGCCTTTGTTGTAATGAAAAATGAACTAATTATAAGCAGCTCTTTATGCATCTCTTGTTAGTTCCAGTGTGCTGATCTTACACACACACACACACACACACACACACAGTATTTGATGGCTGAGAAAAGTTGGTCCTTAGATATTATCTTGTTCTTTACTTACTGATTAGCTAGGATCACCCATGTGGCTGAAAGAAGCAACCCCAATAAAGTACTGAAATCACAACATGGGAAAACATTAGCATGGGAGCAAGCCACCAGGGAAAACAATGGCACCAAATAAGATACGGAAGTGGGGAATGTTCAGAAACCCTTTTCATATGCTATGTGCATTGATTTTTCAACTACTCCATCAAAATGATTATTTTTGACCTCAGAACTGAAATTGGAGAATAGTCAATGCTTACTTCAACACATGAGGGAAACAATAGCTGGCGCAGTGCATAAATGAAAGAGAACAGTTCCTCGTATTCGTTTGTTGCTATTCAAACACAATGATTTGACCAGGGTCAGTATTTCAAACATGATCTGTCAGGCTACTGAGAGTATGAATAATATTTATGGTTTTGCCCATAGTCATTCTCTTTTTCCTTCCAGCATAATAGGAACTCATAGCCTGAGGTTTAATATACATTATAATAGAGCAAGCAGCTTGACGGACTCCAGGCATCTGGCAAAAATTTCTTCAGTTGATGATTATTTCCTCACTCGCCGCTCCTGCATCAATGATGAAAGAAAGTAACCACAAGCCAACTTTCTTCTATTTTAAAGGAAGGATTCTGTTGACCTCAAATCAAAGTGTTAAAAAGAAATAAAATGAGTTTATTCTAACTCCAGATCAGCATTTAGCAGGAGCTGTTAACAATGAAAATAAATCCACAAGAGTATTCATTCTGTGGTTCTATGATGAAGAATAGCTTTATCACCATATGGCTGTGGTACCAGTGGAGCTTCACTAAATTTGTGTTTATGAGTTTGCCCTCAGAGTTGAAGGGTCATTTGTCCAGTGGCAACTTATAGTTTCCAGATCAGGTGGGTCAGGAATCTCATCCATTTTTGATTAATAGATGGATTCACCACCCCACTCTCTGACTTTGAAAGAGCTATCGAAAGTGCTCAAGCTATTTGCGAAAAAGGACTCAGCACTGTGGGTAGTTTCTTTAAAACCTGAAATAGAACCTGGTGTGAATTCACTGCTACACTCATATGGAAGCCACCAGAAATGAATGCAGTTTGACATCACTTTAAGTGTTGTAGCTCTGTCCTATGGAATCTTTAGCCTTTTCTGCCAAAGAGCGCTGGGGCTTTACAAAAGGACAAATTCTAAGATTCTGTGGGATGGAACCATGGCAGTTAACATGGCGTCAAATTGCATTAATTCTATCATGTAGATGGATCCCACTGTCTCTATCACCTCTTCCCCAGTATTCTCTATTACAAAATGGATGTCAGTTAAACAAATGACTATACTAGAGTCTGAAAAGCTAGTTTTTGTAAGGAAAGATCATTTTTGTAAGGAAAGACAAGTGGTCTTTACACAGATTACTCAGTTTTTTTCTAATTGATTTTTATGCTACTTATTACTTTTATGTTATTTTTCCCCTTTTTAAAAAATCCATATGAAATAAGAAAATGGCCAAACATATTTGGGGGAAATCTCAGAATGCCCCCAATGCCCCCCAAAGTAATAAGTAAGCAGTACTTGTTCCAACACACACACGCACACACACACATTACCGGTTGTTATGTTATTTGTGAAATGAACATTACCATGTCCTTGTTCCTTCCAAAATTAACATGTTACAGGCAAATGTGTTACGTATAACACATTACTTTCAGTGTTTGGCTATACCACATTTGTAACACAAAACAGAAAATCCTAAAATAAAGAATAGTTCTTTAGGCAGAATTTTAAGATCATATTTCATGCTGCTGAAGATCTAATAAATGCATGTAATTTAATATTACCATTCTTTTTAAAATCCAGGCTAAAATGGTTTTTCATAAAACAAATGGGAAACCCCTACTGAAAAGCAAAGGAATTAAACATTAAATTAAACATTACAGCTGAATTAAACATTAGAGCCTCCACATGGAGGCTACATTGAGCAACTGCTTCCAGCAGGACCATAATAATTGTAATGTAAATCTTTTGCTGCATGGATTGCCTTAATCACAGTAAAAAGGTATATCACATGAGTATTACACTTTCTTGGGGCCACCACTACTGGCGAGCAAGCTCTCCACACTGGACTGGTGCATAAAATAAGAGATATACAAACATTATGGAGAGGTGTATAAAGGCTACATATAAATCAACCCTCAAGTGGTTTTTAGGCACATACAAAGCCCCAAGTGGTTCTGAGACACCTGGCTATTGTAACAGCTATCTTCACTGTATGAAATATGATTAAGATATAGATCTTTCTTGAAATGTTTCTAAAAAGGTGACATTTTATAACTTTTCTGTATGCTCGTTGTTGTCATTTTTGACTTAAGGTGACCCTATTGCAGGGTTCCTTTGGCAAGATTTGCCCAGAAGGGGTTTGCCTTTGCCTTCCTCTGAGGCTGAGAGGGTGTGACTTGCCCAAGGCCACCTAGTGGCTTTCTGTAACTGAGCAGGGATTCAAACCCTGGTCTCCAGAGTCATAGTCCAATACTTAAACCACTGTACCTATAAATTAATTTAGGTTTCAGTATATTCAAATTGCAAACCTATGCACACTTACTTAAGGTGAATACAGTACAATATAATCTGAAGAATCACACATGAGATTGTGCCATAAAGTGAAGGTTGCTTAAAACACTGAAATTGTTTTAAAGTGTTCTTTTTAAAATAAACCTCTTTTATGACCTTTGTCGGTAAATATTTTTTTAATGCTGGCTGTAGTTGTGTATATAGGTATAACTGTTGTTAGATTGCTGTGATATCTCTTGCACATAAAACAATGGTGGATCCGGTGTTTTTTCTCTCTTTTTGGCCACCAATTTATCTACTGCAAGTATGCAAGATAGGGGTGCATTTTTCACCTGTCTCTTTAATTTATATGTAGCACATATGACAGAAAGTGAGATAACACTCAGTGGAAGAAATATCGGTAAATTAAGATTTTGGGATGACAACCCCCTGTGGATACCAAAATCCATGGATGCTCAAGTTGCATTATATACAATGGCTTAGTAAAATTGTTTCCCTTATATAACATGGCAAAATAAAGGTTTGCTTTTTAAAAAAAATATCTTCAAGACATGGATGGTGGAATCTGTGGATGCAGAATGAGTGGATACAGAGGACTGACTGTATACATTGGCTCACTCATAAATCAAAATGGAGATTGTAGCCATAAAATCAGAATATTAAAATTTAGAAGGACAGATATGAAGGAATGGAATAAGATACTCATGTAAAGACATAGAATGACATAGTTGGAATAGCCCATTTCTCATTACTGGGTATGGATGTGAAACAAATAAATGGCTTCTAGAACAAATCAATTCTCACTAGAAATCAAAATGTCTGAACAGAGGCTATTGTACTGTGTACATATCACGAGGCAACTTTACTCAATGGAAAAGATAATGCTCATTAAAGTGGAAGTCAGTAGGGAAAAAAAAGGAGTACCACATTAGAAGTGGTTAAACTCAGTCAAGGAAGCCATGGCCCTGAGTTTGCAGGATCTCAGCAGGGCAGCTTCTTGGATGTTTCTCTTTCATAAGGTCACCATAAATTGAAAATGACTTGATGGCATACAATAACAAAGCCCCAAAACATGTGAAGAGACACAGTTGTTCATCTTGTCCAGAGTTGTGTATGTCAATATAAATCAGTTGCAATTAAATCTCACAGGGAATAAAGACTAACATATTCTGAATTTCACCCAGTGGTGTGTGGTTACATGAAGCCCCCTTCACTTACTCTAGCAGCCTGAGGGAAGATTGTGCCTGTTTTGCCTTCCCTCAAGGAGTAAATTACTCAACAGTACTCCTCTAACTTATGAATTCTGGGATGGTTTTAATAGATATTGTGCACAGCTGTCACTGTGACCTGGCATGAAAGAGACTTGAGGATTAGAACAATCCAGGACCTATCAGCCTCTATTTTATGCAGAAGGCAGAGAAAGCCAAGAAAATATTGAAGAGGATCCATCTTTTAAATGTGTGGCAACACTTGTCTGTTCTAAAAGTCAACCTCCTGCTGCTCACATTTGTATTTAATTTGTGAACAGTAGGTGGAAATTTGGAATTCACAGACACTCAGTTCTTCCCAGCCCACCACATATTTTAGCTTGAAAAATAGTTATCTAAAGTGACAGTGTTTTCCCCCAGTTGGAGGTTTGCAAACAAAATATGCCGACTGACCCACAGAGAATATGATTGCTTTTCTGGATGGAGAGGACCTCCTTCGCTCTGTCTTGTTGATGGCTGAAAGCTTCCATTGGAAGGTTTGTTTGTTTTTTGAAGAACTGTTTTTAATACTTTGTGAGGAGTCCTATTTAGAGAATAGCACGACAAATATTTCAGCATCTTGGATGTGCTGAACCAAGACAATTTCAAACTCAAAGAATAGCTCCATGGATTCACTTCCATTCTTCAGCACTGGAGGCTCATACTTTATGTTGAGCTACCAGTTTCTGAACCCACACAGATTTCTTCATATTAAGAACATGACAGACTTCACAAATGTTCAGGTAATCAGAAGGCAGAGGGGTGGGAGCCAAGGAACAAACTGGCAGTGCTTTTGCATAGGCACATGTTGCTATGCTGTTTGATAAAAGACAGCCTTGTAAATCTGAATAATTAGTTTAACAAACTTTTGTACAATGGTAGCTATCATGTTTAGAAGAAGGGTGTGCAATCTAAGGCCTCATGTGGCTGCTGCAGTGGTTTATATAATCCATGGGTTTGTCAACTACTTTTTTCATCAAAAAACATGGTGAATTACTCCTCCTCCTGGGTTGCTGCCACACTGCTAAATTTGACACCACTTTAACTGTCATGGCTCCATCCTATGCAATCCTGGCATACCGGAGCTTTCTAACAGAGAAAGGTAAATGTCCCACACAATTAAAAATTCCAGAATTCCATAGCATTGAGACATGGCAGTTATAGTGGTGTCAAAGTGCATTAATTCTGCAGTGAAGATGCAGCCTTGGAAGCCTCAATGAGCAGCATCCCTCTGAAATCCTTCCAAAGCCCCCACCCTCACCCCCAACATTTTTTTCTTATTTCCAGTAGGTCATATTATCCATTCCCTTAGACTGAGTTTTTTTTAAAAAAAATCTGTTTCTCAAAATGAACTTCTAGGAAACTCTAGTTTTATTCTTGGATGTTTGGGGGACATTTTTGCGAAGCTCTTTAAGGAGTCCCAGGACAGAAAACTGCCCCTTAGACCCACAACAGTTGTCCATGATTCCTAAGGTACAGCCAGGAGGAACCTGAGCTTTGGACAGGAAATCTGTCCTCTAAGTCATGTTGATGCAATATATTATCAATCCTAACAATTTTTCTTCCTAAAAAAGGAACCAAAAGTAACAAGCACACAATGTAACAAGTTAACATTTAGACAACTTAGCCAGAATAATAATATTGATGATGATGATGATGATGATGATGATGATGATGATGATGATGATGATGCATGACTGCTAGGAAAGCTATGATTTATAAATTTCTTCCTTTGTTCACAGTCACTTGGCTCTGTTGTATTTTCACATGGGCACACTTAGTGGCTTGGACCCCACATACAGAAGTACCATCATATTTTGTATCATTGTGGCCATTAAACAGTGGAGAACATGCTATCTTCACTGCACCATCAATGTGCCAAATGATAGCTCAGCAAACATATTTGTCGCTATCTATGCTGTCATTGAATGCTATCTGAAGGAGCACTCCACAAATATGACAGGCCCCCACAGGAGGAATAAGAAAGTTGCACTTCTCTTCTGAGACCACAGCCAAGACATGGTCCTTCACAAAAGAACTTTGCCCGGCTCAGGAGAAAGAAGATTGATACAGATGCTGTGGCTGAGATGCCCTTCAGGCAGAAGTGGGCAAATTGTAGCTTGTCAGATATATGTGACCATTGGAATCCCAAAGTGGGGCCTCTGAAATCCTTCCAAAGCCCCCACCCCAACTTTTTTTTAACTTGTGTTGGTTTTCAGATTTTTTTAAAAAAAGATTGCCCACACCCAGCCAAAAGCACCCTAAACCAGGAGCAAGTGCAGCTATGTGCCTCCCACACCATTGAGACCCCACAGTCCTCACTCCCCCCCATAGTAAAATTGACCAAATTGGCAGCCAACAATGTCATTTCTGATGTGCTGAAATGCAACGATGTGGCTCACTAAAACAGCACAGAGGGGAAATGCCCCCTACCTTGTCCATTGACCACCCCTGCTCCAAGCCATCAGGAGAGGCAGAGTCAGTAGATGCCAATAAATTCAAGAGTCCAGCAGGCTTTGACTCAGTAGAGTCTGGCCTTCACCCAATATCAAGTTATTAGAATCAGCTTTGCTTAGCATGATTACCTGCTCCAGTTGCTTGCATTATGAACCAGAAATACATTTCTATAATTATCTGGCCATGACCTGTTTGCTGATGACTCCCTTTGTCTGCTCCTTTAACCAATGATGCTCATTTGAATTTCTGAGCACTGACCCAGGCCTGGCTCTGACTCATCTCCTTATTTTTCCCCCTGCACCAATTTTTTTTTCTGTGAGTCTTCAGCCTTGTTGTGAACTTGCAGCCATAGAAGAGGACGGGACAATTACCAGGACAGGATAAAATCTGACTGAATTAAATTAAATTAAATAATTGATTATGTGAATAAACATTATTGATTCCTATGGAGGGCTTGATAAATTTGTGATGAATATGCTCTTGAATTGATCCAGCTGCCCATAAAAACATCTGGGTCCTATTGTACAATGGAGATATCTTCCTACCTCACATTCCAATGCTGGGACCAACAATGCCTGCTGATGTCATCCTGGAATTGTGGATTTAAAAAATTGATTTAACCACTTGATTAGCATGTCTAGAAAAGTGCATCTGAATGGAAATTATTGTTTTCTTTAAACCTAAAGGAACAAACATTAGATCAAATTACAAAGCTTCTTTGTAATGCAAAAAAGCAAGTTACTAAACAAAAGAAAAAAATGAAAAAAGATAAGCCTTGTCCTGAACCAATGCTATCTTTGCTGTCAAAATATTTCAGTTTTCCTGTTTTTGAGTTGTCTCCGTGAGCCCCTCCAGGTGTCATGAGATCGTCTCAGTATAAGAAAACAAGGTGGGAAGTTGGGGGAAGGAAGGATCCGAAATTAAACTCTTTTATATTTTTATGGTGGACCAGAACAAAGCAAAAGCAGACAAAACCACAATGATTCCATCAGCTGGCCTTGTACGTCTTCCCTAAGAATTCAATAATCAGACCACAAATGGGTGAGTGAAATGCTTTCTAACTGCAGATAGAACTAAAGCCACAAAACATTTTCCTATTTGAGTCAGCTACAGCAGAAACGCAAAGCAATAGGCATCTGGAATTAATTTACTAACTTTTAAGGAAAAAAATAATTTTTTGGACTGAGATTAAGCATGAAAACTTTAATCCTCAACTAATTATTTACATGGTTATAAAGGAAATGAAAAAAGGCAGTTCGAATGAAATGGTTCTGGCAGCCTTATTTATGGCTCTGTGGTACCTTTGATTCACTGCTCTCCAACGTCAATAGAGCTGAAAAGGTTTTAATGTATTATAAATGAACAATGGAACTAATCTCACATGGCACCGTTGCCAATTTCCATAAAAGAAATGTATGTGGACTAATAGAATTCACTCTATACTGAGAGCTATGTTAAAAGAAAGTCAAGGAGGTACTGTCAATTTAAAAGTCATGTGGCAGATCTGAGGAACAGCATATGATCTTTTGAGCTGCAGGGCAGGAATACACTTTGGAAACATTTGACTTTGAGGCCTGGTCTTTGTGCCTGGCCTGGTCTATGGTGATTTATCACATTATGGATCCAGAAGAAAGACATCTGCAATTATTACAGTTATTAGTATCCTGTCTTAAGTGAAGATGGTAGTGGCAACTGTGAATAGGTACATGTGTGGCTGGCATAGGACAACTCCACATGCTAACTGTTGCTCCACTAATAGTAGAGTTATGAAATCATCCTCACAAAAGGCCATTTCATATATTTTTTTGAATTGCTTATACTGTATATGGTAGCCATAGAGCAATGTGCTGACTTTTGTGGGCTCCCAGGCGGATAATTTGGTGATTGTGTGGTACACCTCTGAAGCTAACTAGGGAGTTGTGTTCACGTGCATGAAACAAACTGAAAATATCATTTATATTTCTTCCACTAATACATATCCAGAGAATGAACCACATCATGAAGAGGTTTTTTGGGCTCTGATTCCAGATCATATCAGAGAATCCAGTTGTTTTTCAAAAGAAAAAACACCAGAAAATCTGTTTCAAGATCATTCTCACAGATATTTTGCATTATTTCCTGTTAGAAATAGACCAGGCCTTGGCTACACAACTTAAAAACTTATTAAAAACCAGCCTTCCCCGCAAATGGGGCAATAAGGTCACATGACACAAGACCCTATCCCCCCAGATTTGGGGTATACTCCTTTACTGCATTCTTTTTTGTGCTGCCACCTCTGTTGCCTCCACCACTCCTGCTGCTCCCATCCCCATCAGCACCATTATAACTTTAAAACTTTTTTGCAGCTGCCCCCACTGCTGCCTCTGCAGCCACTTTCAGTTCCTGGATTTCCCTCCTCCTTCCTCCACTGGCATGCCCATCACAAACAAGGCAAATGTTGAGACAAACAAGGAGCTTTCTCTAGTGGTTGAGAGCCAATGGTGGGGGCAGCAGTAATGTTTTGAGAGCAGAGGTGGTGAGGTGGGGGACAGAAGGGATGGCAGTGGCAGTGGGGGTAGTGGTGGAGGAGGAAGTAATGGTAGTGTGGCAGAGAGCAGCAGTAGTGGACCCAATACTGCGTAGGAACAGTTGGGTAGTATAGGCAATCCACCCAATGTCCCTGTGGGGGGAAAAGTGTGGGGTTGCTCTGGGGTAGGTATAGAGCCAGGAGAGACCTTTGCAGACCATCCCTTGGTCTCTTCTCCCATCACTGGGCACATTGTTCTGACCTTAGAAATGAGCGACCCACACCACTAGGAGGCCTAGTGGGATGCCCATGCAGACAGATCCACAGCATGGGACATAAACCAAGGTAATGGGGGAAATGGGGTCAGGATTCTCCAGGCTTTGCCTGGGGTATCCTAGCCAGTGCAGACAAGGCCATAGTTGCAAATGTTTAATTAATATCTCCTGGCCCAACTTTTCTGCAAGCCCACATAACAACCAGCAGTTGCATTGGGCAAAGAAGATCTGTTGTACTGCCAATCAGGGCACAAGGAGAATGATGATTCCAGCCAACTCATGCCCAAGTGTGAGGCTGTGATGAAGAATTGTGACAGGGGTCTTTCTTCTGATTGTCACAGTCTCACTTGCTGCAGCTTGATGCAGCTGCTGCTTTTAAGGTGGATTTGCAGGGGCAATAGTGCCACAATCATGACTACAAAGCGTTGCTGAATACAGAGCAGATATGAAGGCCAGCCATAGTATTTTGCTCAAAATATAACTTTTTTATGTGAAACAACTATTTTGTGTAACATTCAATATTTTTTTGTGGAAGCAAAAGGTTCACAGAAACGGCCTAAGTGTGGACAAAAACACCCAAAATGTGGAATCTCTTTTCCCCATATCAAGATATATAGAGATATCATTTGCCATTAAGGATCAGGAAATGAACAAAGATTATTTTTCACCTACACATGTGGTAAGTGAATTTTGAACACTGAAAACTCCACATAGGACACCACATTGCAAAAATAGTAATAATAATAATAATAATAATAATAATAATAATAATAATAATTTGTATTTCCCGCCTCTCCCACGGACCGAGGTGGAATTACATCATTAAGATGATACACTAAGTATCCCCCACTAAGAGTAGATTTTATAATATTTTGACTCAATTTGTGCCCCAAGAAGTGTTCCAAGAATAATCAGTACCAAAGAAACTTCACTCCACATGAATTTACATTATATTCTTTCTCAACTAAATATCAAGAATACCTATGAAATGAGAATTTACTGTCATAGGTAAAGAGTAAACATCACTCACTTAGAATTAGTAATTAGCTAATTTAACCTGATCATGAATCCAGAGGCATTGTTTCACATAGAAACTTTAACCAGCTAATGGTCTGACTCTCTAACGTTACCCATTTGTGTTAACTAGGATACCATTGGCATTACTAATGCAGGGTGGGTGTCCCTCCCCCCTTGTATTATGATGGTGATGATTATCCTCAATTATTATCATCTTCATTCTGTTCATCACCACAACCACCAGAACCACCATCATTTCTATCATGACCTACAAGGTTTAAAATTTGGTTAAGAAATCATGTTGATTAAAGTGAAAGTTAAAATTGGAAAGAGTATTCATCTTTAATAGAAAACAGATGCTTCAAATCTTCAAAGAAGATGCAGCCATTCTGATAACCAAATATATATCTGTTGGCATATGGATAACAGGGATTACATTCAGGAACACTCCTACTGTGAACTTTTAAGCAAATACATTTCATGTTTTTCCCATGGTTTTGTTGTGGATGTGGGTGTGGAAAATCAGCAAACTTGAGCTGTGAGTGATTGGGTATTCTTACAGAAAGGTGTATGCGTGCAGGGGGAAGGAGATGAGCTGCTTCTCCCTCCTTCTGTTAAACCCAATGGGAACTAAAGATTCTGTATGAAGTCAGTAAACCTCATCTGAACAAATCTTGCCAAGAAAACCTCATGGCCAAATGACTTGAAGGCACACAATAAATGAAGACAAGGTTGTTGTTGTTGTTATTATTATTATTATTATTATTATTAAGCTTTATTTGTATAGTGCTGTAAATTTACACAGATAAAATAAACCTGCCTATGGTATACATTCTACAAAAATAATCAAATATAATACATATTATTACATGTTATCATTCAATAAAATAAGGCAGACAACAAATTAAAATAACATTAGATAACAATCATGTAATGCCTGGGAATGCTTCCCTGAACAGTATTGTCTTTAACTCAGTTTTGAAGCTGGTTAAAGAGGTGATGGTCCATGTTCATGGGGGGAGGAGGTTCCAGGAATGAGGAGCAGCATGTGAAAAGGATCTGGGATGGGGCAGTTAAAAATCCTAGCCTGGGACAGCAAACCTTGACTACCAGAATGGAGGACACAATTGGGAAGGTAAGGAGAAAGAAGCCCTGATAAATAAGGCAGAGCCAGCCCATGCAGGGCTTTAAAAGTCATCAACAGGCATTTATAATGAATATGGAAAGGAAGGGGGAGCCAATGGAGGGAAGACAATAAAGGACAGATATGAGCAAAGTGGTGAGATGGGATAATTCGTGCAGCTGAATGCCAGACAGAAATTAAAGGACGGAGGTGAGAAAGAGGAAACCCTACCAGAAGGTGGTTACAAAAATCAAGTCGTGCGACAACTAGGGCATGGTTCAGAATCTTGGCAATAGAAGCCAAAAGAAATGGTCGGATCTTAGCAATATTATAGAGAAAGAATCTATAATCTGTGGCCTGAATCTGGGGAATACACAACAGGGAAGAATAAATAATGAAACCAAGACTTCCTGCACAGGCCGAATAGAGATGTCATCAACAAAAACAGAAAAGGAATATTGAATGGTAAACTTTGGTGGAAAAATAAGAAGCTCCGTTTTGGACATATTGAGCTTCAGATGCTGGGGCCACATCCACTGAGAAACAGCTGTAAGACAAGGTGAAACTTGCTGTTCAAGACCCAGAGAAAGATCAGAGGTGGAAAGATACAGCTTAGTGTCATTGGTGTACAAATGATAGGAAAAGTCAAAAGAACTAATGAGTTTTCCTAAGCACAATGTGTAAAGAGAGAACAATGGGGGATGCAAAACAGATCCCTGGGGAACTCCAACAGATAACGGAACAGGAGACAAAGCCTGACCACCCGTGACCACTGCAAAAGATCTGTTTGACAGATAAGATTTAAACCTATGAAGAACAGAGTCTGAGAACCTGAGGTCACAAAGTATTGCATATACTCATGTATAAGTCCAGAAATTTTAATCAAAAAATTGACCGAAAAAACCTGAGTTGACTTATCCATGGGTCAATGTAAGTTCTGTACTTTAACTCTTATTTAAAAAGGAACCATCCCCTGGTGAAAGGCAAGAGTATAATCTGTCCTGGAAGCACTGACCCTCCTCTACTCTCTCATCCATCCAGCATCTAGTGTGAACAGAAACAGTGATGCTTGCTGGAATTTTGTACATTCTTTGGCATTATTTCCTTTTGCTTATTTGTTTAGATCCTTTGTTACATGCACCTAAGTTTTACCCTCGACTTATCCATGGGTCATATCAAAATCCATAATTTTCACCCCCAAACCTACCCTCGACTTATACATGAGGTCAATTTATAGCTGAGTATATACGGTATATCAACTAAGAGACAGTGATCGATGGTGTCAAAGGCCACAAACAAATCAAGGAGAACAGGGACAGAATAAAGGCCATTAGCCTTGGGTCACAAAAGATAATCTGAGATCTTTGAAAGAGCCATCTCTGTAGAGTGCTGTGGGTGGAAACCAGACTGAAAGAGATCTAAAATGGAATTAGCCTCAAGAAACTCAAGACAGTGAGAATAAACAACTCATTCCAAAACCTTGGAAAGAAAAGGAAGAAGAGAAATAGGATGATAGCTAGACATAGGATCAAGAGATGGATTAAATCAAAACTTATCATGCTATGGATAGCAGACACATGCAGGTGTCTTCCTTCCTTCCTTCCTTCCTTCCTTCCTTCCTTCCTTCCTTTCTTTCTTTTCTATTTAATTAGTTTATATCCTACCTTTCTCCTAACATTGGACCATTATTAACAAAATTTGAGTTATTCATGACTATATTCTCTCTATGTCTAGAGAGTCAAGGTTGACTTGAGGACAGTCAAGAGCAATAACAATATTCTCATAGGTTTGAATTCTAATCAAACATGATTAGGTCTGTATCCAGCAAAATGTCAGGTTGATATCTTCATAGGTTTCCTGAAGGTCAGCACTGTAAAATAACACTCTGTGGACAAGATCCTACCTTACTGAGTATAACATAAACATTCTGCAGTATGGCTCCCTTCCACTACCCCCAAGACTCACCATTTTGTTATAAGAGCCACCCACCATAGCTATTCAATGGCTGGTGGAGAACTGGGGGATTTGAAAATCATCTGGATACATCCCCATAGGCAAATGAAGATTGATGTCACATCTACTGAGGTCTGCTGGGGTTCTTTCCATGGACGAGGTACTCAGTCTTTGCCTAGCTATAGGGACATAATCAAACACTCCACCAATTCCCCAAGCTCTCCATTGAATGGCTGAGGAGGGTGGCTATCACACCAAATGGTGTATCCTGGAGGATGGGACTTTGGTCGTTGCAGAGGGGGGAAGAGAAAACTAGCCTCTGGAATGACCAAAAAAGAATATCACAGACATACATTGGACTTCCAATTGTGTATATCACTAACAAGATTATGGCCAGTTGTTGTTATTGGCTACAAAACAGGGAAATATTTTTTAGTTGCATGAATATGTTTACATATGACAGTGGATGATTTCCTCCTTCATAGTCTTTGCACAGGTGGGAGCATGAATGTAACACAAAAACCTACCAGAATCTGTATATGCATGGGGAAGGTGGTAGCCAATTTGCCTGAAATCACTGTTTTACACTGATATTATTATTATTACTGTTTCTGTGCAAGAACTTCATGGTTCATACCAATATTTTAGCTTCCAGATTAGTATCTTTACTAATCACCACTCCCAAAAGTGTCGTCTCATTTATGTATATGACCTGGCCTACCATTTAAAAGGAATATGATACTCTACAAAAACATGATACATTCATGACACACTCATTCAGGTGGTACCAAGCAGAGATGCTGAGGTAGCAAGAAACTGCAAAGGGGATTTTCTTCAATACATATAAAATGGGCCATCAAGCCCAGAAGAGATTATTACCAGGCCTAGAGCTTAGCCCCTTGGCTTTTCAATGTAACTTGAGATTGACCTCATTTAGTTTACTCATTGTCTGAAAAGTCTTGGAGGCTGAAAGGTAGTTCACACAGAGAGAAAGGAAGCTTATGTTTTTAGCTCTCTTCACAACCCCAAGAGAACTACATGTTGCCAAGGAGAGGTATGCAAAATATTAACACTCAGCATAGGGTGCATCCACACTGCAGAATTAAAGTTTTACAGCACTTTAACTGCCATACTTCTATCCTACAGAATTATAGGGTTTGTAGTTTGGTGAGGCACCAGAGCTTTCTGACAAACCAGGCTAAATACCAAGCTACAAATACCAAACTACAAATCTCAGAATAGATTTACCCATTCATGATACTTCAAGAGAAGAAGGTAATATCACCTTATGTGATCATTTAAAATACTTCCAAAACTTCATTTGTTTTGGAACAAGGGCCTGTCCATAAGAAATGTCTACAAATGAAAATATTTGTTCAGACAAGTCACCAAGATTATGTAAAAATGTTAACCAATGAAATCAGCACTAAAGGCTCTTAGAGCGATTTACAGATAGTTATTCAGACAGTTCCCTGCCCTCGGCAGTATTGCCAATTTCCGGAAAATTTCCCAGAAACAATGAATTTAAAAACTTTTCCGTGTCATTTCTGTGTTTGCCAGTTTTCCAGGAAGATTCAGGGAAATTCAGCCTTCAACCTTCCCGCCCAAACATACCTTCCCATTAAAAAAAGCCAAAAATACCTTCCTGCCCCTCAAAAGCCTCCTGACATACCTCCCATCCCAGAAGTCCCATCCCCTTTAGCCTTCCCATAGTGTCTTTCGACCCCCAACCCGGAAGTCCTGGCCCCATTCTGGGAAATTTTGGGGCATTCCGGGAAGCCAATCAGGAGACACTGGCCCTCAAGCTTATAATCTAAAAAGACATGCCAAAAGGAGAAAGGAATAGTGGTGGGAAAGGGGATCAAGTCCAGAAGTTCTTCTTGCCCTCAAAGGCCCGGAAGATGGCAGATAACTGGAAGGAGGGTCCATCTTCTTCCTCTGGCTAGCCATGATGGAGTTGTGCCTGCCTTTTCACTCACTCCCAGGCTGGATGATGTTGGATGGACTGGTAGGAGGACTCTTCTTCTTCAGGCTAGCCCTGATGGAGTAGGGCCTGCCTTTTCCCTCCCTCCCAGGCTGGATGATGTCAGATGGACTGGAAGGAGGGCTCTTCTTCTTCAGGCTAGCCCTGATGGAGTTGGGCCTGCCTTCTCATTCCCTCCCAGGCAGGAGGATGATGGAGAGGGTTAGAGTAAATCAAAACAGGGTAAAGAAGGAAAGTGAGTCATTCTGTGACTTCACTTATCACAACACAAATCTTAAAACTGACAAGCTCACACCCTTCTTTCCCTACCTCCCAATAGTGTTTCTTTCAGTTCTGACAATTCCATTAACAGGAATGATTTTTCAGGTTCTTTTGTTACCTTCCTTCCTTCTTGCAATATAATGCCTATCATCAACTCTGCTTCTCAGTAAACATACCAATGTGTGGCCTCAACATGGGACCCATTCATTGCTTTGAATGTACTGTCAATTATTGCTTAAATATTCAAGACCAGCTCTGCATCCCAACAATCAGCTGCGGCATTTTTACTCTGCTATTACCTTGCATGTAATCTCAAGGCTTTAAAAACCTGCTGTTCAAAACCTGCTCAAGCCTGTCAAGAGACTCCCCCACTTCATCCTCCCATTTTATTCAGATGTGCTGGATTATGCACATGTTTTATTTTAGAGGGTGATGTTTCAATTCAGATACTTTTCAGACAGATGTGAGAAAAGGCAAACATTTCAAATGGGCAAACCTGAGAGCTAGACAAAAAAAAAACCTCCTCTTTCACAATCTATGCAATACTGTTGCTTTTGAAGTGACCTTCTAAAAATAATTAATATTTATAATTACCATTGAAAAATGAGATATTTACTATCACAGTTGATTTTAAATGCAACCTCTTCATTTCTCATATTTTCAAAGTAACCAAATCGCTACTTTTGGCTTTCTTATACACCAGAATGCTGCAAGCTGCTGTACTATTGAACAAAACAAACTTAAGTTGGCAGGTCACAGCCTTGTAAAAATAAAAATAATTAAACGGTTACTGTACAAAGGACAGAGGTTCTCCTTGTTAACTTACAATTGTAATGAAACTTAGCTTATGTCATAGTTCCGGAACAGTGTGGGCCCCAAGGCCAATTTGAGGTTCCTTGGGGCTCCAGAACTCCCCCCAAATTTTCCTCATTTTTATTTTAATAATAAATAAATAAATAAAAGTTTTATTTATATACCACCTTTCCTTACAGATCAAAGCGGTTTACAGTTAGTCAAAGTTGTGTGACACCTGTCACAGTACAGAATAATAAAATTTTGTTTTTGTTTTTGCCAAAAATGGACTCCCTATGACCTCCAGTATGTGTGTGTGTGTGTGTGTGTGTGTGTGTGTGTGTGTGTATGGGGGGGGCTATTTTGTCACATCTCTCACAACCTGGAGAAGTTTTTTTTTTCCCCACCAGATATTAAATTGTAGTCAAACTTGCCCTAGGGGGTATGGGAACCATTGAAAGCAATATCTCCCACCCATAACTCTCAAATAATATCAGGAAATGGAAGTGTGACATCTCAGACCCCTGGGGGCACTGTAGCCTCACCAGCAATTGCACACTCCTTCATAGTTAATGCAAAGAAGTATTAATTAAAAGTAGCCTATTATCTGCATCTGTTTACTTCCAAGCTCTGTTCCTTCCATATACTCTGTCCAATTGACTAGCCAAGATTGGGAAGATTTGTGACAAGATCTCTGGATATTTCTATTTTCTTTTTCTTCTAATCAGTTGAAGGACTCCAACTTGAATGCTGACTTAGATGCTAGAGTGGAAGAATTTTAAACCCCCTTCTCTGTGTGCTTTCCCTCCTAGACAGAAACACCACATAGTTGGGGGAGTACAACTGAAACTAGAAAAGTGGCACAGAGGAAAGAATTAATTTTCCCTGCGTCAAACTTGGAAAAATTACATTTTTGGAGAAGTGAAGGAATCCCTCTGACTGGGAGATTTAGGAAGTTATATTGTAGTACAAAAATGTAACTCTGCCCAGCACTCCTAACCTAATTTGCTTGTAACTGTGGCTGATATGTGCTGCCTGATTAGGGCCTGGTTTGATCAGCTCAAATGCAGAATACCATTTTAATGGGCTTCCTCCACATCATCTCTGAATTGCTCAGTGTACCGTGATGACCTTGGCCTTTCTAAAATGGTTGGCCTCTGAAAATAAGGACTTCTTTCCGAATAACATTCTTCAATGCAGAGATTAAGACAGCCCCCATGATGTAATGTGCTTCTGTTATGAAATCTCTGTTTGTTCTTAGATTCTGGAGAATGAGAAGTTAAGATTTATAACTTGTTCTAATATCTTTGCCATGGATTGTCTCAACTGCTTTTAACTCTATGGCACTCTCTTTCAGAAACTACAAAGGCCAAGATGCTAATTTCCACATGTCTGCCATTATTAAGAAAGGTTTTTTTTTCCAATTTTTGTTCTTCATTCCCCCCCTCCCACACATGGTTAGGTTTCAAGTAGTCAACAACTGTTTGTTTCTACAGTTGAAGGAATTTGGCCACCACATCTTTGATAGTTTTTAATATACATTAATCATAATTAAGGATCATTAATGAACCAGTTGGAAAATGTAAATGTGCTCTACTAAGCAACAGAGGAAGTTGAAAAATGTGTATAGGATTAGGAAGAACTGTTTTCTAGACCAATGCTAGGTGAACAAAGTTTTGCATTTTCAAGACAGGAGGATCATGACACTGATACAAAGTGCATAGATGCTACTTTCTGAAACTTGCCTTCTAGATAGTATTTGAACCAATGCCGAACAGCACATTCTACTCGCATTCTATAGAATCAGTCCAGTAAGATGCCAGGATCAATGGTATCAAAAGTCACTGAGAGATCCAGGAAGATCAACAAGGTAGTACTTCCCATCTTTACCCCAGAATGGATTGTCAGGGCAACTAAGGCTCTTTAAATGCAGTATCCTGGCCTGAAACCAGACTGAAATTGGGCCAGATAATCTGTTTTCTCCAAGGATGCTTGAAGTTGCCCAGCCATCACACACTCAAGCATCTTGCCCAAAAAGGGGATATTTGTAACCAGGTGGTAGTTCTCATATACTTCTGGGTCCAGGGAAATCCTATTCAATAAAGAGTGTACCACTGCCTCTTTCAAGACAGCAGGCATGCCCCCCGCCAAACATAATTTATTTACCATCCCCTAGGCCCATCCAGTCAGCCCATCCCTGCTAGATTTTATCAGCCCAAATGGACAAGGATTGGGTTCAATAAGTGAAACTGATTCCATGAATATTGACCCGATCATGCACTGGAACCTCCTTAGGCCCTGTAATAGGTGTGATGTCAAGTTCTGAGCAAATATGAGCAACCTTTTCCTCAAAGTAACTGGCAATTTTTTCACAGCAGATGGCTGTGGGTTGCAAACTTGAAGTCTCTGGGTTTGTAACCAAAAGAATCATCACTAGATGATATAATTCCAATGGGTAGAAGGTTGAGGTTACAATCCTAGTGGCGTTATCTTACTTTTGGGCCTGTGTCACTGCTGTATAGGTAGCATAATGAAGAGTCTTTACTGATTTCCATTTGTATTCGCTCCGAGCCCTACTTCACATGCACTCTAGCCATCATCCAGCCTGTTTCATTGCCCACAGGGCTTCTGTAAACTAAGGTGAATTCCAGACCCCACAAGACTAGATTGGGTACTTAGGAGAGATTGTATTGATAGTCCTTCCCATCTCTCCATTTCACTGTGAAGCCAAATCTTTAATAGAATCACCAACCCTTTCAGCAGGAAAATCTCCCAGAGAGTTCACAAAACCTTCAGATTCTGTAAATCTATTCCCCCCCCCCCCCATTTTGTGGTTTTGAAAAAGACAAAAAACCAAGTATCCATCATCTCTGGAAGCCCCAGTAATATTGAAGCAATCATTCCTCATAATAAGCAATGGAAGATAGAGGTTTCCTGAGTAGATTCATCTTAAGTCACTCATGGAAGGACAAATTGCTGTCTTCAAAACTGCCGCTTGAGAGGATATTTAAGTCAAAATTAGAAAATGGTATTATCACCTACTGGAATGAAATGTAATTATGGAGGAACATGCATGACATGCAGTGGCTTAGATTCTAACTAGGCATAGGGAGTGTTTTCTTTCAGTTTGTTTTGATAACAGTTTACAAAAAATCATATGTATACTCATATTTTGAATAGGAAGAGCCTGTAAGAATAAAAATCAGAATGTGAAAGAAACTGAAATTGAAGGGTTTGAGTACTTCACTCATAAATGTTTACTTCACCCATACATTTGAACCCCTCTATATTCAGCCATGTTGCTGAATTGGAGTTGCCACCTCTTGTGATGTTGTTTTTTTTCTAATAGGTTCTACATTATGAACACTACATGGAATATAAGTTACAACATGATCACCTCAATACTGGGAATTGTTACAACTGGTACTAAGAGGGGAGAATATTCACTTTATTTTTGAATAATTTGCATTAGCAAATTCTTTCATTTCCAGGACAGAACAAAATCTGAATGTTAACAAACAAAACATACAGCACTCACTAATTTTTCCCATGTCTAACCATAACTTTCCTTCTGTGAATTAAACACAGTTTTTTCCAAGTTCTGTGCACTTTCCTTCCCAAGCACACAGTACCAGTATCTCAAAATATGCTCCTGATGATTGAAGGAGATGGTGGGAGATGTGGCAGAGATGTTCTGCATAGATGGAGAGAGGCAAAAGATTTCCACACATACATGGAGAAATCAATACAAACCAACTGCATCTGCACTGAAAAAATGATGCAGTTTGACATCACTTTGACTGACATGGCACAATCCTATGGAATTATGGGATTTTTAGTTTTGAGTGCTATTTACCCCTTTCACCCAGAGTGATCTGGTGCCACAACAAACCCCATGATTCCATAACACTGAGCCATGACAATTAAAGCAGTGTCAAAACGCATTATGTCTGCAGTGCAGATGCAACCAAAGTCTTTCCCTACAGTGTGATAATTTCCACAGAGTAATAAATCTCAATACCCTGTCCCCTAAAACATAATGCAACAAAAGAGCTTGTTTTTCTGTGAATATGAAGGTACCTTTCACTCAGAATTGGTTCATCAGCCAGCCCACCCACAAAACTGAAAGCTGATAAGAACCAAAGAAAATTGTTGCTAAATCCAAATGTCTGAAAAGTTATAAAGGTTTGATAACCCCTTTACATAGATGAGAGGTAGCAGTCACTGCCCACAGAGCCAGAGAACTGAAATTCTAAGCCTATGGGTATAACAGCTGATAGCCCTATTTTGTACCAGTTACTATAGTGCAAGAATAGATTGAAAATACCCACTGAGAGCTATTTTCATCATATAGTTCTCTGATTGTATGGCTGGCATTGAAGCATTATAGATGGCTGCTTTAAAAAAAACCTACTTTTTTCTAAACTATTCGGCTTACCGCATACCATTAAATTTCTCTGCACAGCATTGTAACCATGTGGTTTCCAGACAAACCTCAACGCTGTAAAGTTTACAATAATCTAGCATGACTTTCTTTACCTCCCCAAAACAAAATAAGAGCTAGACATTCTCTGGACACAGAAGAAAGTTTAAAAAAGAAAAAGAAAAGAAAAAAATGCATTTCTACCAATTGCTTAAGGATAAGGATGTATTGAAAATAAATCTTCTGAGAACAGCTGATTCCTGGCTTAAGCGCTCTAATACCTCAAAGGAGGGAATGTGTTTCGAATACAGTACATTCCAACCCGTGCTCATTTCACTCCTGCTACATGTGCTCACTTGAAACATGTCCAGAGCACAGATTCATAGGCCCACAGGCTTACTGCAAGTTGTGATAGCAAATAAGTCTTCTCACAGGAGTCGTCATCCTTATCCTGTCCAACTGAATCAATGGCAAATCTGAAGCAAGCCTTCAGGGCAGACAACAAAATATGCCACATTTGTTTTAGCAAGGCATCTGCTGCTGGACCTAGCCATTTCTGAAGCAGTGTGTGTGTGTGTGTGTGTGCACATGCATCGACATCATGACAAAATAAGTAGGGACTATGACATCAACCCCAACACAAACCCTGGCTAGGAAACATTAGCACCATAAATTCCTGAGTGGAATGTTATTACACATTTCCAGTTCTATAAATGCTGCTATTAATCATTCTCAAATTAACCTTATGCAAGTTAAATTATTACGAGTTCCTGGGCAAATTAAATTGCTATTAGTTCCAGACTCTTTCTGCTTCAGACTGCACATGGAAGAGAGGATCACAAAAAACGTACTGGTTACAGTTTACAGAAGAGCCGTAAACTCCCTTTTCAAAAAAAGAGAAGTGTAAAATGGCTCCCTCACCATCACACACACAGAGAGACACACACACAATCCAAACCAAGTACACCTTGATTAGAAAACAAGGCACTTTTCAGGAAAGCATCCCTATAATTGTAGCCATATACCATGATGACATTATCAAACAAAGGCTGCCGACTTTTGAAGTGCCATCTCTGGCTGTCTCTCCAACAGCAGCTCTGCAGTAATTGACAGGTGATAATGTTGAGCTTCATATCATGGGAGGAGGTCAAATTAACTGCTTTCCACCAATCAGTTTTCTACTAAATACACCCTGGAAGCAGAGGTTAGGCCATCTACCTCCCTCCCCACTTCCAAGCCTGCTTTATCAGTTGGTAACTAAATCATACTTTGTTTCATCTGCAGTTAACCAAGAAATGTAGGTACATGAGGTCATAGAATTTTTACCCACATTCCACTAGAGAGCAGTATTCTTTTGTACAAAGCAGGTAGGTTATGCTCTGCAGAGAAACCTGTTCAGGGATGCCTCTTGCAAAAACAGGAGATCTTCTGAAGTTATTTAAAACTGCACTTTTTGAAACATGGAAGAGTCAGCATGCTACAGAGAGGAAGACAGAAATAATATTCTGATCCCGAGTTAGTCTGTACAGGAGTCTATCCTCCCCCCGCCCCGACAGAAATTAAAATAATCTTTTCAGATCAGTATAACTTTTTTGGACATTGCTATGTCCAAAAGAGAAGATGGACTGCTCAGTCGAAACAGAAATGTATAGCTGCTTAAATTAAATATCCTAAGTATTAATGGCCTGGAAATGAGGATATTGTTCTACATTCATTTTCAAAAGTAAATTTCATTGGCAGGATTGTTTAAAAGAGGTGAACCCACAACAGTTTCTTTATCTGTTTCACAGCATGGATGAGCTCAACAAAATAATTAGTAAATCCTAATTTTGAGTGTTACTAATTTGTGTGCTGTATGTATACTATTTTTGTGCCTTCACCAAGTGCTCAAGAAGTCGTTTAACTATGATTGTGAACTTTTATAGCTCGATAAACATGGCTTACTACAGGTGCACTTCCCACCATTTTTCATTCTTGGCTGTGGTAAATATGTGTGAAGGATCTGAGTCCAACAATATCTGGAGCATTTCACTTCATTCTCACCAAAGCACTAGACAGAAGTGAGATTAGGGACTGCAGAGACTTCAGCTCCAGGTGACACCGCTACTCCCCAAACTTGCTCAGTTTGGAGAGGTGGTCTCCAGCTCGCTGACTGAAAGTGAGGAGAATGTCTCTCTGCCCCTTGAGCCTGGCTGGAAAGTCCTGGGGGATGTGGCTGACTAGGATGGAGAGAGGCCCCTAATTGCTGATAGTGACTGTAAGTGAAGATAATTTCTCTCCATTGCCTGAGCCCAGCCCCCCTGAGCAGTGTTGATCCCGTGCCTTCTGGCCAGATTCATGGGATAAAGAGACACCTGCAGTTAATGTCAGCAAGGAAAAAAACCATGTCTCTGTCACCTGAGCATGGCAGAAAGGTGTGGGGGGGAGGGGGCTGTGGGATGTGGTTCCAGATGGAGAGATGCCCTTCTGCTCACTGATGGTGACTGCAAGTGAGGAGAGAGGTTCTCTGCCACCTAAGCAGCATCACTGCCTCCTCACCTTCCTACCACACACATGGGCCAAAGAAACACCCTCCTCACTTGCACTGACCCTAGAACAGTATGTGGGAAAAATGTTTTATATTTGACTTATTCACAGAGGAGCATCCTGACCTGGCCTGTATCACCAAACCATGACTGGGTGAAAGGAGAGGACTTACTTTCTGCCAATGTATCCATCGCGATTTGGCAGGAAGTACCAAGACCAACTGGAAGGGACAGAGAAGGAAACAGCCTTGTGCATCCTACCAGCTGTCATTAGACTGCAAATACCAACAGCCCTGGACAGCATACCTGGCAATGTTGGAGAACTTTAATATTTACACTGAGATCACTTTACTGGGAGCAGGTTAGGACTTTATGACTACACTTTCAGCCATGCAGCTGTGTACATTAATATCTGTCCCAAATCTATGTGGTGGGATGTACTTTGAATTTCGATTTTTTAATGGGATTGATAGGAAAACAATGATCTGTGAACAAAAAAACCTTGAAAAACTTTGGACAAGCAAGACTTTTCTTCTTCACCAGCATCTGAAAGGGTCAGGGTAGTGGCTATAAGGTAAAGGCTCTCCCCTCCCAGTTAGTCTTTATCTATGGAATGCAATAACAAGTAAATATTTTCAGTTCAGTTCAATTTGATTCCGTTCAAGAAGGATGCTGACAAACTGGAGCATGTTCAGAAGAGGGTGATCAAAATGGTGAAAAGTCTGAAAACCATGCCTAATGAGAAGCAGCTTAGGGTGCTGGGTATGTTTAATTTGGAGAAGGGACAGTTAATTTTTATTTATTTATTTATTTATTTATTTATTTATTTATTTATTTGGAGTCTGTGCACATCTAGAAAGCAATGCCATAATCACAAAAAGTCAACATGGGTTTCAGAGAAAGAAGTCATGCCAGATAAAATTACCGGCTTGTTAGATGAAGGGAATGCTGTGGGTATAGTATATCTTGATTTCAGTAAGGCCTTTGACAAAGTTCCCCATGACATTCTTGCAAACAGGCTTGTAATAATAATAATAATAATAATAATAATAATAATAAAAATATGTATTTATATCCCGCCTCTTTTGATTGAGGATCGAGGCGGGTAACAACAAAGTAAATACAATATACAATTTACAACAGTAAAAACAACATGTGGGCTAGACAAGGCAACTGTTATGTGGATCTGTAATTGGTTGACTGACCGAAGCCAAAGGCTGCTCAACAATGGCTCCTTTTCATCCTGGAGAGAAGTGACCAGTGGGGTCCCACAGGGCTCTGTCCTGGGCCCAGTGCTATTCAACATCTTTCTCAATGACTTGGAGGACAAAATTGGGGGCATCAAATTTGCAGATGAGACCAAACTAGGGGGAGTAGCTAATACCCCAGAGGACAGGATCAAAATTCAAGAAGAACTTCCCGACAGTAAGGGCTGTCCGACAGTGGAACACACTCCCTCAGAGTGTAGTGGAATCTCCCTCCTTGGAGGTCTTTAAACATAGGCTGGATGGCCATCTGTCAGGGATGCTTTGATTTGGATTTTCTGCATGGCAGGGGGTTGGATTGGATGGCCCTTGCGGTCTCTTCCAACTCTATGATTCTATGATTTATATCCCTCGCTTCAGCTACAAAGGCTCTCAGAGCAGCTTACTTTAAAAAAAAAATAGTTTCCTGTCCTGATGCTTACAATCTAAAAAGACATGACACAAAAGGAGAAGGGAATGGTGGCGGGGAAGTGATCAAGTTCATTGGCTCTTCTTTCCCTCTGGGGCTGGGGCCATGGCAAATGGGCTAGGAAGGCTCTTCATCTTACTTTCAGTGAGGCCCGATGGAGCTGGCCTGCCTTTCTCCCCCTCTGAGCTTAAGAGGGGACATGATAGCCATGTTCCATAGCCAGACATGCCAATGGAACAGAGATAGCCTTGGTCGCCTTGGTAGATGACCTACACAGGGAACTGAACAGGGGTTGTGTGTCCATGTTGGTTCTACTGGACGTCTCAGCAGCTTTTGATATCATCGACCATGGTATCCTTCTGGGCCACCTCTTTGGGATGGGACTTAGAGGTACTGTTTTACAGTGGCTCCATTCCTTCCTGCAGGGGCGAACCCAGAAGGTGGTGCTCGGGGACTCCCCCTCGACCCCCTGGCCATTGGCCTGTGGAGCTCCTCAGGGTTCCCTGTTGTCCCCTATGCTATATACATGCATATACATGAAACCACTGGCAGAGGTTGTCAGGAGTTTTGGGGTGCGGTGTCATCGATATGCAGATGACACTCAACTCTAATACTCCATTCATCCTCAATCCAAGGAGGTTGTCCTGGTCCTAAACCAGTGGCTGTTATCAGTAATAGACCAGATGAGGGAAACAAGTTGAAATTCAATGCAGACAAGACTGAGGTGCTCCTGGTCAGTTGGAAGATGGATTAGGGCAGTGATGTCCAAACTCTGGCCCTCCAGGTGTTATGAACTTCAGCTCCCAGAAGCCTCAACCACTTTGGCCAATGGTTTGGGATTCTGGGAGCTGAAGTCCAAAACACCTGGAGGGCCAGAGTTTGGATATCACTGGATTAAGGAATAGGGAGCCAGCCTGTGTTAGATGGAGTTACACTCCCACTGAAGACACAGGTTCACAGTTTGGGGTTACTCTTGGACTCAGCTTTGAACCTGGAGGCCCAGGTCTCTGCAGTGACTAGGAGTGTTTTTGTACATTTAAAACATGTGTGCCAGCTGTACCCAGTCTTTTAGATGCTGGATCTGGCCTTGGTGTTACATGCCTTGCTTACATCCCGTTTGGACTACTGTAACGAGCACTGCATGGAGCTGCTTTTGAAGAGTGTTCAGAAACTTCAGCTGGCCCAAAGAGCTGCAGCCAGGCTGTAAACTGGGGCATGTTATAGAGATCAGACAATGCACCTGTTGAAACAGTTCAATTTGCTTTCAGTTTATTTCTGGGCACAAGTCAAAGTACTGGTTGTGACATATAAAGCCCTATATGGCTCATATCCACAATATCTGGCAGACCGTATCTCCCTGTATGAACTGGCTCGAGCCCTGAGATTCTCTGGAGAGGCCCTTTTCTTTGTCCCAACACCATCACAAGCACAGTTGGTGGAGACACAAGTGGCTGCCCCTAGATTTTGGAACTTCCTGCCCAGGGAGACCAAAATGACCCCCTCCTTATTGGCCTTCCACCGCCAGGTTAAAATCTTGTTATGCAGGCAAGCTTTTTAAAACTGAATGTTCTTAAAAGACCAGCTAGGGTGTTGTATCATTTTGGCCTAATTCCCACTTACCTTTAGATCCTATTCCTGAACTGATTCCTGAAACTGGTTCAGCAAACACAGTGGGTTCCCACTGTGTTTGCACCGGTTTCAGGAATTGGTTCAGGACAACCACAAGGGGAGGCTGGTGAGGAGGTTGCACAGAAGCCCGGGAGGCCGGTAAGGAGGCCGTGGAGACCAGAAGGCAAGGGGCCGGGGACAGAGCAGGCAAGAGAGGCCAGTGATGGGAGATGGCCGGGGATGGAGGGAGGCATGGCCAGGATGGAGAGGCCAGGGGAAAGCTGCTACCAGTGGAAACAAGGGTGGATTCAAATCCGCCTGGTTCTCACTTGGGCTGAATCGATTTATTTCTAAATACATTGATTCAGCCCCACCCAAAAAACCACCTCATTTTACTAGCATCTTTTTGACATGGGTTAAATAGGTAAAACGCAGGTTAAAGGGGTGAAAATCATGCCCCCCCTTTCCAAATTGCTTCAGCGATTCGAATTAAGTGGGAACCATGGTGGTTTAAACCGAATCATTTGGAATCATGATCCATTTTAGACCATAGTGGGAATTAGGCCTTTAAGTGTTTTAACTGTATTTTTATTCTTTTAATAAGTAATATATTTTAATATTGTAACAATTTAACTCTGTTTTAATGTATCACTTTTCTATGTTTTAATTGTATTGTTTTTTAATATTGTGAAGCCACGCTGAGTCCCAGTTCTGGAAAAAGAGTGGGATACAAATAAATATATGAATAATGATGATTGAATGGATAGAGCGAGCTTGTTTTCTGCTGCTCCAGAGACTAGGACATGGAGCAGTGAATATAGGAAAAGGGATTCCACCTAAACATTACGCAGAACCTCCTGATGGTAAGAGCTGTTTGACAGTGGAAATGCAACATCAGAAAATTATGGAGTCTCCTTCTTTGTAGGTTTTTAAAGAGAGGCTGGATGGCTATCTGTCAGGAATGCTTTGATTGTGTCTTCTTGCATGGCAGAATAGGATTGGACTTGATGGCCCTTGTCTCTTCCAACTCCATGATTCTGTGATTCAGGACTTTCTTCATCTTCTCCTGAGTTGTCCTTTTTACAATATTGATGATAGTTTTGACTGCCATGGTTTTTAGTTTAGCACTAGTGGTTCCTGGCTTCCAGGTCACTGGGGTAGAGAATCCATTCTTGATTTCAGACAGAAATTCAAAAGAGCTGTCCAGGCTACTGAACCTATTTTGGGGATGAGGTTTACTACCTTAGATAGTTTTACTATAATCTGGGCTAAAGCCCAGAGCAAAAACACTATCCTACTGACAAGGAAGTCACTAGCTGTCAGTAGCTATTAGGGGAGATAAAATATCTGCTTTGTTATTGCTATTGGCTTTTATACATTCTGATGTTCAGTGTTGTACTGACTTCATGTTGTGAGTGTCCTTGACAGGTTTTTGTACTCTAATGGGCAGTCTAAATATGCTAAGCAAAAAATATATGACACTCCTGGGTAAATAACTATCTTCTACCCCCATCTACCCCCATCTCAAGCAATGAGATGTGCCTGTCACACAGTTGTGTGTCTAGCAGAGATTCTTGTCAAGAATGAAGAGTTCCTTCTTGTACCCAGCAGTTAAAACTAAACCATTTTCTCCATTAGGGATAATCATTTGTATCAAGTTATTCCTTGATTTTTTTGCTTTCCCTCTCATTGCACCTCCTCCATTCCAAGATAAATGTACTTGAGTTCCAAAAAGCAAACAATGAGGTGGGAAAGGAAACATCTAAATCTTTTATGATATTGGCAAAAGAAAATCAAATTTACTGTTCTTCTGGTTAATGCTGAGAAATCTAGTAAGGCATATGCTTCCTATACATTTGAGCAGACAAACTAATATATTTTTCACCACTCCTGAGGGACTTTTACTGGCTTGCTTTGTGACTTGGCAGGAGTCATATGTTGTGATGAACTACATTTCCTTTCACACATGTAATTGAAGCTACCCTGGCAAAACCAAGCCAAAGAGGAAATAAAAGAGCAATGTCATTCCTAAATGTATGTTGCTTCTGAGTCCAAATGAGATTACTTTCAGTTGGTGGGGCTGGTGTGGATGGATCAGGAGTACAACTATGCCTACAAAGCCCAGAATCCATATCATGAAACTGATACTATGCACCTCATTCCTGCCAAGGCAAAGACCTGAGGGAATGATCCTTTTTGTTAGGGGACTTGAGTTTGAGAACAGTGGGCTGTACATTCTGTATACTAGATTTCTGGCATATTGATTGATCTCTTATTCACTGCAACTCACAGCTTCATTTATATTTGTATTTTTTCCCTTGCTCTTTTTTTCCATTGAAAACTGAACAGCAATACAAAGATGGCAAGTGAAGCTGCTGCCTTTTGAAGTCTGCTGCTTTTAGTAATAATACTCATCCTTCTGATAGCCTTTCTATAATTTTGAAGTCTCTAGGCCCTCGTTAGTGCTAAATTTAGCTAACGAATCCCTGAAGAGATTAATCCTGCCATTAGTGTCCTTGAAAATGAGCAAGACTGGTTCTAGATCTAAAGAGACCCTGGGCAAATAATTTCTGGTAATGGTGGTGGGGCTCCTTCTTCACTGGTAACACCTTGGGATTATCAAATGGGAGCAAAGTATCTTTATCCTGTTGTTAAACCATGTTATTTGCATGATTGGAGGGAAGATAATCACACACATCCATGCTTATCCTGTTCTCCTCCCATCCATAAACAGTAATGGATGTGTCATTTGGTATTAACGGAAATTCCCATTGACACCAAATGACGTGTCCATTACTGCTTGTAGATGGGAGAAGAACAGGATGAACATGCCACCTGCTGTGTGGTTAGGCGGGCGGCATGACACCGGCATCAGATGGTGTTGGGTGATGCATATCCAAATGCCATGCTCTCATGCTGCCCTAATGCTGGCATGTACTTCCAGTCTGTACAGCATCTAGGGGTAGTTAAAAATTGTATATTTTTGTGTGAGGAATGATGGGGAGGTTGTAACCTGATATGGGAATATGGATAGGATGAGAATGCTGATGAAATTTTGGAAAAAAGACCATCTAGCCTAACCTCTTACTAGTGCAGGAATCTCCTTCTCAAACATCAAATTTATTCTCAATGCTTTCTCCAGTTTGCATAACTCCATGTTTTTTCATAGTATAAAAGAAAAATTTGCCAACTTTGTCTATATTTCATACTTGGCTCTCTTGCTATTATGTCCAATAGTTTATGCGTTTTTGCGACTTCTGTCATTCTCAACAACTAGCTGTCTGTTGAGCGTACATCAGATGATTTCCATTTCTGCACTAACACAACTCTTACTTTCTTTTATCAGACAGGCTGAAAGAAGAGGTTTCCAATCCAGAGAATGTAACCTCTGTAAACCCACTATACACATACTGGTTGAACCTCTCTCCACCTTGATGAAGAAAGATTTCAGAGTCCTTCCTCACTAGGGAGAAGCTTTCCCCTTTGCACTTTCTCCCCCCTTGGGAGCAATGATCAAGTAGCTGGCTGAGCAATGGCCAAGAAGCTTCTTGCCTGCACTGGCCTTTGCTGTAAGGCCAGAATGGGTGAGAGGGAAAACAGAATGGGTGGATGAGGAAAAACAAACTCAGGTTGAATCCAGAAAAAATGGAGGTATTTGCTATAGGTACCTCAAGTCCAGGGACAGAAATTTGTCAACCAGTTCTGGACGGGGTCACACTTCCCTTAAAGTACAAAGTTCGCAGTTTGGGAGTTCTCCTGGACCCATCTTTATAGTTATCATTCCATGTGGATATGATGGCCAGGAGTGCATGGTACCAACTTTGGTTGATATGTCAACTGTGTCCCTACTTGGACCAAAAGGACCTTGAAGCAGTGGTATATGCATTGGTAATCTCTCATTTAGATTTCTGTAATGTGCTCTACATGGGGCTACTTATGTACCAAGTTTGGAAGCTTCAAATGGTGCAAAATGTGGCAGTCAGATTGGTCACTGGAACATCTAAATCAGACCACAGGCTACCAATTAGCTTTCAGCCACAGTACAAAGTGTTGGTTATTACCTTTAAAGCCCTACATGGCTTGGGCCCAAGATACTTGAGGGAATGCCTCTCCCTACACAATCCGCCCCGCACTCTCAGAACAACCGGGAAGAACTTATTATAGTATGTAAATACCAGGGCATTTACTGCTGTAGCTTCTAAATTATGGAATGAATTGCCGGAGATACCTTTCAGAAGGCATTTAAGATGGATCTCTTCTGGCAGACCTATCCATCCATTCTGCTATAAGAGAGTTAGAAATACCCCACCTCTGTTTGTAAAGATATGTATTTTAAATTATGATTTAGTCTATGTATTGTTAGTGGTTTTACTGTTTTATTGAGTGTATTTTATATGAAATTGTAGTTTTTTAATCTTGTAATATTGTTTCTAGTGTTGTAATCCCACCTCAGTCTGCAGAGAGAGGTAGGA